>NC_041384.1:736416637-736448021 GCF_002162155.2 Triticum dicoccoides | reverse complement strand
GTCACGGTTTGTGCCACGAACCGTGACCAATGCCCCCTTTAGTCCCGGTTGGTGCCACCAACCGGGACCAATGGCCTTGTGCTGCCCCGCGCCCAAAAGTTTAGTCCCACATCCCTAGCTGAAGGGCGCCGACACTTGTTTATAAGCGCTGGTGTGCCTCCCCATTCGAGCTCCTCTCTTATGCAGGCTTTCGGGCCTAAACTTGCTACTGCATGTCGGCCTATTGGGCCTTCTGCGGGCCTGAATCCTGGCCCATGTAGGGTTTCTAGTCGTATTCAGGCCATGGAGGCCCAGTAGGTGGCATTTTTTTGGTTTTTTCTTTTTTATTTCTACATTTTTTTTGGTTTTTTATTTTTTTATTTGTACTTAAAACTAAATACTTACACTTTTTTAGTGATTTCTTTTTGCTTTTAGGTCACAAAAATTATAAACTTTCTGTTAGTGCCATTAGTTTTAAATTTTGAATAGTTCAAATTTTATTTTTCTAAAATTTGTGTGAATCACTAGTTTATGAATAACTTTATTATAAAAATAGAATTTTTATCTATTTATTTTTTATTTATACCTACAACTAAATACTTATAGTTTTTTAGTGATTTCTTTTTTATTTTAGGTCACAAAAATTATAAACTTTCTGTTAGTGCCATTAGTTTTAAAATTTTGAATAGTTTAAATTTGTATTTTTTAAAATTTATGTGAATCACTAGTTTATGAATAACTTTACTATAAAAATAGATTTTTTTTCTTTTTTGCTATTTATTTTTTATTTATACTTACAATTAAATACTTATAGTTTGATCTTAGGTCACAAAAATTATATTGTTTTTGCTATTGAAGAATATTATAGTTTTATTTTAGTTGATCATAACATAATATTTTAACTGATTGTTTTTATTTTCATAAAAGTTTTGTAGTTTATTCTGTTTGCTATTAATTCATTCTTTGAGCTAAATGACCCTGAAATTGGAAAGCATTTAAAATGAACTCTGAAAAGGTTGAAAGTTGGCATGGTATCATCATTTCACCCACATAGCATGTTCCAAAAAGTAGAGAGGGTTACGACAAAAACTTGATGCACTTCGTGTACAAAATGGACAATCACTTTCAAAGTATCAAAGTTTCAGACAATAACTGCGCCACATCATTGGCTAGGACGAATGGTTCGTCTGTGTACCCAAGATTGTTTAGATCCACTGTTGTCATACCGTACTGTGGGTCTACCTGTACCCCGCCTCCTGACATATTGATCCATTTGCCTCAACACATAAAACCTTGAACCATAAGACATGAAAGCATTTCAAATGAACTCTGAAAAAGTTGAAAGTTGGGATGGTATCATAATTTCACAAACATAGCATGTGCATGTACAAAACGGACAATGGTAGCATGTTCGTCTGTTACAAATTTGGCATGGTATCATCATAATAGTTGCGGGAGAAAGTCTTCACTTTTTCTTTGCTTGTGTCATTTGCTTATTGCGCCTTAACCATGGATAATCTTCATTGTTTATCAGGATGCTTTGGGTCAGCCTTGACATTAAAGGGAGGAATTTCATGAAACTTTTCATAATCTTCAGACATGTCTGTCTTGCCGTCCACTCCCAGGATGTCCCTTTTTCCTGAAAGAACTATGTGGCACTTTGGCTCATCGTATGATGTATTCGCTTCCTTATCTTTTCTTTTTCTCGGTTTGGTAGACATGTCCTTCACATAGATAACCTGTGCCACATCATTGGCTAGGACGAACGGTTCGTCAGTGTACCCAAGATTTTTCAGATCCACTGTTGTCATTCCGTACTGTGGGTCTACCTGTACCCCGCCGCCTAACAGATTGACCCATTTGCACTTAAACAAAGGAATTAAAATTAGATCCGTAGTCAAGTTCCCATATGTCCACTATGTAACCATAATATGTATCCTTTCCGCTCTCGGTTGCTGCATCAAAGCGGACACCGCTGTTTTGGTTTGTGCTCTTTTGATCTTGGGCGATCGTGTAAAATGTATTCCCATTTATCTCGCATCCTTTGTAAGTCAATACAGTCAAAGATGGTCCCCTGGACAACAAGTACAACTCATCACAAATAGTGTTGTCACCTCTGAGACGTGTTTCCAACCAACTACTGAAAGTATTGATGTGTTCACATGTAATCCAGTCGTCGCACTGCTCCGGGTGTTTGGAGCGCAGACTGTTCTTGTGTTCATCGATATACGGGGTCACCAAGGTAGAGTTCTGTAGAACTGTGTAGTGTGCTTGAGACCAAGAATATCCGTCCCTGCATATTATTGAGTCTCTTCCAAGAGTGCCTTTTCCAGTCAGTCTCCCCTCATACCGCGATTTAGGGAGACCTATCTTGTTAAGGCCAGGAATGAAGTCAACACAAAACCCGATAACATCCTCTGTTTGATGGCCCATGGAGATGCTTCCTTCTGGCCTAGCACGGTTACGGACATATTTCTTTAGGACTCCCATGAACCTCTCAAAGGGGAACATATTGTGTAGAAAGACGGGCCCCAGGATGACAATCTCGTCGACTAGATGAACTAGGACGTGTGTCATGATATTGAAGAACGATGGTGGGAACACCAGCTCGAAACTGACAAGACATTGAGCCACATCACTCCTTAGCCTTGGTACGATTTCTGGATCGATCACCTTCTGAGAGATTGCATTGAGGAATGCACATAGCTTCACAATGGCTAATCGGACGTATTCCGGTAGAAGCCCCCTCAATGCAACCGGAAGCAGTCGTCGTAATCACGTGGCAGTCATGAGACTTTAGGTTCTAAAACTTTTTCTCTGGCATATTTATTATTCCCTTTATATTCGACGAGAAGCCAGTCGTGACCTTCATAGTGAGAAGGCATTCAAAGAAGATTTCTTTCTCTTCTTTCGTAAGAGCGTAGCTGGCAGGACCTTTATACTGCTTCGGAGGCATGCCGTCTTTTTTGTTCAAACATTGCAGGTCCTCCCATGCCTCAGGTGTATCTTTTGTCTTCCCATACACGCCCAAGAAGCCTAGCAGGTTCACGCAAAGGTTCTTCGTCACGTGCATCACGTCAATTGAGGAGCGGACCTCTAGGTCTTTCCAGTAGGGTAGGTCCCAAAATATAGATTTCTTCTTCCACATGGGTGCGTGTCCCTCAGCGTCATTCGAAATAGCTAGTCCACCGGGACCCTTTCCAAAGATTACGTAGTGTAAATCATTGACCATAGCAAGCACGTGATCACCGGTGCCCATGGCAGGCTTCTTCCGGTGATCTGCCTCGCCTTTGAAATGCTTGCCTTTCTTTTGACATTGATGGTTGGTCGGAAGAAATCGACGATCGCCCAGGTACACATTCTTCCTGCATTTGTGCAGGTATATACTTTCAGTGTCATCTAAACAGTGTGTGCATGCGTGGTATCCTTTGTTTGTCTGTCCTGAAAGGTTGCTAAGAGCGGGCCAATCTTTGATGGTCACGAACAGCAACACCTTAAGGTTAAATTCCTCCTGTCTGTGCTCATCCCACGTACGTACACCGTTTCCATTCCAAAGCTGTAAAAGTTCTTCAACTAATGGCCTTAGGTACACATCAATGTCGTTGCCGGGTTGCTTAGGGCCTTGGATGAGAACTGGCATCATAATGAACTTCCGCTTCATGCACATCCAAGGAGGAAGGTTATACATACATAGAGTCACGGGCCAGGTGTTGTGATTGCTGCTCTGCTCCCCGAAAGGATTAATGCCATCCGCGCTTAAAGCAAACCATACATTCCTTGGTTCCTTTGCAAACTCATCCCAGTACTTTCTCCACTGCGACCCATCAGCGGGTTCTCTCAACTTCCCATCTTTCTTTCGGTCCTCACTGTGCCAGCGCATCAACTTGGCATGCTCTTCGTTTTTGAACAGACGTTTCAACCGTGGTATTATAGGAGCATACCACATCACCTTCGCAGGAACCCTCTTTCTGGGGGGCTCGCCGTCAACATCACCAGGGTCATCTCGTCTGATCTTATACCACAATGCACCGCATACCGGGCATGCGTTCAGATCCTTGTATGCACCGCGGTAGAGGATGTAGTCATTAGGGCATGCATGTATATTCTCCACCTCCAATCCTGGAGGGCATACGACCTTCTTTGCTGCGTATGCACTGTCGGGCAATTCGTTATCCTTTGGAAGCTTCTTCTTCAATATTTTCAGTAGCTTCTCAAATCCTTTGTCAGCCACAGCATTCTCTGCCTTCCACTGCAGCAATTCCAGTACGGTACCGAGCTTTGTGTTGCCATCTTCGCAATTGGGGTATAACCCTTTTTTGTGATCCTCTAACATGTGATCGAACTTCAGCTTCTCCTTTTGACTAATGCATTGCGTCCTTGCATCCACAATGACCCGGCGGAGATCATCATCATCGGGCACATCGTCTGGTTCCTCTTGATCTTCAGCAGCTTCACCCGTGGCAGCATCATTGGGAACATCGTCTGGTTCCTCTTGATCTTCACCAGCTCCCCCCGTTGCAGCATCACCGTATTCAGGGGGCACATAGTTGTCATCGTACTCTTCTTCTTCGCCGTCTTCCATCATAACCCCTATTTCTCCGTGCCTCGTCCAAACATTATAGTGTGGCATGAAACCCTTGTAAAGAAGGTGGGAGTGAAGGATTTTCTGGTTCGAGTAAGACCTCGTATTCCCACATTCAGTGCATGGACAACACATAAAACCATTCTGCTTGTTTGCCTCAGCCGCATCGAGAAACTCATGCACGCCCTTAATGTACTCACGGGTGTGTCTGTCACCATACATCCATTGCCGGTTCATCTGTGTGCATTATATATAATTAAGTGTCCAAATTAATAGAAGTTCATCATCACATTAAAACCAAAGTGCATACATAGTTCTCATCTAACAACATATAGCTCTCCAGAGCATCTAATTAATTAAACCATACATTGAAACTATGTAAAACATTTCAATGCGAAAACAAAAGCGATCATAATCGCAACCAAGGTAACAATTGATCCAATGGCATATTGATACCAAGTCTCGGTATGAATGGCATATTTTCTAATCTTTCTAATCTTCAAGCGCATTGCATCCATCTTGATCTTGTGATCATCGACGACATCCGCAACATGCAACTCCAATATCATCTTCTCCTCCTCAATTTTTTTTCCTTCAACAAATTGTTTTCTTCTTCAACTAAATTTAACCTCTCGTCAATAGGGTCGGTTGGCATTTCCGATTCACATACATCCTAGATAAATAAAATGTATGTCACGTTGGTCGGCATAATTTTCATAAACAATAAATGAACCAATAGTTATAAAGATAATATACATACCACATCCGAATCATAGACAGGACGAGGGCCGATGGGGGCGGATACCAAAACCATCGCACTATATAAGATGCAATAATAAATGTAAGAAAATGATACAAGTATCTATCTAAACATACAAGTAAGAATATTTTTCCTTTCAGAAAGAAGATAAGAACAAGAGGCTCACCACGGTGGTGTCGGTGATGAGATCGGCGCGGGTGATCGACGGCGGTGAAGACGGGGACGGGGCGTGATGGGCCGCTAAATCTAGACAAATCTCGAGGAAAATGGAGCTTGGAGGTCGAGCTTCGAGAGGAGAAGCTTAAGTAGTGTGGCTCGGGCATTCCATCGAACACCTCATGTGCATAGGAGGCGAGCTAGAGCACCACAAAGCCCTCTCCCCCTTGGCCAGAAAAAACAGAGCACTGTGCTCTACTCTTGCGCGAGGGGGTATATATAGGCACCTCATTGGTCCCGGTTGGTGACATGAGCCGGGACTAAAGGGGAGCCTTTGGTCCCGGTTCAAGCCACCAACCGGGACCAATGGTTGTGGGCCAAGAGCGAGGCCCATTGGTCCCGATTCATCCCACCAACCGGGACCAAAAGGTCCAGATGAACCGGGACCAATGGCCCACATGGCCCGGCCGGCCCCCCTGGGCTCACGAACCGGGACCAATGCCCACATTGGTCCCGGTTCTAGACTGACCCGGGACTAATGGGCTGACCCGGCCTGGACCAAAGCCCTATTTTCTACTAATGCTCACATTGGTCCCGGTTCTAGACTGAATCTGGAAATGGACCCACCCCAAGATTCCCTCTGTGTCGGCCCGACGTGGCCGTTTCCCCCCTCCGAGGCACGGCGGCATCGACGCCCGTGAGGGGGGAGGGGGCACACCCCGGAGCCGCGTGCCTGCGCCTGCCACCATGTTTCCACAACCGTAGGAGGGCCCACCGCAACACCTGGCGGCATTGCTACCCCCCACAGGTACCCCGTACCCGTCTAACCTCTCCGTGACACGACGGAAGAAGGCCCGTGTGGGGGGCAATCGATATATGTTTTATGTACATTTAAGTTAGTGAAATTAGTATTGGAAAAAAAAGAGAAAATATAAAAAATATAAAAATATTATTAGAAATCTATGCCTACGGCAAAGCCGTCGGCATAGCTACGGCCACGCAACGGTAGAGCCCTGGATCGGTGACGTGGCGTAGGGCGGGGATCAATGACGTGGCAAAAACCATGGGCCAGGTCTATGCCAACGGCCTAGCCGTCGGCATAGAAATGCCACCCCACTAGACCGGCGAACGACGCGGATCGATGACGTGGCGGCGCGGCGGATCGATGACGTCGGCGTAGCTATGCCGACGGCCACCGTTAGCCCGTCGGCGTAGCCTGACGCCGTCAAACTGTCGTCGCCACCCGGGTAGATGGGCCCACGCGATATGCCGACGGCCTGCTCTATGCCGACGGCCACCGTAGGTATATTCGAAGAAACGCCGACGGCTTATCTATGCCGACGGCCCTCGTCGGCATAGATGGTTATACGCCGACGGCCTTTCTATGCCGACGGCTTTAGTTGGGCCGTTGTGGTATGCCCGTATATGCCGACGGGGGCCGTCGGCATAGATTTGGCCGTCGGCAAAACAAGTTTTTCTGGTAGTGGCCGTGCTATGGCATATTACTATGTAATGTCAAGAATTAATGGAGATATCAAGGATGCAGGTGGCCTGCCAAAGTCAGGAGTGAAGATGTGTGACTACTATTTGGGGCTGACTATTGGGGGATTGGAAGATCGGAAGTCGCAACAACGGTGAGTGGCAGTGGCGGCAGGTTCGTGACTGGGAAGAGGTTCATCAGAAATACAGATAGAAATTGCGGGATAGAGGACCTTGTATATTTTCTCGCTCGGATCTTTACTTCCAGCTCAAACAAGTACAATAGCACAAACGGACAATGTGGTGACGGGTCAAAACATCCGAGCGGACCATGCCTCCACCACCGACCAATAGAGCTCAGGGATATATGCATGGTCCAAGACGATGAAGAATGGCGCACAGCAGAGCAAACATGCAAATAGAACCCAACCCCGCCATGAGCGAGCTACTAGATGTGCCATTAAGTCTGTATATTTAATTGCATCTAGTTTAACCCACTATTTTACTTAAGGTTGACCTGTAGATCCACCCACTATTATCTCACAACCAACGGGCTGCCAATATCTCTCTAAATTATTAAAAATCTCCTTTTGTTAGGTTGGATCACAACCAACGGGATGACGACACTACCAATAAGCCATTGAATTAAATTGGATCTAGTCCCAGCAAATAATTAAACATAACAACTATAATGGCTACAGCTAGCTTCGCAGACGTACATTATTTCATGGGTGTATCCTGTTGATATGTCTCCTTATCTAGGACCATGTAACAGGTCAATCATCTCTAGATTGGGCCGCACATTCAGTCCACAGTAACCATGTGGTGATGTTCAATACATATAATAATCACTGACCTAATTTTCCATAGCTCGCTACTTTACTGTCGCAACTGCCTGGTCAGATCTCATAAACCTACTTGACTTTGATTTCTACATGTATGCAGTAATAGGATACAACCCTATACTAAGATTGGTCATGTTCAATATGGCGATTGGCGCATTTGGTAATACATCACAAAAAAACAACTAAGAAATTGTAAAAATGTACGAGAAAACAGAGTACAAACAAAGATATAATAATGAACTAATCTTAAAGCTAAAAAATAATATAATCATTCTAAGATTGCTAAAAGGAACCCAAATGATACCATTTATTGTCAAAGTTTATCTCAAACTATCCAAATGAGTACATCAAATCATCATCAAATTACCTGCTAGTGGTCCAACCCCGAGTGCACTAGCTGTGGGCCGACATCATGCAGGAACGAAGGTTTCACAGCTCCACACCTATTGCTGGGACACATGCTAAATGATAAGCAAGAAAATTTTGCTCATTTCGCAGTATTTGTACTCGTTCCAGAAACAACATCTAGTTCCGTTGAAATATTTCATCCACATTCATCAGTATCTTAGAATTACTACTGGTTAATTGGTCTCTAGCTGCGTTCAGTTGTCCATCATATCAGAACAAGGGCCCACGCATTCTAAATACAAGTAGTTGTTGTGTAATGCGTCCGTCACAAATTTAAGGGCTTTAGTGAATGAGTTAATGTACATAGTTTAATAGCATATCACTACAGGAAACTGGTAATTTGCCATTTGTGGATCACAGACGGCAAAGGCCTAAATCCAGACGGCAAAGATTTTGCCGTCAGGATGTAGACAGCAAAGATAAGTCGGCAAAGAATACTTTGCCGTCAGCTTTTTTATTGGGAAGACGACAAAGATTTTGCCGTCAGCCAATCCCAATAACACACGGCAAAGCAATATCTTTGCTGTCAGCCGAAACACAATATTTGCCGTTAGCTAATCTAATTTGCAGATGGCAAAGATTTTTTTAAAAAAATTAAAAAAAATCACAGGACATTTTTTAAACATTTCTCTTGGCATTCTTCATAGATCCATTTACAGAACAAATCCGTTACAATCAGTTCATAGAACAGCTGACCATCAAAAAATGGCAGCTACAACATTGTTTGTGTATCAATTTAGAGAACTCAACATAAATATTTACAGAACTCAACATAAATATTTTCAATATTTTCGACAGAGAAAAAGGGCCAAGCAACTCTCTAGCCCTGCTGCAGACCGCACCGGGCACGGGTCAGCGCCCGTCGGCAGCCGCTCGGTGTCTTGCACCAGATGGAGACGAGATGCAGCGGACGTCCGCGCCTGGCGCTGCTCACTGCGATCGACGGCCGGTGAGGCGAGCGAGGCGGGCTCCGGTAGTCGGACAGCACGGGCGGAGGCGGGCTCCGGTAGTCGGACAGCACGGGCGGAGGCAAGCTCCGGCAGGCGGACGCGGGCGGCGACCGATGGCGCGGGTGGAGGCACGCTCCGGCGGGCGGACGCAGGCGGAGGTGGTGGAGCCCGGTGGCGCTGGCGGAGGCAACCTCCGGCGGGTGGACGCAGACGGAGGTGGTGGCGCCCGGTGGCGCAGCGGACGCGGGGGCGCTGTACCTCCTGGTCGTCGACGTCGTTGTCGGCGCTGTCATTGGAGAGCGCCGCTCCGGGTTGGCCTCGGCCAACGCAGCATCGAGGAGCGCCCTCACATCAGGCGATGGGAGGCGGCGGGGTCAGGCGAGGGGATGCGGCGAGGTCCAGCGAGGGGACGCAGCATCGGTGTCCGGCGAGGGCGAGTAGTGGTGGTGCAGTGGGGATCGAGAAAGGGAGGCAGGAGATTGGATCGAGCAAGGTGGGGGGGGAGGGGATTTTTGTGGGTGGGCGTGGGTGGCGTCTCGGGAGGGTGGGCTGCGTGGGTTGGTGGGACGTCGGTGGGGTAGCGCATGGGTGGTGGGGGACTGCGTGGGTGGGAGGGGCTGCCACGTCATCGATCCATGTGATTGATCCGTGTGCTGTGTTTCTTCTTTGCCGTTTACGTTTTATTTTACAGACGGCAAACGGCAAACTTTGTCGTCTGTAATAAAAAAGACAGACGGCAAATACTTTGTCGTTTGTATTTTTTTATTTCAGACGGCAAAGGATACTCTTTGCCGTTTGTAAAAAAAAATATAGACGGCAAAGACTCTTTGCCGTCTGTAATAAAAAACGCAGACGGCAAAATATATTTTTGCCGTCAGTCATTCTTTGCCGTCAGCAGCTGACGGCAAATGTGCTCTTTGCCGTCTGCCCCGATGAAAAGCTGACGGCAAAGATACCTACAGACGGCAAACTAGCTGTTTCCTGTAGTGTATACATCATTATTAGTGACATACAAACCTGGAATTTGGAATTCACACAGAATATATGATGCATATAACCTTAGTAAAAATTAATCCCTCCATTTTCAAAAGAACGTGCATAAATTAAGTAAGAAGTAAACATATAGTATGTTTTACCAATTATTTATATGAAAATATGAATACCAAAAGAATGTCACTAGACTAACCATATATTTCCACGACATGTTTATTAAATCTTGTAAGCATTCATATTTTGTATACTATTGGCCTAGTTACAGAGCGTTGACTTAGACTAACATCTTATTTTTAGAAACAAAGGTAGAAATCAATAGGAGAGAGATGTTTCTACTACATAACGATGACCATATAGTACGTATGCTTATCGTCGAATGCCGTTTGGGATATGTAATGCACCCGCTCCTTTTCTGTGACGTATGGCTGCTATCTTATATTTACTAATTGGAGGCACCATACGAGTAACCACGTTAATTCTCGGGAAGTAAGAAAACTAGCCATCCGATATTCAAATTGTGTATTTTCCACCATCGGATGTTATGCCTCAAGGAGTCCTCGAATTCTGTCCCACCTTAAACCATCTACAGCAGAAAAAAAATCCATCTCTAGCCCACGTATAGCTAGAAAAAATTAAACCATCTACAGCACAAAAAAAGAATCCATCTTAGGCCCACGTATAGCTAAAAAAAATAGAATCCATCTCTGGTGGTCTCCTTCATCCGCTGATCCAACCCTTCCCACGTACAGCCTAAAGAACTACCAACACACCGAGCCCTAGGGCTGCTCCTCCTAATACTGTCCTCCTAGCAGTCAACCTCATCCAATCTGTAGCTCTCCTCCTCCCTTGCAGCCAAACTCTAGCGCTCCTCCTCCTCCTCCTGTCCAATCTGTTGTCTTCCATTGCAGCCATCTAAAACTGTTCTTCCCCATCCCTTCGCTCCATTATCTTTCAATCTCTACTACCCTACCACGGAGCAACACATCTTGGCTAGGATAAGCTCCTTTTAATCCCCTTAGTTGCCATGCCCCGACCAAACTGCAATGAAGTGGAAATGAGGTATTTTTGGATTACTAGATGAGTTAGATTTAGGAGGAGGACTGTACTAAGGACAGTTTGAAGCAGACAACAGGCTAAGCCCTTCTAAACAGGCAACTAACGTTGGAAGTTGCAGCGCTGCTGCAGGTGCTTGCTCAGTTTTTTTATTCAAGCATAAGCATCATGCAATTGGAGATGGCTTTACAGTCTTAGAACACGGCACATGACCAGAGTTTGCAATCTAGGGAGTGGAAGCAAGCAGCTGGGGTTGGTCTACACTTTTCCTGACGTTGGGTGGCAAGTTATGTGTACAGATCAACCATATTTGTTGGTTTATCTTTATTAATATGTGTGATCTTTCTTTTCAGAAATTATGTATGTGTTTTCACGGTCCCACACAGTTCATATTTGTAGCAGTGAATTGTGCACTTTGACAATGACCAAATATTATCTGGCTAAATCTTCTTATAACAGAGTAGAAGATGTACGTCCTTGCAGAGATTACCCAGCGAAAAGCCCAACCAACCATAAGGATAATCAAGCAGAGTAATTAAACGAGGATGTATAGTGGGTGAATGAGCTTGCATCCACGCCCCGGCTGCAACACCTGTCTCTAGGGGAAGCAATTGGCTTCATGCAGAGTTCTATTTTATACATGTACGTGCTGGGCTGCAGGCTTGATCACTGGGACCAATTATAATCACTAATTTACTCTTTTTTGCATGTTCCGTAGATGATGCATGAGCTCATATGATTTTGAGATCCTGATCCTATGATTGGTTGCTGGGAGCTAAACTAAGGAAGTATTGCCGGTGTGATATTGGTATGTATAAACATATGTTCTATGCATTTACTTTGAGCATGTACGCAGGAAAAAACATGTGTCAAATCCAGGACATGCCATACTTAAAAGGGGAGACAGTTAAGACATCGCTCTGTATGAAATCATGCATGGAAAATATCTCTTATATAGTACATCAGTATGCATGTGTTGGTCTTAAAATGAAATATTCTCAAAAACTCTTCATCAATAACAGAAGTGGAAATCCAGGGTCGTCCAACCCGCATTAGTGTAAAAATTGATATAAATGAACATGAGAAAGCCATCTCATTTGGTATGGCTAGAATCAAAACAAAAAGATATATCCTTTTACCATACTGATAGAACGTAGGCATGCCCAACCCGTAGTTGCTAAAGTAATAAAATAAAAGTTAGTCATGAAAGGTTAGGAAAACTTTTATAGGCGGCAGAAGTAATGGTCAATATAATGCAGAGTTTTAACATAAAATTAATAATATTTTCATGGCAAAAGGAACAAACATATACTAGAATAGAGCTCGAAGAAAGCGATTACATTTTTTACTAACTTAGCCTCCCATACGCATCAATATTGATTGACCTACATTCTATTTCCTTGAACTTTTATAATCACCGAGTTCAGGAGAGTATAAAACGTGCACAGCAGATTTCTGATAAACAACTACACATGCAGCCCGGGAATACATTCTTAATAAATTTTGCATTACACAACTAGAATGCCATATTGTAAACTGTTCCTATTTTCTAAGCCTTACAAAGTTCCGCATATAATAAATGTCAACTGTCACGTGGACCTTATTGTAGTGGATTTAATCGATAGATCTTGATAACCGTACTTAAAACTAGGGACAAGTATCGGACAGTAAATGTTGCAGAGGCCGGGGGTCATCCTCCTTTTCTAAAAAAAAATCGGACAGTAAATGTAGTTAGAGGAATCACAACCGATAGGTTAGTATACATGTAACAAAGCAAGTCCCAATGTGGCAAGCATATGGATGCCAAGTCCGGCCAAGCACCTGATAAGTAAGTAGCTAACCAGGAACTTAAAAGTGACATATGCCAATGTCGATGCATCAGATCACATGGTTTTGTGCTGTAAAGACAAAAGAAATTTTGTACAGTAAAATTGAGTTTTTAATTAGAGCATTCAACTTCCTTTGCTAGGACAAAAATGCTTATGAGAAAATCTCTACAAAGATGATAAAGAGTCGAACGTGAAAAAGCCTAATTACTACTGTTTTTCTTTATTTTAATTTTTCTTCCTAATTTCAGTATTCACCCGGGCCAAGTATACACATAGCCGAAATGCCTCTATGCATAATCATAGACATCTAGAATAAGTTGTTTCTTCATAATTTTTCCTCGGTATGGTGCGGTGCAACCACTACTTTCCATTGGGAATATATGTATAATCAAAATAACTAGATTCAAATTCTCATGGCTTCTAATATGTGTTACTCTCTCCTCTCCATAAATTGATACAAAAATTCTAACTCCAATCAAAATCCTATATATTTCTAAAACTTGCTATATTAACATATAAGTTCAACATTATAAAACACTTACGTGCTTTCCAAATCACTAGCCCGTGCAGAAGCACGGGTTGATGACTAGTTTTACTAATTCTGTTGGGAAAAATAATGTAAGCATTTATGGATGATTTCTATTTCTGTGAAACTTCATTTCATAATTAAATAGATAATGTTAACAAAGTTTAGAGGACACCAATCAAATTCTTAATTGGGAAAATGCCAGTTTATGGTAACCGGGATAGATAAAGGAAAGATTAAAATGATTTAGAGATGTTCATATCCAAGTGATGTGAAAAACTAAGGAATTTATGTGGCCATGCAGGTTTTGACACAATTTTTATCTCCATTATTCTTAAGTGTTAAAACTGTTAACTAACCGTTTGCGGAAGGATATACCATATAATTTTAATGATGATTGCAGAATACTCCCTCCGTCCGAAAATACTTATCCCAAAAATGGATAAAATAGATGTATCTATAACTAAAATAAGTGTAGATACATCCATTTCGAGGACAAGTATTCCCGAATGGAGGGAGTAGCTTTCTACTTCTTAAGGAAGACCTTTATCGGGGAGGAGGGCGTCCGGTGGCACGAGGAGTCGGTGGCACATGAAGAACTACGCTTCCTCATTCAGCATTGAGAGTGGCCAGTCCCTGGGGCAGTAACCACTGGCAGCACCGCCGCTTCCGCCCGCCTCCTCGTTTCGCACCATCACTGGTGGGAGTTTTGCGCGATGGATCTGTATGGGTGGGGGTGTTCGGCAGGGAGAGTGTGGCGGGGGTCTCCATGCCACCATTAAATATTAACTGTGGCACGCTGCCAACCTTTCACGCCGGTATAATTATGGCGCAGTTGTGTCTGTGGCTCTCGCATGTTCGGTGGCGTTGCGTCCCTTGCTGCCACGCAGACAGTAGCTAACTATTTGCGGCATCCACTTTTTCTCCACGCTGCTGAAATGAGCACTGGCATGGCAGCAGCTATATGCGCCACCAACTAAATGTCCAGCAGGGCCATGTCGATCATTGTGCAGAACGTGTAGCCCGCACAGGGCCCATAAATTTTGAGGGCCCAATTTTTTTTATATAAGACTATACTAGCAAACATGCCCCGGCGTTGCAATGGAAAAAACCTACTCTCCAGTAAACCAAATGGCTCAAAATCGCCCACAAGCATTCGACGTCATCAGAAACTCCTTGAGTCTACAACATTATTGGAGATGTTGTGTAAAACATAAACATGGCATGATTTCATAATTGTCATCAAAGTGACTACCTGATTGTGAGTGTCTCTTCACAACCTTACTGATGTTCCTCAGAGAGGCACAACAAATACCGCTTTAGATTTAAACCGACAAAGTCCATTTTATTTCTCAATTATAGCATGCAAATGTAACATCTAGCATCCAACAGGGTGGGCTACCGCCAATTCCACTTCTGAACTTCTGCTAACAAATATGTCGCATTGTAGTACGAGAAAAATATGCTTGCATTCTCCTAAAAGAACGCAACCCATCAAAGTAGATAAATAGCAAACTGAAAAATGGTTATGATGAACAAGCGACATGCTTTCCTGTGGAGGAAATATTGGACGACATGAACCTTCTACCATAACATTACTTAGGAATGGATGTGCTTAGTGTCAAGAATTCATGCATCAAATGTGACAAACAAAAAGGTGTAAACTACCACTGAAATGGAGAAATCAAATCATCCTACCACCTCAAAGCGTCGTCGCCACTTGCGTGCAAACATCTTTTGCCCACCATCAACATCATTGTATCCCTGCAGCCTGCAAAATTCCTTTGACACGTATGACACCACCTCCGCTTCGTGCCCACGGCCACTTTTTTTTCAGTTTGTAAAAGAAAACTTTGCAATTAGGATATTTTCAAAACAAAGTTATTTATAGCCTTCATCTGATGGCTGAATAAGAAGCAAAACCTCAACATTGATACTCAAGGGTCAAGGCACTAACAAAAGGAGTCACCGGATCAGGCATTTACAATAAGTTTTCTATGGAGTTGGCATCACACTAACCATATTTACAGCCTCCGGTATCAATTATCACAGAGAATGAAAGCAATTATAAATTTAGTTATGAAGGAAGATGTTGAAATAGCAATAAGGATATACAACCATATATTTGAATTATATGAGAGATCAATCACTCTGAAAAAATGACTCCCTCGTCACAAACTGCTGTAATCATGTTTTCTCCAATTGAAACGCAGAAACAGCGGTGAGCAAAATAAAACAAAAAATCACGAGCTGGCCAAGGCTGCTAAATTTGCACTAAGCATACTCCAGGTTGCTGAACGTCCGGAGGCAGCTGGTCAAGCAGCGTCTTCCATATAATTAACATTAACATCAGAAACGAATTTAGTATCAGTTATGACATCAATGTCTAGCTATAGTTACGGATGGTTAGATCATAATGAGGTGCACCCCTTCCACACTGCATCGAATCCCAATAGAACCCACGCGACACACCTCTTTGTCTCTTTGAGAGAAGCTGATAAGCAGACGAAGAGGAGGCAATAATGGTGGCTGCAAGCCTGCAACACATCCTTTAATTTCTTCTTCCTCCTCCTCCTCCTCTACGTCCCTTCAGTACCTTGCTCCTGCCCCACCACTACTTTCCATACTTCCTCCTCCATCTCCCTGGCGTGTGGCTCTCCCTCTCCCGCTTCCCTCGTCTAGCCCTGTTCGGTAATGGTCCGCTCCCGGAATCTGCGGAGCGGGTGACTGGCAAGTCCACCATTTTGACCTACAGCTCCGCCAACTCCGCTCCGGGAGCTGTGGAACGGAGCGATGCCGAACAGCCCCTTACGCTCCTCACGGCCGCCTCTGCCGCATGATTCGCCACTGCCAGGCACCTCGCCCTAACCTGCTTGCGAATCTTGAAAGACCATCTCCTCTCCCTCAATGACTGCCTCATGACCGATGAAGACGACAAGGGCCTCAATCTCGAGTCACTCGACTGCGCCTGTGATGCGCTCCGAGAGTGCGCTACCGCGATGGCAGTAGGCCTGGACGAAGTTAGCAACAACACGGACTGTGTCGTCCTAGGAGACGGAGCCCTTGGCGATGTAGCCAGCGAGGCCGCCGGCTAGACGAAGGACCCCTGCGGGAGGTGAATCGAGGCAGGGCAAGGTCGGGCCGCCTCCCATGCATGGCTGCTAGGCAGCAAAGCAGCATGATGGTGTGAGGATCGAACATGGGCGTTGAGATTCATCCTGATGCTTCCTTCCCCGGTCGGCTCGGCAGTCTCACGTCATCCTCCATTGAGCTAGGCGTCGCTTGTTGTGTCCTCCACCCGTCGTCGGATCACACGGGGACGGAGGTCGGGCCGTCGGGAGATGCTTCCTCGCTGGATAGATGCGGCGCTTGGCGTTCGTGGCGTGCGACGGCAGGCAGTGCTAGTTACTTATTTCAGAATCTATATGGTCAAATTCGGTTCCAAATCCAATACCTATAACTACTACGTATTACAGATACGTTTCAATCACGGTTTCCTCGTCAATATTTTTTTTTGCTTTAGCCTCATGCGACGTGAGAGGATCCGGGCAACAAATAGGGCAGGGGTCCTTCCGTTATGTAGATCTACTTTTATATCTCGGCCATCATTCCTGATATTAACGTAAATTTAATGAATATAAAAGGGTGACTTATGGAGAACTATAAATCCATCCGTCCTTTAATACTAGGTAAAGATACCAAACGCTAGGAGCAACTCTAGTTGACTAGCCCTCCTTCGAGAGCTTCCCACCGATCATTTGGGGTGGGCTAAGAGCACGCCACATCACGCGTTCTTTGCAGCGGCCACGTGTCGTGCTCTGGGCGCTCCCTCCGAATTTTTTTCCTATGCGTTTTTGACTTTTTATACGGTTTTTTCCTGAATTTTTCGGCCTTTTGGTTTTCTACCGGTCTTCCTTAGCTTTTGGGCAAAAAAATTAAATTCTTTTTGAATGTAAAACATATTTTTTTCTTTAATGAGAGGCGCAGTTTTGCTTCCGCGAGACGCACGGTTTTCAGAAAAGAGAAAAAATGTTTTCTGTTTTTTTTTACTTTCACAAGAGGCACGGTTTTGCTTCCACGAGAGTCACGGTTTTCCTTTGCGAGAGATACGGCCGTGCCTCTCGAAAACGGAAAATAATACGTTTTCTATTTTTTTCCTTCTGTGAGAGGCACGGTTTTGCTAACGCGAGAGGTATGGTTTTGCTTTTGCGAGAGGAACGGCCGTGTCTCTCGGAAACAAAAAAAACGTGTTTTTTTATCTTTTCCTTCGGCAAGAGGCACAGTTTTGCTTTTGTAAGTGGCACGGCCGTGGCCGTGCGTCTTTCTGAAAGGAAAAAAAGTGCTCCTTTTTTGTTCCTTTTTTTGTGAAAAAATAAGTTCGTCAAAACCTAGCAACATGGTTCGAGATCTGGACGCATGGTTATTATCCTTTACCATGAGGCCTCTCGGTAAAGCTTCTAGGTTCCACTGGTTGGTGCATGTTTATCGAGAGCGCCTCTCGGTAAAGGGTGCATGCTGGTCCAGTTTCACAATCTTTACCGAGAGGCACCCTCGGTAATGGTGTGCCCAACAGCATTTTCCATTTCATGAGTAGAGAGACAAATTAAGTAACCTAGCTAGTTACTCATATCATAATTAATATCACACATACTAAGACAAGATAAATCTATAAGCTAATAAATGAAAATCTCTATGTCACCACATTTATGTTATTATCTATTATATAATAATTAAGACAAGAGTAAAACAAGCCATCACGTTCGTCCACATATGGTAATGTTTTTTATACCGTTTGATTAAAATAACAACGGTTGAGATTTAAAGTTTCGTACCTAACATGTAAAAATATGTAGAAACAATATTGAACTTTTATGTTGTCATGCTAGATGCATCGGAGAAATAAAAAAGGAAAAAGAACCGGAAATATGACTACATACGTGTCCTATGAGCATCTGCAACGGAGTAGAATAGGATACCCAAAAGTCAAAGTCAACGGACATGTTGAAGTCACCGTTGAGATGTGCTTCCTTATTGAAAAAAAGTTAAGTTAATGCTGTTTTTACAGCAATGTTCAGAATCTAATAGTTGCATGAACAGACTAGAAGCAACCAGTTGCTTGATATGTTGTGATTCTGTCCGCGCAAACATCAGCCAGTTCAGAAACATGGAATCAGATATGGATGGTTAATGAAGACGATGCGTGTGAATATACCAGCAGTCTCGCTGGAGCATGACATCCTACAGGTATTAATTAAACCTCCAATTAAGAAACAAAAAGAAGTTCATGTATACATTATACACATGTTAATAAGCCTATAATAATTGTTTTCTTCAGTTATAAATCTCTTATATCTTGAATTGAGATTTGTTTTACTAGATAGATCTAACTTCATTTACTTCAAAATGAAAATCAGGTGTGGCGGAGCTTTATCAATAAAATGCCTAATAGTCAATTCTAAATGAAAATTCACCACCAGAAAAATAATGCATGTGTCTTGGAGATCAGTTCAGCTGAATAGGTTGGTTATTCACAAAGAAAGGTTCTATTTTACTTCATCATCTAATATTTACTTTGTAGTAACGGATGACCAAGTCAACATGCGTATGTTGCTTACATGTATTTACATGCATAGGTGTGGGTGCATGCGCACGAGAGAGAAGGCATGCATGAGTAGTGGTTCACTTGAAATAATAAAAGAGTATGTCTGTGTACATGCATATAGAAAAATTAAGAAAATAAAATAGTTCACAATACAATATTCGTACTGCTTATTCCACCAAGGATACTCTGAAAGCCAAATCCGATTTAAAGCTTGAGAACGATATGATTAGAATTCTCATATTATAAATATGTAAGTGTTTTTTGTTCGCGGGGGTAAGCATGAATGTCATGTCTATAACCATTATCAATTACACTATTCGACATAGATTGATATTTCAAATTTGAAGTGTAATAATTTTTATTTACAAATCAGTAGTCCCGCTGCATGACAACAATATGATGTTTAGATATGCGATCTGTCCAAAAAAAAAACATTGATTACGGATGTCATTTTAATAAGGAAACATATAGAACACGCATGGGACAACATATCTGCTATTCACAAAATCCATCGGATCAATGTCATCGTAATCTATCTTATCATACATGCATAAATGTATTGCCTGCTTTGGGAGGTCTCTAAGATTAAGGTGGTTATGGAACGAGTGGCAGGAGGAGGACAAGCCTTGGAAGGGGACCCCTGTGCCGTGTGACTTAACGGATAGACAACTTTTTGCGGCCTGTACCACCATCACTCTCGGGGATGGCTCAGTGGCAAAGTTCTGGACTGAAAAATGGCTAGACGGACAGGCACCGAGAGATATCGCACCAGCTGCCTTCCGCCTCGCCCGCCGGAAGAACCTAACTGTCCAAGAGGCCCTCTCGGAAGGGAGATGGATGAAAGGAATGGAACGAGTTGCTAATGCCAATGATTTGGATCAGTTCATCCACCTTTGGGATCGTGTTCAAGCTGTGCATATCACAACTGAAAGGGACAAAATCACTTGGAATCTTACTACAAACGGTGCTTATTCTGCCACCTCTCCGTATCATGTTCAATTCCTTTCTAGGATTCATCAACCAAGGCTCATGAAGGTCTGGAGAGCAAAGGCTGAGCCCAAAGTCAAGTTCTACATTTGGCTCCTGCTTCAAAACAGGAACTGGACGGCTGATAGATTAAGTAACAGGGGCTGGCCTCACGCCGACAATTGCATGCTCTGCAATCAGACCCTGGAGACTGCCGCCCATCTAGCTCTATTTAGCCCTTTTGCTAAGGAGGTGTGGCAAAATTTTGCGGACTCTCATGCGTCCATGGTTACAAGTGTGCTCTCTGCTCCATCAGTTAATAAGTGGTGGGCTCGTCTTCATACTGCTGCGCCTACCATTGATAGCAAGATTCGTGTCTCCACTGCTATGTACATCGCTTGGCATCTCTGGAAGGAGAGGAATGCCAGAATTTTTGAGCACAAAGCGGCACCGGCGCATGTAGTCGCGGGCAAAGCAATGGCTGATATCTGCATGTTTCAAGATGCAGCCAATATGTAACTAAACTCCTTTCTTCTTCTTTTTTACTTTTGTTCTTTGCTCCCTCTTGAGGCCCTGCGGCTGTTCCCAGCCTGCTACCAAACTGTAATGGACACTATTTTCCCCTACTTAATGCAAAGCAGAGCTCCTGCTAGTTCGTCAAAAAAAGAAATACATGCATAAATAGCTTTTTCCCAAGTCATCAGATATTGATCATGCACTACACTCAAATATTATTTTACTTTTGAAAATAACTACAATATCTTAAGTTTTAAGCCAGCGGTTATTTTTCTTCATTCAAGAATTGAATTCTAAACTGAGGTATATGACTTAAAAAACGCAAAATGCACTCCTGTTTGAATATGACCGTCGTGGGCTAATCTATTGACTGGTCGCCAATAAGCTTTCTGATGCAAGAAGAATAAAGAGTAGTAGAAGATTTCGTTTGTAGCTAGGATTATTCATGATTTTCTATGATGTCCACATCTAACGATTTTTACATAATAGGACGATATGGATGCTAATGAGGTGAAAATAAAAAGCATAGGCCAGGACACTAAGTTCGAATGTCGTGTTTCCAAAACCCAAATGATGTGTGTGTGGTTTACTTTTTAGCAGGCACTCACTTTATGAGTCCAGGAAAAAGTAATTCTAAATACTTCTTGGCCAACCGTATCACTAATAATTATATCAATTTTCATGAATTACTAAATGAAATTCTGAAAATAACACAAGCACGATCAGAGTGGAAATGTCTTGCAAAAAGGTAGCAACAAATCATATCAAATATGTGATAAGTCACTTTGATGGATGTGTAGAAATAAACATCATTGCACCATGCAGGAGAACATAGACAAAATAAAAAATAATTATCAATAGAATAGTGAGTGAAAGAGAATGTAATGTTAATTTGAGATCACACTATTGGTGTCCTACTTATCAATTTGGAGGAAAAACATTATATCAATTGAAGACAAACGATAACACAAAGATAAAGACATTATGTGGTGATGTTTGTACTAATACATCAACTTATGTTTAGACAGATACGTCACTAGATTTTTTTTTTGAGATATGAATGTTTATATTTTATTTTGATGAAAAATTCATCCTAAAATTACTTATGGGAAGATAGCTCGATGGTGACTAGAGGGAAGCCAAAACTGTAATGAAGCTCCGTTATTTACATAACCAGTCATGGACTCAAGACGACATTGGTCATTTTATGTTGGTCACTATTCACATGCTAGCACACAATATATTGACCAAATCACAGTCATTATAAGAAATGATTTATGTTTCGTCTATATTTCAATTCATAGTTGATTACGTGACAAAATATAAATAAAATAATAATCAATGTAGATATAACATATAGTAAACCTAGCCGCGCAAATGCGCGGGTCGCACTGCTAGTTCACTATGAAGGTACTAGTAACTTAGAATGGTAATTTATGGATTTTACCACTCTATGTCACTTTTCATTGTGGGTAGATTAACGGACGTGTGCCGTCACCGCCTACCTCACACGCGGGGTTCTACGCCAAATAGTAAATAAAGCTGACAACGGCTCATGGTGTCCCAAACCTGGCAGCGACTCAAGGCATCCGCGGTCAGCTTTATTTACTACACCACGCACTCCCGAGATGCGTACTGCGTCTTCCCCACGCGGCGCGACGATGGAGCTCCCCCACTCACCGACTTGTTGGTTTCTACGCCGGTCAAAGATAGTGCTGCGGCGATCCTCTTCGTCTGCCCGGCACAGCCTTTTTAACAGCCCCCGCTGGGAACTCCACCACAGCCATCGCACTCTCCCTGCCGAACATCACCATCCCTATATGGCGCCACTATACATATTGATTTGATTATATCTTAGTAATAACAGGACCAATATTTTGTAATCAAGTTTCGAGGTATGCTTAACAAAAAATACGTAAACATCGCGTAGAATCGCATATTTTGATTCCATTGGCGTTCTGTGCGGAAGAGCCATAAGCCCATAAGAGAGACCGCTGAATATTTTGCAAGTTTAACAGATGACCACGTGAAATTTTAGTCATGCATTGAGAACATGTTTTTTTTCCTTTTGTACCATCTAAAGTATAATCAAGTTGAACAATAAGTTTTATAAAATTAGGTAATTCGTCTTCCTTTGTGCCTAGCATGCACGTGTATTTAGCTTGTCAAGAATAATGAAGCCAACTAGAATTATAGATTTACCAAAAAATACTTCACAAATATAAGAACTATAGATGTACAAAGAGGTATTAGGTAGTTCAATGGCCATGAATATTCTTCGAATTTAAAGTGAGCAATACTATCTTCAATTCCACTTTAAGGATTATAGGAACTTTACCCAATTTTATTTTTAAGTTAGGCGTTTCAAACCATCTATCTTCGACATTTACCGTTATGGGCAATGGACAACACATTGATTTTTCCTCTAGGCCAATAAAAAGACATGGCTCAACTCCTAGGAGTCAACCGCCAGACATGCCCGTCTGAGTCCACATGCATGACGTTGATGGCAGCCTTGAGGATTTCATACAATGTATTACATGCATTATTTGTGGACCTCCTTCGCGCGCCCTTGTTTTCTGCACATACTTGATTGAGTTGTGCCGGCATGCCGGTCAAGAGGATGCGAGATCCAACTACCGACCGGTCTGCTTCACTACCATCGCGTAGAATGTGAGGTCTTATCAAGTACCATCCCCTATATGGCTCCAAAATATTAGTTGCAACTATACATATTAATCAAATAATATCTCATTTATAACGGGATCAATATTTGTAATCAAGTTTCAACGTACGCTTATCTAAAAGCAATAAGAGAGACCGCTGACCACTTTTTTGCCGGTTCAACAGATGGTCGCGCGAAATTTTACTCATGCATTGAGAACATGGTTTATTTCCTTTTGTACCACGTAAAGTATAACCGTATTGAACGATAAGTTTTATAAAATTAGGTAATCTTCTTCCTTAGTGGCTAGCATGCACGTGTATTTACCTTGCCATGAATAATATAGCCAGAATTATAGATTTACGAAATATTACTTCCGCACGTATAAGCACTATAGATGGAGAAAGAGGTATTAGCTAGGTAGTTCAGTGGCCGTGAAAATTCTTGTCAATTAAAGGGAGCAATATATCTTCAGTTTCATTCTAAGAATTGTAAGAAAATTTCCCAGTTTATTTCTATGTTAGTTGTTCAAAACCACCGTCTTTGGATATTTACCGTTATGGAAAATGAACAACACAACGGTTTTCCACTTAGGCCAGGAAAAAGACCACGAATTAGGTCCTAGCAGACAACCTACAGTTTTGCCCGTTAGGCTGGCCATAGTGATAGTATCTTAGCCGGTATCATGCACTCAGGAATAACAAACACGCTGATATGGCAGAGAATTAATGAATATAGAGATGGTTAGAGTAACATAGGTAGATACCGTATCTTGTTAAATGCTATACTACTTTGTGTCATGCATGACAATAAACATGAACATCTATAATACTACTCTATGATACTATGATGTATGAAGATAATATCATACACTAGTATCACATGCATGATACTAGTATATGATACTCCCCACTATGAGTAGCCCTAGAGTCCACATGCATAGCCTTATTGCAGCCTTGATAATTTTGTAAAATACATTATATGCATCTTTTGTGGTCCTCCTTCCTGGGGCCTCTTATGTTTGATTTCTGGACAGATTGATTGAGTTGTTTCGACACGCCCATCAAGAGGGTGCTAGATCCAACTACTGGTCGGTCAGCTTGACCATCGGCTTGACCATCGAGCCTAAGGAGCAAGTAGCAAGCGTGATATCATTGTGTAAATCTAATAATTGGACCTTTCTGGCATTACATTCTTATGGCTCGCACAATGGCAGATTCATTGATTTATATTGCAGTACAATCGATAATAAGTCGATGCGGCACAATAATTAATAAAGAGGGATCATAGCAGTATCATGCTCTATTACTGTATTATGGCACATGCGACTAGAAAAACTAATAAAAATAGACCCTGTAAATAACTTTGCATTAAGATTTTATAAATAAATAAATATGATAATACAAGGATGCTTTCTGGTAATGTTATGCATTATGCTGTTAGTATCGTGAACTAGTATCATATAATTTACACTACTCTATGATTGTGTATGCTCTGACGCCTTATCAAGTACCATAACTATCTGGCACCAAAATATGAGTTGCAACAAGACATATTTATCTAATGATATCTAATTAACAATGGGACAATTGTTTTGTAATAAAGTTCCGATGTAGTGTTAAAAAATACATAAACATCACTTAGAATGGTATATTTTGATTCCATTGGCATTTTGTGTGGAAGAGCCATAACAGAAGCCGTTGACTATTTTTTTGCCAGCTGAATAGATGGTCGCGCGAAATTTTAGTCATGCATCGAGAACAGTTTATTATTTTTGTAGCATCAAAAGAAACCGAGTTGAACGATAAGGTTTTAAAATTAGGTAATTCTTCTTCCTTAGTTGCTCGAATACATGTGTATATAGCTTGTCAAGAATAATGAACTCAACTAGAATTATAGATTTGCCAAAAATTACTTCAGAAGTATAAGAACTATAGATGGAGAAAGAGGTATTAGGTAATTCAATGGATGTGAATATTCTTCGAATTTAAAGGAATCAATACTATCTTCAATTTCATTTTCAAGATTATAGGAAATTAACCCAATTTTATTTCTAAGTTAGGTGTTTGAAAACATCTACCTTGGACATCTACCGTTATGGGCAATGGGCAGCACCATGTTTTTCCTCTAGGCAAGAAAAAGACCAGACTCAACTCCTAGCAGAAAACCGTCAGATGTTCCCATTGAAGTCGACATGCATGAGTTTGATGGAAGCCTTGATGATTTTGTACAATGTATTATATGCATCTTTTGTACCATCCAAATTGTGAACAAGTCAAACGGTAACGTTTAAAAAATATTTGTGGTTGGCATGCACACGCATTTAACTTGTCAAGAATAATGAAGCCAATTAGAATTATAGATTTACCAAAAAAATATTCTGCACATATAAGAATTATAGATCGAGGAAGAGGTATTAGGTACTCCCTCCATCCCATAATATAAGAACGTTTTTGACACTAGTGTAGTGTATAAGACGTTCTTATATTATGGGACGGAGGGAGTAGTTCACTGGCAATGATTATTCTTCAAACTAAAAGGGAGCAATAGTATCTTCAATTTCATTTTAAGGATTATTGGAAATTTCCATAATTTATTTCTTACTTAGTTGTTCGAAACCACTTGCCATGGATATTTATCATTGTGGGCAATGGACAAAACACAGATTTTTACTCTATGTCAGGAAAAAGACCAGGCTCATCTCCTAGCACACAACCAGCAAACATGCCCAGCACAGTCCGCATGCATGGCTAGATGGCAGCCATATTGATTTCACACAATGTATTATATGCATCTTTTGTGGACCTTCTTTGTGGGGCCTTATGTTTGATTTTTGGACATACTTGATTGAGTTTCGTTGGCAAGCCCATCAAGAGGATGCTAGATCCAACTAACGGCCTGTCCACTTGACCATCAAGCCTGTGATGCGAGTAGCAAGCATAATATATATGATCATCTTGTAAATCTAATGCGTCCTTGGTGGCATCACATTCTTATGCCTCGCACAGTGGGAGATTCATTGATCTATACTGCAATACAATCGATAATAAGGAGACATGGCACAACAGTTAATAAAGAAAGCTCATGTCAATATCATGCTCTATTATTTTATCATGGCGCATAGATCCAGAAAAACTAATAAGAACAGAACTAGTAAATAGATTTGCATTGAGATTTTAGCAATAAAAAATATGATGTTACTAGGATACTAGTTTAAAATGTTATGCATTATGGTGTTAGTATTTGTAAACTAGTATCCTATAAATTAAACTACCGTGTGATTTTTTATGCTTTCACTCCTTATAAAGTACTTTACCTAATTAATAGTGGGACCAATGTCTTGTAATCAAATTTCAACCTAGGCTTATACAAAATACGTAAACATCGCGTAGAATGTCCTATTCTGATTCCGTTGGCGTTCTATGCGGAAGAGCCATAAGAAAGGTCGTCGACCACTTTTTTGTCGGCTTAACAGCTGTTCACCCAAAATAGAACATGGTTTATTCCTTTTGTACCATCAACATTATAACCGAGTTGAACAATAAGGTTTAAAATATTAGGTAAAATCTTCTTCCTTGGTGGTTCACATGCACGTGTATTTAGCTTGTCAAGAAAAATGTAGCTAACTACAATTATAGGTTTAACAAAAATTACTTCACCACATATAAAAATTGTAGATCGGGAAAGCGATATTAGGCAGTTCAATGTCCGTGAATATTTTACAAATTGAAAGGAGAAATATTATCCTCAATTTCATTTAAAGATTATAGGAAATTTCCACATTTTATTTCTAACTTAGCTATTCGAAACCACGTGCCTTAGATATTTACCATTATGGGCAATGGATAACACATTGATTTTTACTCTAGGCCAGGAAAAAGACCATCCTGAGCTCCTTGCACACAACCCAATAGAGTCCACATGATGGCTCGATGGCATCCCTGATGATTCCTTAAAATGTATTATATGCATATTTTGTGGACCTCCATCATGGGGCCATAGGAGACAAGTTAGAACTTTGATGCACTTTGTTCAATCTTATTTTAGCTTGCGAAGTTTTTTGATCCTCTAGAATACATTGCAATGATTTCTACGAAAAGCAAAAATATAATAAGGAAGTTCTCTAAAACTTGATGGGTGTCACTCTTTAGAACCGTCTTAAATAAATGGTAATGAATTGGCCCGAACCCATAGTGTTGGAAATAAGTCTTGATAGTTGGTTATGGATGAAGTTGTCAATTGGAATTGATGTTTCGAAGATTCGAGATTATATGCCAAAGGTTTGCCTTGTGAATCAAAGTATGATATTACTTTATGCATGTCTACACCATTGTCGCGTTCCATTACTTTATGCAGGTTTTCATCTATGAGTTGATTAAACATCTGCAACGGAAATGTTATGACGGGCAATTGTTTTGGCTATCTTATGGGCTCGCGTTGCAAGCAAAATCTAGAACACTCCTCTGACTAATACGAGAGATCGTGATATCGAAACGGTAAACCGTGGTAAAGTCTACGAGTGTCCTTAGGCACCTACACAATCCGATGAACACACAACTAGAAAAACAGCTATTGGTGGGTTGGATACCCGTGGCGCACAAAGATATGCATGCGCCACGACTATGTCTTGGCCGAGCTGGCTAGGGGTGCTACCCGTGGCGCATCAATATGGGGTGTGCCACGGGTATTTGGGGTCCCTCGGCTATAAAATAAGCGGCATTGCTATTCTACCTGTGACGCATCAGAACGTGGTGCGCCACGGTAACTTTGTCATTTTTCCAATTCGGTTCATTCACCTCTCTCTGTCATTCTATTCTGTCCACACACACACACACGCACCCACGGAACACCTCGACCCGGCCCCGATGTCCCCATCCTCGCGCCCCCTCCCTCTCTGCTCACTACAGCCGCAAGCAGCCTCCACCCCACACTTCCCCAACCTCCCTTCTATCCCCACCCGCAACGCCTCCTCTCCCCTGGATCGTCTCCATCCCACCTCTCTCTGGCTTCATCGCATCCTCGCTGGATTTCGCCCAAGCGCCATGGTCGGCAAGGTCGTCTCCTCGCCCTGACTGTCGTCTTCTCTGGACCCCGCAACTGTTCCCGGCGCCGCCCTATGCCGGTCCTCCTCGTCGCCCTAGCCAAGCCGGCTCCTTTTGTTTCTGACCGCCTGCTCTCCTCCTGCATCGTCATGGCTTGATCTCTGCTGGTCCTCCTTCGTCGTTAACTCTGGCAGCACGGCTAGCTCTTGCCGACCGTCGCTGGCCTCTATCCTCTCGAGCTCCTCTGGTTGTCGTCATTGTAGCGAGGACAAGGCCGATGCCTGCTCGTGCTCCTGCCGCTTCGCCACCCCACCTGCCACATGTTCGAGGATTTGTTTGCAAGGGGGCTTGTCTTTCGGATGCAGATTTTTAGAGCACCTGCACCCATGCCCTTCTATCCTGGCTCTCCAATATCGATTTAAGATCCGTGCGACACAACTAACTTTCTACAAGTAATTTTCACTTTTTTGTTTCTCTCATATAGAACATGTCATGAAGTTCAAATCTTTGCCGCGCGTCAAAGCTTTCTAACTAGAATTTAGGATAAATCTTTCAGAATTATTTGTCCGACATAAATACTACTAATAAGATTTTTTAAATGAAAAACAACTTATTTTGTATATTTATGTTGGACCAAAAAATCTAACTCTTTTATCCTAGATTCTATTTAGAAAGCTTTGTTGTTCTGCAAAGGTCTGAACCTCAAGACATGTTCTATATGAGAGAGAAAAAAGAAAAATTTATTTGCACGAATCACGATGCGTGGAATGAATGACTAGATAAGAAAGGCCTAGGTGTAGATGCTCTAAAACATGTTTTCGCTTGTCTTCCGGTAGGGGTCGGTACTCTAAAAATGTACTTTACCAGCGAGGATTTGCGGGGTCGGTAGTTTAATTTGGCCATCCACGCGAGCTAGCTAGCTCTGATTGATGGTGGGTGCCGTATGAATGGCGCCCCATGCTAGCTCGCTCCGCACACCGCATGTGGATCTGTCCGGTGGCTGATATTAATATCATTTTATTGGTCCCAAAGATCAAAAAGCAAAAACCTAAAACAAGTAATAATTAGCATTATGAAATGGCCCTGCTCATCGACATGCACAAAGAAAAACGCTGCTTACTACTCATTTTAGCTCCATATATATAGTCCATATTGAAATTCCTAGAAAAACTTTTATTGAAAAACAGAGAGAGTACACGTGCATGAACTCAGAGCCGCATACGACATGCTTGCATGCCCAGTGATGAGCTTTGCTACTCCTACGCGCGGATTTTATGGAAGCTGAGTTACAGACTGAGGTGGGATTAAAGGATTGGGAAATGAAGAGAGACGGCCCCACCATGCAAATCAAGGGTGAGAAGAGATTGGTTAGGAAGAGGTCGTCCGGAAGCAGCAGCCCGTAACGGGCCTGCAACATGCATGCAATGGCGGAGGACCCGTAACGGTGCAGGCTGGACGCAGGGCGGCGCATCGACGCGCGTTGTCGGTGGCTAGTCACCAAATCCCGCCCTACCTCAACTTTTGTCCGTCCTCCGCCACTGCATGCATGTATAAGTGAAAAACGTCCTGTCATTTCATCCATCTCTCACGTCTTTCTCCATCTCGCTCTACAACAAGCCAACCTGTCACATTGGAACAGAAATGACGGTAGCATTCACATCGAGATGGAGGGACCAATGGCCAGCATGCAGGTGGGGCCATCAGATGGAAAAGCGACATTGTTTGAAATCAGCACACAAAGATAGGATGGCCGTCCAATCACGATCCAATATTGTCTGATACGTTTTGATCTGTCACAAAACTCTAACTATTCGGAACTTAGCTTTCTCTCTCTCTCTCTCTCTCTCTCTATATATATATATATATATATATATATACATATATATTCCTTTTTTATCAACTAATAAGTACTCTTCATCAAATAGACCGACGAGACAACGTGCACCATCAAGGATGATGATGTAAGAGAGGTGATTTTGTGAGCACCGTGTCAGCAGGACATCTGCATGTGCATTGTAGGGACATGTGCTCGTTATGTTTAGCTATTACAGCGAAACGTCACGGCATGCCTCAGGGATTTCTCGTCCAACAGGTCACACATGCTCGATACACTCTTGCTTAGCTACGTATTACGTAATTTACTACTTTTTTCTCAAGAAAAAAGGATTGGTTATTGTGCACTGTTGCCAACGTTGGACCATTGATGGATACACGACGGTGACAACTTTACCATGATGTAATCCTTACCTAAGGCTGGTCGTAATATAAGTATCATAAATGGTATCATGCATGTCACCTAGACTTTTTTGATGATGTGTCACGCAATTAAATGAAAAAATTGAGGATGTGGTATCATATAGGGCTGGACACGAGTCGAGCTGAGCCGAGTTTGCTCCGAGCCTGCCTTTGGCTCGCCATGAGCGAGCCAAGCTCGGCTCGGCTCGCTGGATGAACGAGCCTGCTTTTGGAGGCTCGGCTCGTCTTGGCTGTGGCTCGGTCCCGCCCAAGTGGCTCGTGTGTGCCCTGCTGTATCCATGGACGCGGATGTAGTGTGCGTGCTTGCCTGCGTCAATTAGTGCCAGTGCATGCGTGTTGTCCACGTGCTAGCCGCCGGTGTGTTGTGTACAGTTTGAATGCGTGCGCGCCGCCGGCGCTGATGCAGTGTGCTCATGCTCAGGGCGGCGGACACTTGGGGCGGCGGCACAGTTGGCGAGGAACCACGGGAGCGACGAACGGCGTCGTCCGATGCGGCGCGTCCGCCGGTGTTGTCAAGAGGGAGTCTTTCAGCGTTGTGCACGGCGAGGAGGACGACGGTCAGGTCGTGACCAGAGAGGCGGCGCGGCGGCGGAGAAACAAATCCTATAGCAGACGAGGAGGCCGGCGTCCTGTGTACGCACTCGCTATGGTTTTTTTTGAGTCACTTGTGTAGTCCGGGTGCTTCAGTGGGCTTGGGCTGCTCGTGTCATTACACTAGGCTGCAAATCTCCATAAAAAAAACTCACTGGGCTTTGAAACGAGCCACCGAGCTGGACC
>NC_041384.1:736413182-736415268 GCF_002162155.2 Triticum dicoccoides | reverse complement strand
GACCCTCGGGAGCATGCTGCACGCAGCTCCTTCTTCAATTGGTGGTACTTTTGCTTAGCCGTTGGTACCACCATGGCTCTCGGTGGAGTTGGATATATCCAGGAGTCCTTTGGTTGGGCAATTGGATACGGTATGTTATGCACCACGGTGCTCTGCGCCGCCATTGTGTTCCTCATTGGAACCTCTACCTACCGCCTATACACGCCCACCTCTGGCGCCAACAACCCCGTCATGCTCCTTGCTCGGAGCATTGTGTCATGGCTTGTCAAGGAAACCCGACAGGAGGAAGAAGCGGCTGCTATAGCCAAGGAGGTAGAGGAGGCGCACAGCATGCTGCACCTGTTGTCTATCTGGGCGGCGTGCCTATCCTATGGTATGGTGTTTGCGCAAATCATGACGCTGTTCAACAAGCAAGGTCGCACCCTAGACCGTCACATCATTGGCTGCCTAGAGTTGCCGTCTGCCGCCCTGCTGCTGTTTGGCCCGGCAACAATCCTTGTGTTTGTTCCTTTCTATGACAGGGTGTTGGTGCCATTGCTTCGCTCCATGACGGCCAATCCATCGGGGTTGACGTTGCTGCAACGCTTGGGATCAGGCATAGCTATGTCGCTTGCGGCGGTGTCAACAGCGGCACTTGTGGAGTCTCGGCGGTTAAAGGTGGCCCGCGAGCATGGTCTAGTGGATGTTGCCGGTGCCACTGTGCCAATGAGCTGGATGTGGCTGCTGCCGCAGCATGTGATGATGGCGACGGCAAGCGTGTTCGCCGAAGTCGGGATGCAGGAGTTCTTCTACGACCAGATGCCACACGAGCAGCGCAGCTTGGGCCTGGCGCTCTACTACAGCGTCTTGGGCATCGGCAACTTCATCAGCGTCTTCCTCATCTCCCTCATTGACCGCATCACCAGGAGCGCCGGCGGGGATAGCTGGTTCGCGGACAACCTTAATCGTGCTCACCTTGACTACTTCTACTGCTTGCTCGCTGGCCTTAACGCTGTCGGCTTTGCCCTCTTCCTCTGGCGCGCAAGCTCCTATGCCTACAACAACAACAACAAGATGCTTTGCTGACGTCACATGCTTCATGGATTCGTCGAATAAATTTCCTGGTTATTTAGTGTATTGAGTTACAGCCATACTCATCAAATAACTAGGAAATTTATTTATGTTCCCACTTGAGAGTTACATAACTAGCATATTTAATTGACTAAGTTTTTTCTGCTGGTTGCCAATTACATACTACCTCCATTCCAAAATAAAATATGTTTTAGTAGGCTAAAATAGCCTATCAAAACGTTATATTCTGGGACAGAGGTGGACAGAGGTAGCAAAAGTGAAGTCATAATCAACATGACGACCAGTGCATTACAATATCACTTTAAAGGAACCTTAAGCGCGGCTAATTATTTTTAGAGCCATTTTAAATAATGTCAAATAGAATCATTATTAGATTATTCATCAACGTCTGACAAAGAGCATACATCAAACTAACGTGAAACCACCACACAACACGTACAAACCCGACATTGAGTGAAAATCATGCCAGCAAGACCTTATGCCTGAAAACACACAAAAAACCATCACCTAGACATCGGGAGCATTCGCATACCCTGAGACACCCTCTAGGAGAAACGGGAGCGCTCATCCAGTATAGCAGACTCTCGACGAGAACCTCATGCACACGCTGAAAAAGTAGTCACCGCCGTATTACCCCTAGCCACAACCTTGGGTGCGTCTATCCACCGTGCTCGTAAGACCCGAAGATCGGTACTATACAGACTTTAACATTTGGTGCTAAGCTCCGCATAATAACGATCCAGAGACGCCCACCAAGCACAAGGTGCACGTAGAAACATACACGCCCACCAAGCAGTGCCATTACACGAGTTCACGATGGAACCACCACAAAAGAACATATATATACAAGCAGGACTCCAGTGAGCCACGAATACAAAGGGTACATTACAAAGATTCCTATCACAGCGAAAGCTAAATACCATCTGAGTACGTACAAGACTACAAATGGGCCTAAGTGGCCTGAAGATAACCAAACATGCACATTTATTTTCTTTGTATGGGTTCTAGGCCAATC
>NC_041384.1:736404019-736412678 GCF_002162155.2 Triticum dicoccoides | reverse complement strand
TATCCTATCCCTCCTTTCACAAAAACAAAAAGTACACCAACTTGTTGGGCCAAATGGGCTGGACCGAGCCGAGACTGGCTTGACCCAAGATCGGTGATACATAGGAGAGAAGAAAGAAATTCCCCGTGCCGCTTGCCATTTCGGGTTCAAGGAATGGCATACGAGCGGAATACGATACTATCGAGCTTTCCGAAAGTGTGAGCTGAAATTCCAGGGTAATCACAGTATTGACTCTATCACAAGCTATCCGAATTGGCTGGAACTTTATATACCAAAAAAAAGGATATATAGGGGTTTGTTTTATTGATGCAATCGAGACAAACCTTAATCCCCTCAGTCATGTGGTTGACCTGTCTGTCCAATAAGTCTAAGTGAATGGGAATCCTATAGATTGACCAGCCTGGGCCGGTGGTTGACAAGCCACTGATCGGAGGCGACTGGACTGGAGTGCTTTCATCAATTGCCTGCCTTCTTCCCTTATCTAATCTCTTAGGTAATATGAAAGTGGTGTTAATTGTCACGCTAAGGAGCTGACCAGTGACATTTTTGTCTCAATTGAAGCCAACCCCATGCTATGGGTAATGCAAGCGAAGGAGTTTCAGCATTGTGCAATCTGCAATTTGATTATGTAAATCTATTAATTCAGTATAGGAAAACACACAATTTTGATTCTTCGCGGTCCAATAAATACTAACCGGCTCTGTTAGATAAGCTATGGTGCTGAGCCCAACTCGGTGCGGATGAGGACAAGCTCGTGCCATGTGGGAAAGCCCGAGCTCGACGTCCAGGCTTACCGGTGCCGGAGTTCGGCGGAAGCTCCAATAAAGAGGTCGGTCACGGCTCACGCATATCCATCCTTCTTTGGTAGCCGCGGTGGTGGAAGGGAGGTGGGTTTTGTGGGATCTGTTTGCCCCTGGGAAGATTTTGGTATGCATGTTTGTGTAGCAATGTTCATCAATGGGGGGCTCTGCCCTGGATGGCGACGGCTGAATCTTGACTCAAGTTTTTTTTTTTTGAGGGGTAAAAATCTTGACTCAAGTATGTAATGAGAAATTGCGCTCTCTATCCCCAACGAGCTAGGATCGTGAACAAAAAGCCCAGCCCAATCCTATCCTTTCCCTAATTTCACAAAAGTAAAAAAATACACCAATTTGTTGGGCCAAACGGGCTGGACAGTTCCGAGACTCAGCTCGGTTAAATAAGCTATCGGGCTGAGCACAACTCGGTGCGAGCGAGGACAAGCTCGGGCCAAGGGGGCAAGCCCGAGCTGCACGTCCAGGCTTGCCGGTGAGGGTGTTCTGCGGAGGCTTCAATAAAGAGGTCGTTCAGGGCACATGCATAGCCAGTCTGGTAGCCATTGCTAAAAAAAAACCCTGTCTGGTAGCCGCGGTGGTGGAACGGAGGTGGGCGATGTTCATCAGCGGGGCTCTGGCTTGGATGCTCGGCCACAAACGTGGCCACACCTTTGGAAATTTATGGTCAGCATGTTTCTGCGGCAACGTTTATCCACAGGGTGCCTACATGCGTTTCACTCGCTGGAAGGGCGAGGTGTTTTTCCCGGGGATGCATTTTATGTTACTTGTCTTGATTTGTTTGAGTCGGCATATGTACACTAAGCGGCAGCGATGCGCCCATATAGCTTGACGGCGCCGCGGTGGTCTTGTAGAATGACAGCACCATGGTACCATTCCATACCTTTTTTCCGAAATGGGGTTGTTCCAGCCTCCGCATTAAAATTAATCCTATCCGCCATTTTACTACGTGCTACTCTGCGCGAGCCATTAACGTTTTTCTATGTGCGGGGGATCAGTTCATGACTTGATCGTTTAGGTGTTTGTGCGGTGGTGATTCAGAGTGGCCGAGACATCGGTGCTACTGCAGGTTTTTTTAGTTGTGCGGGAGAGTACCTGAAATGGTTCGACTCGGTCAGCTGGCCGAACTGCTATTCCACATATCGTCTTTCTGTATACCTGACTCATGGACTTTTGCGGTGCTTTAAGGCGTACTACCTCCGTCCTAGTTTATTGATCCCCATGATAATCTGTGCCAAATTTTGACTACAAATTTAATTAACCAAATATTCATGCATGTCATCAAAAACTATATCATTGAAAACTATGTTCAAATACGAATCCAAAGATAAAAGTTTTATTGACATTCACTAACATTTTGTCAGTTAAATCCTTGGTTAAAATTTAACACAAATTACAAAGGGGACTAATAAACCAGGGCGGAGGTAGTATCACTTAGCGAACACACTCCCGGGGTACCTGCTCTTGATCCTTTCTCCCTTTTTGTCTGATTCTGTCTCGATTGTTGACCGTGAACGTTTTTTCAGTCAGCTTATTTCGAAGGAGATGAAGTACTGGTGCTTTCGAAGAAGTGTTGCATGAAGGCTTCGTTCTTGTGCCGACCGATGTTTTGGGGTTCCGACCGATGTTTTGGGGTTCCATGTATTGCGCCCGTGCTTCGTTGGGAGGGCTGTCCTTTTCTTATGAGTGGGCCGGATATATTGCTTTTTTCGTTGTTCCTGTTGTTTGCCTTTTCTTGTTTTGTTGTGACCTGTCTGAGTTTTGGCCGTTAGCTGTGTCTGGTCTTATCCGGGTTCTGTTAGCTGTTTGTTCTGTGTTCTACCACGGTGTGTTCGCTGCCCATTGGGAGTCGTCTGTGGTCTTTGTTTGCAGCCGTCAGGGTCGTGTATAGAATTCCAGCAAAAAAAGGGTCGTCTATAGAATGTAAGTTTGGTTTTGTTGGGGAATCGCCGCTGGTTGGGATCCAAACCTCTGGAGGACGTGTGTTGTTTCTGTGGTTCGTTCTTTTCGGGTTATTTGCGATGCTAGGGAGAATTTGCCAGGCATATAGACTCTAATGGGAATCTCTGCAAATGTTAACTTGGAGCCGAGCCTGGTCTGTTTCCTTTCCAAGAGAAAAATAAAATGTTTGTCCATTGGCCATAACGGTAAATGTCCCAGGCAGGTAGTTTTGAACACCTGAATTAGCATTAAATTTGGAAATTCCCTATCCTCCTTAACTTAAATTGAAGATGGTATTGCTGCCTTTGAATTCGAAGAATATTGATGGCCAACTGCCTAATTCCATTTTCTCTATTATTAGTTCATCTATGTGCTGAAGTACTTTTTTGGTAAATCTATAATTCTAGTTGGTTTCATTATTTTTGACAAGCCAAATAGTTATGCATGCCAGCCACTAAAGAATTTATTTTACCTAATTTTGTAAACCTTATCATTCTACTTGTTTATACTTTGGATGGTACAAAAGGAATAAACTGTTTCCCAATGCGCGACTAAACTTTCATGCGGCCATCTGTTAAGCAGGCAGAAAAGTGGTCAGCTATCTCTCTGCTCTTCCGCACAGAACGTCCAATGGACTCAAAATAGGCCATTGTAAGCGATATTTCTGTATCTTTTATAAGCCTGGGTCGAAGCTTGGTTACAAAACATTGGTCCATTATTAATTAGATATGACTAGATAGTTATGTGTAGTTGCAACTCATATTTTGGCACCATATAGGTATGGTACATTATAAGGTGTCATAGCATAAAAATCATACAGTAGTTTAATTTGTAGGATACTAGTTTACGATACAAACGCCATAATGCATCACATTACAAAACAGTATCCTAATATCATCATATTTACTTAAATATAAAATTTCAATGCAGAGTTGTTGACAAGCTCTATTTTTATTATTTTTCTAGATCCATGTGCCATGATACTATGATAGAGCATGATACTGATATGACCTCTGTTTATTAGTTGTTGTTCCACATCGGCTTATTATCGATTGTACTGTAATATAGATCGATGAATCTCGCATTTTGCGAGGCGTCAGAATGTGACGCCACAAAAGTCCCATTATTAGATTTACGCAATCACATTACACTTGTTACTTGCTTCAAAGCCTTGGTGGTCAAGCGGACCGGCCGGTAGTTGGATCCAACATCCTCTTCATGAGCGTTCCAACAAAACTATATCAAGTCTGTACAGGAGGCAGACATAAGGCCCCCCGATAGAGGTCCACAAGACATGCATATAATATAGTTTATGAAATCATCAAGGCTGCCATAAAACCATGCATGTGGACTCTACTGGGCATATCTGTCGGTTGTGTGCTAGGAGCTGAGCCTAGTCTTTTTGCTGGCCTAAAGTAAAAATTCAATGTGTTGGGCATGCCCATAATGGTAAATATTCAAGGCAGGTGGTTTCGAACAGCTAAGTAAGAAATAAAATGGTAAATTTTCCTATAATCATTAAAATGAAATTAAAGATAATAGTATTACTCCGTTGAAATTCAAAGAATATTCACATACATTAAAGTACCTAATATCTCTTTCTCAATCTACAGTTCTTATATGTGCTGAAGTAATTTTTTGTAAATCTATAATTCTAGTTTTCTTCATTATTCTTGACAAGCTAAATACAGGTGCATGCCAACCACTGAGGAAGGAGTATCTAATTTTTAAACCTTATTGTTCAAATTGGTTATAATTGGGATGGTACAAAACGAATAATCCATGTTCTCAAAGCATGACTAAGTTTCGTGTGAGCATCTGTTAAGCCGGCAAAAAAGTGGTCAATGGTATCTCTTATGGCTCTCCCACATAGAACGTAATGGAATCAAAATAGGACTTTCTACGCGATGTTTATGTATTTTGTGTAATCCTACATTGATATTTGATTACAAGACATTAGTCCCAATATTAATAAGATATCATCATATATGTCTAGTTGCAACTATTATTTTGGTGCAATAAAGGTAAAGTACTTGATAAGTAGTCATAGGATAAAAAAAAAGGCGTTGGTTTAATTTAGAGAATACTAGTTTACAATACTAACACCATAATGCACAACATTACAAACTATTATCCTAGTGTATTCACATTTATTTATCTCTAAAATCTCAATGCAAAGCTATTTACATGGTCTATTTCTATTAGTTTTTTCTGGACCTGTGTGCTATGATTCAATATTAGAGCATGATACTGATTTGACCTCTTTTTATTAAATGTAGTGCCACATCGGCTTATTTATCAATTAATCTCTTGTTGTGCAAGGCATGATAATGTGATGGCACAAAGGTCCCATTATTATATTTACACAATGAGTTTATGCTTTTTTACTTGCTTTCCAAGGTGGGTGATCAAGCGGACCAGCGGGTAGTTTGATGTAGCATCCTCTAGATGGGCGTGCCCATGGAACTCAATCCAGTCTGTCAAGCAATCAAACATAAGGCCACACGAAGGAGGTCCAGGAAAGATGCACATAATACATTGCATGAAAACATCAAGGCCGTCATCAAGCAATGCATGTGCACTATACTGGGCGTATTTGTTGGCTGTGTGCTGTTCATTGCCCGTAATACTAAATTTCCAAGGCAGCTCGTTTCACACAACTAAGTCGGAAATATATTGGGGAAAGTTTCTATAATGCTTAAAATTAAATTTAAAATAGCGTTGCTCCCTTTATATTTGAAGAATATTCACTGACACTGCACTACCTAATGCCTCTTTCTCGATCTACAATTCACATATGTACTGAAGTAAGCTTTGGCAAATCAATAATTCTAGTTGGCTTCATTATTATTGACAAGCTAAATACAGGTGCATGCCAGCCACTAAGAAAGAAGAATTACATGATTTTTTAAACCTTACCATTATACTTGGTCACAATTTGAATGCTACAAAAGTAATAAACGATGTTCCCAATCCATGACTAAAATTTGTCGCGTCCATCAGTTAAGCCCGAAAAAAGTGGTTGGCGTTAGCCCTTATGGATTTTCCATAAAAAATGCCAATAGAATCAAAATAGGACCTTCTACTCGATTTTTACGTATTTTGTATAAGCATACGTCCAAATTTGATTACAAGACAATGGTTCCCTTATTAATTAGATATTATCATATAAATATGTCTAGTTGCAACTCATATTTCGGTGCCCTGTAGGCATGGTACTTGATAAGGTGTCATAGCACAAAAAAATCAGGCGTTAGTTTAGTTTATAGGGTACTAGTTTACGATACTAACACCATAATGCATAAAATTACAAACTACTATCCTAGTATCATCATATTTATGTATTTTTAAAATATTTAAAGCAAAACTATTTTCCATGATACAATAATAGAGCATGATACTTATATGACCTCTCTTTGTTAACTGTTGTGTCACATCGGCTTATTATGGATTGTACAACAATATAGATCAACAAATCTCCCATTATGCCAGGCATAATAATGTGATGCCACAAAGGTCCTATTATTTAATTTACACAATGATATCACGCTTGTTACTTGCTTCCAAGGCTCGGTGGTCCAACGGACCAGCCAGTAGTTGGATCTACCATCCTCTTGCTGGGTGTGTTGACACAACTCAATCAAGTCTGTCCAACAATCCAACATAAGGCCCCACGAAGGAAATCCACAAAACATGCATATAATAGATTGTACGAAATTATCGAGGCTGCCATCAAGCCATGCATGCGGACTCTAATGGGCATCTTTGCAGGTTGTCTTCTAGGAGCTGAGCCTGGTTTTTGTCCTAATCTAGAGCAAAAAAATGTGTTGTACATTGCTCATAACAGTTAATGTCAATGGAAGATGGTTTTAAATATCCAACTTATAAATAAATTGGGGAAATTTCCTATGGTCCCTTTAAACTGAAAGAATGTTCACAGCCATTGAACTAGCTACCTAATACTTTTTTCTCGATATATTGTTCTTATATGTGCTGAAGTAACTTTCTGTAAATCTATAATTCTACTTGGCTTCGTTATTCTTGACAAGCTAAATACACACGCCTGTCAGCCACTAACGAAGTAGAATTACAAGTTTTTTTAGGATTAACAGTGGGAGAGGTTCAGTAAATTACCTAATTTTTTTTACTTTATTGTTTAATTTTTTTTACTTTGGATGGTACATAAGGAATAAACCATGTTCTCGATGCATGACTAAAATTTTGCGTGACCATTTGTTAAGCCGACAATCAAAATAGGCAAATCTAAGCGATGTTTCTGTATTTGTTGTAAGACTATGTTGAAACTAGTTTACAAAACATTGGTCCCTGTTTATTAAATTTATCATCAGAGAAATATGTCTAGATGCAACTCATATTTTGGTACGCCTCATTGTATAAAAATCATACATTAGTATTATTTATAGGATACTAGTTTACCATACTAACACCATAATCCATGACATTACAAACTAGTAGCCTAGTATCATCATATTTTTTTATTTATAAAATCTCAAGGAAGAGCAATTTAAAAGGTCTATTTTTCTTAGTTTTACTGGATCATGTGCGATGATAATGTTATAGAGCATGATACTGATATGACCTCTATTTATTAAATTTATCTGCCACATCGACTTACTATCGATTATACTCCAACATTCACACAGAATCAGCTAATTTGTCATCTCTTGGTGTCTTTGTCGTCAGTTTTTCATCGGGACTGATGGCAAAGACACTTTTGCTGTCAGCACCTGACGGCAAAACAGGCTTTGCCGTGTTTTTTTGTACATAGGGCAACGATCTCGCTTTGCCATTTGTTTTTATTTCACAGATGATAAATAGCTCACTTTGCCGCCTATTTTTTATTTGGCACATGGCAAAGACTTTGTCGTTTGCTTTTTCTACTGTAGGCAAAATGACAATATTGAATTTTTTAATTATTTGAAAATTTAAACAAGGTCTAATGTATATGAAATTTGGCGTGCTATTAGTTTATAATTTCTAGAAGGCATAGAAAAAAGTTTGAGAAGATCACTAAATTTTAAGATGTTTATTTGACCAAAAGTAAGAGGCTAAACAAACAAAAATTATATGAAGGTTTCATATTCGCTGGAACCAAACTCCCCTAGATCAATGACGTGGCGGGGCAGTCCAACGGCCCACGACTACACCATGCATACGTTCCCACCGCACGTGCATGCCCATATCTCCCTCGATCTCTTCTCTCCTCCACAGAAGCGCATCAGTAGCACCCCTCACCTGTGCGTCCGAGTAGCTGCATCAGCCTCTTCCTCTCCGACCCTCGCAAGACCATACCGCAACCGCCCCTCGCCGGACCCCGCCGTAGCCGCCCCTCGCTGGACCCGGCATTCCCAAGCCTCCTCATCCACCTCATGTCTACCAAAGCGACCCCGGGCCGCCAGAGGTGCTCAACACCCAACTGCCAAACGTGCTCACCACCCGACAGCCGAATGTGCTCACCACCCGACCGCCGGCAGCCATCTTCTCGCTGGACGCACTCACCGCCAGAACACCACCAGCCGGAATTCTTGCCACTGGACGTCGCTGCCACCAGAACGAGTCACAACGTCGCTGCCGTTATTTTCTAATTAAATGAAAACTTTGTCGTCTGTTGACCATGAGGCTGTCGGCAAAGTGATGTTGGGGTCCACCTGCCAACAGAATACCCTAAACCCTACTTTGTCGTCTAGAGCGGGAAGAAACATGATGACGAAATCTTTGCCATCAATCCGATAAAAAGCTGACATCAAAGTATCGTATTGTCGATTTAGGATTTTCCACCACTTTTTGCCGCCAGTTGGCTAATGACAATATTTTCCGTCTATACTTGCCTGATGGCAAACTGCTTGATTCCTATAGTGATACATCAACTTCCCATTGTCTAAGGA
>NC_041384.1:736403291-736403947 GCF_002162155.2 Triticum dicoccoides | reverse complement strand
TAGGAATGTGACACCACGAAGGTCCCATTATTAGATTTATACAATGATATCACACTTGTTACTCCTTTCCCATGCTCTGTGATCTAGTGGACTGGCCGATAATTGGATCCAGAATCCTGCTGATGGGCGTGCCGATACAAACATATGACCCCATGAAGGAGGTCCACAACAGATACATATTATAAATTGTATGAATTCATCATGGCTGCCATCAAGCCATGCATGTCGACTCTAATGGGCATATCTGCTAGTTGTTTGCTTGGAACTGAGCCAGGTCTTTTCCCATTGCCCATAATGGCAAATGTTCAAGGCAGGTGGTTTAGAAAACCTAAATATATATGAAATAAATTGGGGAAATTTCTAGTAATCCTTAAAATAAAATTGAAGATAGTATGCACTCTTTAAATTCGAGGAAAATTCAATTTTAAAGAGTGCATAGAACATAATACCTCTTTCTCCATCTATAGTCCTTATATGTGCGGAAGTATTTTTTTTGTGAATCTATTATTCTTGCTACATTATTCTTGACAAGTTAAATATATGTGCATGCTAACCGCTAAGGAAAAAGAATTACCTAGTTTTATAAAACTTAGCGTTCAACTTGATTATACTTTAGATGGTACAAAAGGAAATAGACCATGTTCTCAATGCGTGAC
>NC_041384.1:736389075-736403281 GCF_002162155.2 Triticum dicoccoides | reverse complement strand
AACATTTCATTCTACCATTTGTTAAACCAGCAAAAAAGTGGTCAACGGTCTCTCTTATGGCTCTTCCAAATAGAATGCCAATGGAATTAAAATAGCAATTCTAAGCACTGTTAATGTTTTTTGATAAGCCTAAGTTGAAACTTGATTGCAAAACATTGGTCCCATTATTAATGAGATATTATCAGATCAATATGTATAGTTGCCAGTCATATTTTCGTGCCATATAGGTATGGTACTTGATAATACATCATATTATCAACAAATCATACGGTAGTATAATTTATATGATAGTAGTTTACGATACTAACACCTGTAATGGAGCATGATACTTATATGACCTCTTTTCACATAGCATTACAAACTATTATCCTAGTGTCATCGTATTTCATTATTTATAAAATCTCAATGTAAAGTTAATTTACAATCTATTTTTATAAGTTTTTCTGGATCTATGTGTTACATTACTGTAATAGAGCATGATACTTATATGACCTCGCTTCTTAATTGTTCTGCCACATCGGCTTATTTGTTTGTATTGCAATATACATCAATGAATTTCCCATTGGGCTGGCTTAAGAATGTGGCGTCACAAAGGTCCCATTATTTTATTTATATAATAACATCACGCTTGTTACATGCTTCCTAGGCTCGGTGGTGAGGCAGACCTGTCGGTAGTTGGATCTAGCGTCATCTTGATTTGCGTATAATACATTGTACGAAGTCCTCAAGGCTGCCATCAAGCTCATGCATGTGGACTCAGATGGGCATATCTGATATGGTTGTCTACTAGGAGTTGCGCCTGGTCTTTTTCCTGCCCTAGAGGAAAAACAAAGGTTTTGTCCGTTGCCCATATCCGTATAAGTCAATGGTTTCAAACACCTAACTTTTAAAAAAATTTGGTGAAATTTCCTATAATCCTAATGAAATTGAAGATAGTAATTCTCCGTATAATTCAAATAATAATAACAGCCATTGAACTACATAATACCTCTTTCTCCATCTATAGTTCTTATATTTCTGAAGTGATTTTTTGGTAAATCTATAATTCTAGTTTGCTTCATTATTCTTGACAAGCTAAATACACATGCATGCCAGCCACTAAAGAAGAAGAATTACCTATTTTTCAAACTTATCGTTTAACTTTGTTATACTTTGCATGGAATAAAAAGACTAAATCATGTTCTTAACGCATGAATAAAATTTTGGGTGACCATCTGTTATGCCCGCAAAAATGTGGCTAGCGATCTCCACTATGGCTCTTCGCACAGAACGCCTTCCTAAGAAATGTCTAAGTATTTTTTATAAGCCTACGTCCAACCTTTATTACAAAACAACTGTCCCTTATTAATTATATATCATTAGATAAATCTTATCTTTACTAAGTGGAAGCACCAATGAAGCCTCGACGTTAATTCTCAGAAATCATATAAATTCAACCTTTGGATTTTAAATCAATGATTCAGATTAAAGAATTAATTTTGGTTAGAGTCCCATTGGTGCACGATCCACAATGTCCGAAAAAAAGGAGCCTCCACGCCCACATCTAAGCTCAGATGAAAAAAAAAACAAAAATAAGTGTCATCTACGCCCACGTCCAAGTTCCCAGCGAAAAAAACACGTGACTTCTCCATGCAAGAAAAAAGACACGTGTATACAACTTAAAAAATCTTCAGACCTAGATCTAAAAAAAGACCATGCGTTAATGGTTAAGATTTATTGGAGGGCCATGCAAGGAAACACCATGTACGTAAGGGATGAAATCCACCTGCACAAAGAAAAAGGGAATCCTGTCCTATTAAAACAATCACCACGTACATCAAGGATTAGACTTCTCACCACGTACATAAAAGAAACTCGCACGTCAAAAGAAAAATAGCACTCGACGCCCACGTCTAAGTTCCTAGAAAAAGCATGTGCCGCCTTGAAATAAACATGTGCCTTATCATTGAAAAAAATCTTGAATATAAAACTAAAAAATGTTCATATAAAAAAGTAAAAAATATCCACGCAGCCAGCTAAAAAGTGCCTGTTTGAAAAACTAATAACTAAATCGCATCATACAAAATAAGACGGTGCCAAGTAAAATAAAACGGGTAGTAAATTTTCATGCATAAGAAAATATGAATATAATCATCTTAATAAATATCAACTAAATGAATGTCATTCCTATTTGTGCAAGATGTTGAATAAATTAGCATTTGTCCTAGTTACATGATATACATAATTTAAACACTTGCATTCTACTTATAGATATAAATTTATTTATAAATATGTGTGCCTATAATTTCTAGGCCATGCAAGTGCACGGGTAGATGGCTAGTATATCTAGTTGCAACTCATATTTGGCACCATATAGGTACGATTACTTAATAAGGCGTCACAGCATAAACAATAATATAGTAGTATAATTTATAGGATACTAGTTTACGATACTAACACCATAATGCATAACATGTCAAACAAGTATCCCAGTGTAACCATATTTATTTATTTTGAAAATCTTAATGCAAAACTATTTACAATGTCTATTTTTATTTGTTTTTCTGAATCTATGTTTCATGATACTGTAATAGAGAAGGATACTGATATGACCTCTCTTTATTAATTGTTGTTCTCCATTGGCGTAATATCGATTGTACTGCAATATTCATCAACGAATCTGCCATTGTGGGAGGCATAAGAAAGTTACGCCACGAAGATCCCATTATTAGATTTACACAATGATATCACGCTTGCTACTTGCTTCTTAGGTTCCGTGGTCAGGGGACCAGGCAGTAGTTGGATCTAGCGTCCTCTTGATGGGCGTGTTGACATAACTCAATCAATTCTGTCCAGAAGTAAAACATATGAGGCCCCACGAATGAGGTCCATAAAAGATATGCATATTATGCATTGTACGAAATCGTCAAGGATGCCATAAAGGTATGCATGTGGACTCGAATGAGCATATCTATAGGTTGTCTGCTAGGACGTAAGCCTGATATTTTTCCTGGCATAGAAAAAAATATCAATGTGTTGTCCATTTCTTATAATGGTAAATGTCCATGGTAGGTGGTTTCGACCGACTAACTTAGAAATATATTGGGAAAGTTTCCGTAATCCTTAAATGAAATTGAAGATATATTGATGACTTTAAATTAGAAGAATATGCCCGGCCATTGAAGTACCTAATACCTCTTTTCTCCATCTATGCTTATTAATTATATGTGCTGAAGTAATTTTCGGTAAATCTATAAATCTAGTTTGCTTTATTATTCTTGACAAGCTAGCATGACAAGCACTATGGAAGAAGAGTTACCTATTTTTTAAAACCTTATTGTTCGACTCAGCTATTCTTTGGATGGTACAAAAGGAATAAACCATGTTCTCAATTCATGACTAACATTTTAAGCGACCATGTGTTAAGCCGGGAAAAAGGTGGTCATTGGTCTCTCTTATGGCTCTTCCGCAAAGAACTCCAATTGAATTAAAATAGGCCATTCCAAGAGATATTTTTATAATTTTTAATAAGACTACGTCAAAACCTGATCACAAAACATTGGTCCCACTATTAATTAGAAATTCCAGTGACAACTAATAGTTTTGCGCCATAGAGGTATGGTACTTGATAAGACGTCATTGCATAAAACTATATGTTAGTGTAATATATAGCACTACCACACTGAGCCCCTATGCCGACGATGCCAGGCCCCCGTCGGCATAGGACCGTCGGCAACATATCCGTCGGCGTACCCCAGTCCCCCGTCGGTATAGAAAGGCCGTCGGCATAGATGCCTATGCGGACGGCGTCCGTACATCTATGCCGACGGCCGCGGCCATCGGCAATGTTCTGCGTCTAACGGTGACTGCCGGCGCCGTTGTCAAATGCTACCCATACAGGAGGAGACACGTGGCAGGGCTATGCCGACGGCCTCCCACTGGTAGCACATAGGGCAGGCTTGCTGTCGGCATAGGTCCAGAACTATGCCGACGGCTAAGCCGTAACATATATAAGTAGCATCCTCACAACCAACACCATCACAACAATATAAGTATCATCACAAACATAAGCATCATCACAAAGATCATATAAGTATCTAAAAAGCACACAAGTCATTTAAAAGACCACAAAGTCATGTAAAGAACATAAAGGCTTAAGTGCCACGACATCCACCACCACCGCCAAGGTCGTGACCGCCAAGTCCGCCAAAGCCCAGGTCGTCACTACTACCGGCAGCGCTACCACCAAGACAGCCACCGCCACCGCCTCTGTTGATTGGAGTTACCGGACTCCATGACTCAGTAGTGATGCCAACACTAGCACCACCACCAACGGTTGATCCACCGGTTCCCTGGATGTTGAATAGACATGTTAAGGGGATATATGATTGTCTTGAATAAACGGTATGCTTTGGGTGAATAGTTTGGGGATGTACTAACCGGCGAGGGGTCCGGGTGCTGTGCCACAAACTCCTCAAAGGTAAGCAACACTGGTTGTGCTAGAGGAGGTGGTGCTGCATGCAATTGAGGAACCCGTCCGGCCGTCATCTCCTCAAGAGCGCGCTGTATCCTAGCATTGTTTTGCTCATGGAATGCAAAAAGGCTCGTGTGCCACACCATGGTCTCCTGGCGTGTGTATTCGATGTAGGCCTACAATATGACATGATGGAACTCATAAAACATCTCAATGCGGGAAATAAAGTGAGAAATGAAGATCAGAGGGAAAATACTTACAGATTGCCGCTCCAGAAAGAGGGACTGTGACCGCGCACTAGTCATGGGCGTGCTCATGGGCTGGCTCAGGCTTGGGTCGGTAGTTCGGAGCTGTGTGTAGGAGATAGAAGGAGTGATGACATCATCCAGAACCAGCTCCCGACCGTGCTTCTTGGGCCCCATGCCCACCTCCACCATCTCGTCCAGATCCGCAGTCATGGGGTTAGATGTGCCAGGATGTAACCTCAAATACTCCTCAGAGTAGGCATGCTTCTTCTCCGCGGTCTTGCCGTAGTACTTGGGCTCGCCTTTCTTGGGGTTCCTCCGCATATGGGCGATCTCCCACGCGCTCCATGTGTGAGAGCGGCCGCTTTAGTTTCTCCTCTTGCACCACCAAACAGAGGTTAGTCATACATAAGAATGTGACGATAAATAGAATAAGAAGATTTTAATGAGGTTAGTCATACGTGAAGTGTCTTGTGGAGAAAGTGGTTCTGGTTTCCCTGAGCATGTACTCCCTCCTTCCCTTAGTTAGCTTTTTTTTTTGTGCTCGTAGCCGCCCAGGCTCCATCCTGACCACACCACAGATCCGTCAATGCTGCCCATGACTCATCTTTTCCATAACACAAATTTGGACACACCTACATAATGGCATGTCAACACGAAACCATGAAATCTACCACAAACATTGGAATGAAAAATCTTTTATACTTACCGCCAAGAACTCGTGCCTCTCCAAGTTAATGTTCTCCCTCCGCACATATTCCTTGGTCATCTTCACACGAAGAACGTCGTGATAGTATGTCGAGATGGCCACCCAGCGCACCTCGTACTGCAGCTGGCGGGCCTTCTTCTTCGCTTGGCGCAACATGATCTTGTCGGCAATGGCTTTCTGCTGCTGAAGAACTCAATAGTATTTCTACAATCATTCATGAAACCAGAATGGAAGAAGCCATGATTTAAATCATTCATGAAACCAAAATGGACTTGTGCTTGTGAAGAGAAGTCACCCAAAAATTAGTGATCACGGCCTTGGCATGGATCTCATGGTCCGCGTGGAGGGCCGCTTCCTAGTGGTCCCAGCTTGTGGCCAAAACCCGACGGTCCGGGTGCTTGACTGGATCAGGACAGTACAGCCCCGGCCAGTGTACTTTCAGCAAGACGGCGATGAGGCCGTTGGGAATACGGGCCGCTTTAGGATATATCCAGTTGCTGCAACAGAATGAAATATTAGCATGCGGCAAGCAAAATAAAGAAAAATATAAGCATGTGACAAGCAAAAGATGAACATATTATTAAGTGGCACTTACTCTTTCCCCGTGGGTTCAATGAGCCACTTCTGTTCCTCGGTAGCAGGAATATGCTTTGGGAGCTTTGCATTACCACGCAGCCATCGCTTGTTGTTGCCACCCCCTGCCCGCCAGCACTCCGGTATTTATAATTTTGGGATCAGGCTGGCTGTTCTGGTGCTGCTCAGTATGGAAGCGATACCCATTCACATCATACTTTTTACATGTCATGACGGCAGGGTCAAAATCCATAGAAACCCATCTCAACTCATCATCCATAGATATGTTTAGATCATTTCCCTACAAGTATAATTGAAATTGATGGGTGCATTAGTTTTGTTAACTAACAAATGTTGAACTAGGTATTTAATTGGGGAATGAGGAAAATTAATTTCTCCATGGACCAAGCAACAAATTTTTTACGTCCAGGGTTTCCATGACGGAGAAGAGTAAGTGCCTCCACCTCAGTAGGAGGATTCATTGCCGCCCATTCCTCTTGAACGAAATCACTAAAAGAAGAAAAGCGGTGTTAGACAGGGACTAAGTGAACATAGACGATGATGATGTGGAAGACATAAAGGAATTGTGTAGTGTTATTAGCTCATCCACACTTTCTCTACTTCCTTGATGTTGTGCAAGATATAGAACATGAGGTCCTCCCACTCTTGTCGTGGCATGTTATAATATTTTGAGGCCCCAGCCCTGCCACCTTGCACGTTGAATAGATGGAGCCTAGGTTGATACTTGGGCTCTTCTATATCGTATCGGGGCACCTTGTTATGCAGATGGGGAATGTGGTCTGGATAGTATGATGTCGTGAGGTCTGACACCTCCTCTAGGATAACTGCCTCAGCTATGGAAGCTTCAATCTTAGCTTTGTTTCCACATTTATGTCGGAGATGCTTGTTCGGCCTCTCAAGGCCATACTGGCAACGATTCTGCATAGGCCCCCAACAATACCTCGTTCGCGAGGTGCAGAATGAGATGTATCATCGGAGTAAAGAAGCCTGGCGGGAAGGTCTTCTCTAGCTTGACTATCAACTCTGGTGCCTTCTTATGTAATTTTTCAAAAACATCTTTACTTACTTCTTTAGCACAAAGCGTGTGGAATAAATGGCTCAGCTCGGCAAGCGCTCGCCAGACATGCTCGCGGACATAGCCTCGAACCATCACCGGCATTATCCGCTCAATCCACACATGGTAGTCATGACTATTGAGCCCGGTCACTTTGCGCGTTGGTGAAAGATTGACTCCCTTACTTATATTCGATGCATAACCATCAGTGAACTTCACTATGTGTTTGAGACACTTTAGTACCTCTGTATTTTCTGTCTTTTTAAGGACGAAGTCAGCATCTGGCTTGAACCAGTTTATTCGACCGCCCGTGGGAGGCTTCATGTTTAGACGTGGTCTATCACAAATTTTATGTTGATCAGCTCTATCTTTAACGTTATCTTTTGTCTTATCAAGAATGTTGAGGTCCTTGAAATAGGAAAGCTGTGAGAAGGGGGTAATGTGAGTCTAGTTGTGCGTCTCACCATATCCCTCGAAGCCGTTGGCTTTGCCTTTGCCTTTGCCTTTGCCTGTAGGCTTGAGAGCTTTTAGCTGAGCAAGAACATCTGCCCCTGAAAATGTTGGAATCTCGGTTACTTCATGGACAACCCGACCTTACGTGAAGTTCTTCTTGTCTTTCCTGTCTGGATTGTCTGGAGGGAGGAACTGTTGATGCAAGTCAAAGGCTACATACTTGCCACCCTTACTGAGCCAAAATCATCCGCAGAGCCTGCATGCACATTGGGCATGGTATCTTCCCACTTGTACACCATCCGCACAATAGAGCATAGCCGGGAAAGTCATGCATGCAATAGTGCAACCAAACTGTCATCAAGAAAACTCTCTGCAGATCCCGGTCGTATGTCAACCTTGGAAAGAATCAAGAATGGAGCAAATCATCCACCAGCGGCTGCATAAACACACCATTGCTTCCCCGGGTATTCAGGCCCCAGAATAATGAGCGACGAGAACATGGTCTTCCGTTGCATTAGGGCACCGGGAGGGAGATTGAGCGGAATTACAAACACGGGCCAGCAGCTGTATGGATTGCACGACATACCATATGGATTTAACCCATCACCTGATATGCCAGTTCTGACATTCCCAGCATCGGCTGCTTCCTCGGGGTATTCTTCATCGAACGACTTCCATGCTTCTGCTTCCGATGGGTGTACAATTTAATGCGGATGATACCTTAGCTGATCCACAACAGACCTCATGGCAAGTCCGGATAACCTATTCAGTTCGGCCCATTCGGCTAGCTGGTCAGTCAATGACAGCGGACGCTCTGGAACGTTGAATTGCGACCAGAACAGCTTGTCCACTTCACGATCTGTAAGACCTTGGAAGTACTTGGCCGCATCAGCAGCACTCGCCGCCAAATCCATATACGCATATGCCGAACTCCACAGCCGATCCAGAGGGGCATACCGTGGATCTCTGAACTTCCTCCATAACATGAAGGGTTTCCCAGCCGCAATATCCCCGGCTTCCCGCAGCCCCTCCTTCTTCGCTCTCATAGCAGAACGGGTGTCTTTGTCCGCCATCGTGGCCTTCTCAAGGTCCGTTGCCTTTGCCCGGTTTTCTTTTTCAAGGACCGGGCAACGGTCGGCAGTGTATTTTAATTCTAGGGCCATCTTGGCCATCTTCTCTTGGCTCTCGCAATGTGCGGCCTTCTCGGCTTTCAACTCTTCGGTCGCCTTCAAAGCAGCCACATTACTAATCCTCGCTTGTTCCTTGGCTCGGGCAAGTTCTGCCCGCAAGGTTTCCACGGTGGCAGCTCCATCTGCAGTCACAACATATTAAAGAAACTGGCATGATGCTGCTCTTACTATGTGGCGTTCACCAGATAATAACACTTACCCTGTGCCTCGTCAAGCCTCTGGTTAACAAGCTCGATGTCGGCGTCTGCCGCATCCAGTTGCAGTTTTAATTTGGCAAACTCACTAGTCCGGCTAGCCACCGGAGCTTCCACCACCTGCACATAGGGGCAGTCTGGTTATTACCTGGGAATATGGTCCTCTGTTTGTCGCCGTTCTCGACGACCACCAGAGTCTCAGGGGCAACTATCTGCACAGGGCACACCTAACATGTGCAGTATTATCACATATTATCTCAAAGCCTGTCAGTAGACTCATAAAGGCTTCATGTAATCCACTTTCGACGGACGAAATTCTCTCCATCACCATACCCATCAGCTTACGGTGTTCTTCTGAGATGGCCACTCGGCCCACCAACTCCCTCAGAACGTCCGACCGCACACCAGATGGTGCCGTACTCTTTTGTCTGCTCTCTTCGGGAGCCGAACGCTGGGGACTTCGGGGGACTATGGGATTATCTTCTGGCCTCACCGGATCTGGAGAGGCCCTCCGTGACGACACTTCGGGGTCTCCCGCTTCTTGAGCGGAGGAGTCCAGGGGAGGCGTTTCGCTCTCCATCATCTCTGGAAGAAGATCCCCCGAAGACAAGCTCAGCTGAGAGGGGCTAAGGCCCGAACTGCAAGATATATGCGGTGGTTACTTTCTCAGAAAAAAGATAGCATACCTTTACTATTAAAGTATTTTGGATCACTTACGACTAGTTGGAGGGCTGATCCCCCCGCGGACTTTGTGTGGCAAAAGCACCCCCCGAGGCAGGACCCTCTGTGGGAGACTTCTTCTCCTGTTTGGAGGCTTCGGCTTCCGGATCCTCGGAAGCAGTCCTTTTCCTCCCCCGGTTATCCTCCTTCATGGAGATGCTCATTCCCTCGGTTGGAACGGGCAGCGATGGGGGCCCGCGTCCGCCCGTATTACCCCCCCCCCCCGGAATCTTCCTTCGAGGGCTCCGGGCAAGGTGCGACCTCAAGCATCTTTTCCAATACCGGATTTTCCAGACCCTCAGGGAGGGGGGCAAACACCGGATCATCTTCGCCTTTGTTAGCCAGTCCTGGTCAAGAAGCGAACTCTTAGAAATAACTTCGTGACGAATAAAAGACAGTGTGTTCGGCCAGAGGATTTCTAACTTGTTCGGCGGCGCGGTTACTGCTCAGGCCCACGTCCTCGGTAATATCCGGACACTCTACTTGAGGTCCGAAGAATGACTTGTACATCTCCCCGTGCATTAGGCCGAGGAAACTTTGAATGGCACGCGGTTCCTCTAGGTTGAACTCCCACAAGCGAAGGGGCCGTCGTTTGCAAGGCTGGACTTGACGAACCAGCATAACTTGTATTACCACAACCAAATTAAAATCTCCCTCGAAGAGATCTCGAATGCGGCTTTGCAGTATAGGCACATCCTTGGCTGGGCCCAGCTCAGACCTCTGCTAATCCATGACATCAGTTGTGGTGGGAGGCCTGAGCGGAAAGTGGGTGCAACCGCCCACTTGGCACTTCTGGGAGCCGTGACGTAAAACCACTCCCGTTGCCATAATTCGGACACCTCTGGAAAGGAAGCTTTCAGCCATGGAGCTCCTGCCATCTTGCCTATTGATGCACCTCCGCAAGCTGCATTTTGCCCCTCAATCATCTTCGGCTTTACTTCAACGGTCTTGAGCCACAGGCCGAAGTGAGGGGTAACGCGGAGCAAGGCCTCACACACGATAATAAATGTCGAGATGTGGAGAAAGGAGTCCGGAGCTAGATCGTGGAAATCTAGCCCGTAATAGAACATCAAACCCCTGATGAAGGGATCTAGAGTGAGGCCTAGGCCTTGGAGGAAGTGGGAGACGAACACGACGTTCTCGTTAGGTTCGGGAGTAGGGACGACCTGCCCTCGAGCAGGAAGCCGATGCGAAACCTCGGCGGTCATGTATCTGGCGTCCCTCAACTTCTTGATGTCCTCTTTCATCACGGAGGAGGACATCCATCGGCCTTGAAGGCTGGATCCGTAGATGATTGAAGATCCGAAGCACCTAACCTGGGCTTTGGGTGTTAGAACTCAAGGCGGGGGAAGGGTTCGATTGAGCACGAGAGGGAAAAAGCGAAAACCTTGTCCCTTTATAAAGAGGGTGAATATCAAGCGTCCTCTCCATAGCCGATTAGGACTTTCCTATAATCTAGGAGTCCTAGACACGGTTGGGTTACCCACGACCGCATTAATGAGAATCCTGTAATTGGGGGAACACGATCTCCGCTTTGACAAGACGTGTCAAGAAACCGCCTCGTGTTATGTGTGGAGCTGGTTGAAGAAAAATGGTGCGAATAATCACCGGGCCATGACACAACGTCATGCTGCCAAAACGAGTCAGCAAATTAGATTTGCGAAAATATTATTCTCTCTACGGCGGTATGTGGAACTTATTTTGTAGGGTCGGACACTATCCTCGTATTCACATTCTTCTGTGATGTATTCGGAGAAGGAACCCGCCTTGCAATGCTGAAGACAATACCGCGCGCCGAACTCATCGTCATTGAAGCCTGGTTCAGGGGCTACTGAGGGAGTCCTGGATTAGGGGGTCTCCGGACAGCCGGACTATCTCCATTGGCCGGACTGTTAGACTATGAAGATACAATATTGAAGACATCGTCTCGTGTACGGATGGGACTCTACTTAGAGTGGAAGGCAAGCTGGGCAATACGCATATGGATATGTCCTCCTTTGTAACCGACCTTGTGTAACCCTAACCCTCTCCGGTGTCTATATAAACCGAAGAGTTTTAGTCCGTAGGACAACAACCATAACATACAATCATACCATAGGCTAGCTTCTAGGGTTTAGCCTCTCTGATCTCGTGGTAGATCTACTCTTGTACTACCCATATCATCAATATCAATCAAGCAGGACGTAGGGTTTTACCTCCATCAAGAGGGCCCGAACCTGGGTAAAACACCGTGTCCCCTGCCTCCTATTACCATCCGGCCTAGACACACAGTTAGGGACCCACTAACGAGATCCGCCGGTTTTGACACCGACACCCCCGATGTCGCCGTCGCCGATGCACGGAGGGGGGGACCGGCCACATCGGGAAGTAACGGCGGGAATCTTGCGGTGGGTTGTGCCCAGACCTTGATCTCATGTGTACCTATGTGCATGGCTATCACACGCAGGTGAAAATGTCCATGGGTCCTACCCCGTCCGGCGGAAGTCAAAGGCGTAGTCTGCCAGGTCAACGGTTCCAGGGTTAGACAGGACATGTGTAGTTTGGGGGGTAGCTATGCCGACAGGTCTTTAGCTGGGCCCCCTTACAAGTCCGGTAGTGCAGTGGCGGTTGCAAGCACCCGGCAGGGTGCTCCGTGGTGTTACCTCCTTCACCGACGTCGCTGCCGCAGACGCACGGAGGGGGGAACGGCTAAGGGAGTCCTGGATTTGGGGGTCCTCGAGTGTCCGGGCTAGGTTAGCTGGCCGGACTGATGGGCCGCAAATATACAAGGGTTAACACCTGTTCCCGTATCCGGATGGGACTCCTCTTAGCGTGGAAGACAAGTTTATCGCATGGACGAATACTTTCCTTCTTTGTAAGCCGACTCTGTATCAACCCTAGGCCCTGGTGCCTACATAAACTAGAGGGGGCGTAGTCTTTAGGAGAACAATCATTTATTCATAGGCTAGCTTTTCAGGTTTAGCCATTACGATCTCGTGGTAGATCAACTCTTGTAACCATTATTCACATCCAATATAATAGAGCAGGACGTAGGGTTTTACCTCCATCAAGAGGGCCCGAACCTGGGTAAAAGCTTGTGCCCCTTGCTTCCTGTTACCATCTAACCCTAGATGCACAGTTTGGGACTCCCTACCCGAGATCGCCGGTTTTGACATCGACATTGGTGCTTTCATTGAGAGCTCCCCTATGCTGTCGACGACAGGGCTCGATAGCCCCCACGATCATCAACAACTTCGCCGGCCCTGGAGACGTCTTCATCACCGGGCAGCTCTTTGTCTTCGGCTGCTTCACCTTTCACGCCGATGCAACCGGTCACCTCGAGCTGATCGACAGCTACATCCCTGGTCGTCAGATCAGTTTCGGTAGCTTAAACTACGTCGCAAACATCCTAGGAGACTTGATCTTTGAAGGATTCTCAACCCCGGCCGCCCTCATTCTACAAGAGGAAGACCTGTCGGATTCACCGTCAGATGCCGCACAGGAATCGACCATCGTCCCTGTCTCGGATCTAAATCCCGGACATGCTTCTTTCTCCGGATACGAGGCCCTAAAGCCTGTTGGATCTTCATCAGTCTCGGTGCCTTTTGTCTTAGAACTGGAGGCCCTTGCGAGTTCGGCTAGCCTGGAATTAGACAGGATATCCCCGATCGTTGGAGAGCCGAACTCACTCTCGGGCGAGAGCCCCCAGCTCTGGGAATCAGCGGATTACGGGGCGGATCCGATCACTTCTGCCGCATCCAGCACCGCAGACCCCCGAGCTCCGGCCCGACCCTCGCCCTTAAGCGAGGCCATGGATCTTTTGTGATCCCTTGCCATTACGGAGGCTTTACCTCCAAACTGTGTCCCCGAGCTTGGGGCCGAATATAGGGAATTTTGCGTCCCACCCACCACCCATCACTAGTAGAAAAAGGGGCTTTTGTCCCGGTTGGTAAGGCCCTTTAGTCCCGGTTTTCGAACCGGGACTAAAGGGTCGGTACTAATTTTTTTTTGAATTTTTTTTTCAATTTTTTTTTATTTTCAAATTTCTAAATTATTTTAACCTTTAGTGTGTAATCACCACCCCTCATCACTGCTCAATTTATCCTCTAATCACCCCTCATCATTCCAAATCATCTAACTTCCCGAACGGTCACCCATCCTCCCACTCCCCCAGCCTTGTTTGACCACAGTTTGACCAGATTTGACCAAAATTCAAAATAACTGAAATAATTATTTAGTAACACTAATATTCTAGAATAATTAGTTTGACCATTGTTTGACGACAGTTTGACCACTGTTTGACCAGATTTGACTAGTAATTTTTTCGATTTTTTCCACTCTAGATCTTAAAAGCCCCGTAACTTTTTTCTGTTAGGTTTTTGACGATTTTGAAAATGTTTAACTGGGTTCGAGTAGATGATTTGTCATATAAAAGACTTTTTAATCCGAGTTCGTATGCTAAAGTTATGCCCATTTTACAAATTCCAGAGAGATTTTGCAAATAAAGTCGAAATTCATATTTGTAAATTTTCCCAACAAGTAGACCACATATCACATGGGAAACTTATTTTATTTTATTTTTTTGACATTTCCATCATTTTCTTTTGTTTTGCTA
>NC_041384.1:736352843-736388802 GCF_002162155.2 Triticum dicoccoides | reverse complement strand
GGGGGGTGGGGGGTTGTTTGAAAATGGGACCTTTAGTACCGGTTCGTGCCATGAACCGGTACTAATGCCTCAAAACCCATTAGTACCGGTTGGTGGAACCAACCGGTACTAAAGGTCTAACCTTTAGTCCCGGTTGGTGCCACCAACCGGGACTAGTGGGCATCGCACCCTTTTGTCCCGGTTCGTGGCACGAACCGGGACTAAAGGGCCCAGGTGAACCGGAACTAATGCCTTAGCCGCACGAACCGGGATAAATGCTCACATTAGTCCCGGTTCTTGACTGAACCGGGTCTAATGGGCCGACCCGGCCTGGACCAAAGCCCTGTTTTCTACTAGTGCATATGGTAGCTACGGTCGAAGAATTAACCGACCTATTGGACTATTCCTCCAAAGACATCGACGGTATGGACGCCGATGGTGAAGCAGACTTAGATCCACACCCATCGGTCACCGGCAGGTGGACTGCCACCCCCCACCTACGATGTTTACATGGTGGACACTCCCAAGGATAAGAGCGACCACCCAAAGGATCTTTTAAGGACAGTCCTGTAGAGGAAAGGAGCAAGCGTCGTCGCCAGAAACGACGTCAGCGGCGAGGGAAAGACAGTACTACCGGCATCGGAGATTCTGACACTACGGATAATGCCGACCCCATTGAACCTGCCATAGAGAAGGATGATGGGAAGGACGGAGAGGTCAACCCGGAGGATCCTATCATAAATCAGGATTCGGAAGATAGCCTCTACATCCCATCCTCCGGGGATGAAGTCACCTTTGAAACCGAAGACTTCATCATACCCGAAGACCCCGCCGAACAGGAGTGCCTCAAGCAAGAGCTCCTTGCAACTGCGCGGAACCTAAAGCAGAAGGAACAACATGTCCAAGCCAAACGGAAAACGCTCGATGATAGATGGACTCAAGTCCTCGTCGCAGAAGAAAAGGACCGTGAACGCCCAAAGATCTATCCTAAACGTCGGCTCCTCCCCGAATTCGACGATAAACTAGACCGCCCGCCACGAGGGCGCGACAGATCGACCAACTATGCCGGACACAAACCCGCACCTCCTCGCCATCAAAGCAGGAGGGAACCACCCCCGGGCTACACATATGACCATCATAGGGACCTGGACGATAGAGCCGAAAGATCCAGGTCAATATACGGATAAAGGGGGCGTGCCCAAATAGGAGGCGATGGCTACCGGGCCCGGCGTGATCAACACAACCGAACTAGGCTCGACAGCCGAACACAATTCCAGTCTGAGCTCCGTCTAGACATTGCCTGATACAGAGGCGCCGCTCACCCCATGTGCTTCACCGATGAAGTCATGTGACACCAATTCCCAGAAAGGTTTAAACCCGTGAACATAGAATCTTGTTTGATGGCACGACGGATCCTGCGGTGTGGATCGAAGATTTCCTTCTCCACATTCACATGGCCCGCGGCGACCATCTACATGCCATTAAATATCTCCCCCTCAATTTAAAGGGGCCAGCCCGACACTGGTTAAACAGCCTCCCAGAGAACTCCATTGGGAGCTGGGAAGACTTGGAGTATGCCTTTTTAGACAACTTCAAAGGTACTTATGTTCGGCCCCCGGAGGCTGACGACCTCAACCACATAGTCCAGCTACCCGGTGAATCAGCCAGACAGCTCTGGACCAGGTTCTTATTTAAGAAGAACCAAATTGTGGACTGTCCGGAGGTCGAGGCCTTAGCAGCCTTTAAACATGGTGTCCGAGACGAGTGGCTTGCTCGGCACATCGACCAAGAAAAGCCAAAAACAATAGCGGCCCTGGCCGCATTAATGACTCGCTTTTGCGCGGGAGAGGATAGCTAGTTAGCTCATAAAAGCAACAGCGCCAACGACCCGGGCACTTCTGAGCCCAGGGACGGCAATGGAAAACCACGGCGCCACAAGCAAAAGCGTCGACACAACAATGAGGAAGCCGAAGAAACAATAGTTAATGCAGGATTTAGCGGCTCAACGTCCGGTCAATGGAAGAAACCATTCAAAGGAAACAAGGATGGATCATCCACCCTTGATAAAAATATTAAATTGCCCCTTCCAAATTCACGGCACCCCGGTAAGCCCGCAAACCACTCCAACAAAATTGTTGGGTTTTTAAGCAGGCCGGTAAGATACATACCGAACACAGCTGGGGAAAAGGGCCTCCTAGAAAGGACGATGAGAATCCTCACCCATCAATGTCCGGGGTCAGAAGCAATTCCCCCTAGAGATAAAAACAATAAACATGATATATGTCACGCATATACTCAAGCGGGAGCGCAAGCGTGCATGAAGGGATGTTTACGCCGTCGAGCCTGTGGCCCCTAAATTCAACCCATGGTCGGCTTGCCCGATCACCTTCGATCGTAAGGATCACCCGACTAGTATCCATCATGGAGGTTCGGCAGCTCTGGTCCTCGATCCCATAGTAAACGGATACCACTTAATGGACGGTGGTAGCAGTCTCAACCTAATTTATCAGGATACTGTCCGGAAAATGGGTATAGACCCATCTAGAATCAACCCCAGCAACACCACCTTTAAAGGGGTGATACTAGGCGTCGAAACACGGTGCACAGGCTCCATAACACTGGAAGTAGTCTTCGGCTCGCCGGACAACTTCTGAAGCGAAGACTTGATCTTCGACATCGTCCCCTTCCGCAGCGGCTATCAAGCCCTGCTCAGACGTACGGCTTTTGCTCGTTTCAATGCAGTCCCGCGTTATGCCTATTTAAAGCTAAAGATGCACGGACCGCACGGGGTTATCACCATAAGCGGCAACACGGAACGCTCCCTCTGCACAGAGGAGCACACTTCGACAATCGCAGCTGAACTACAAAGCGGCAGCTCAAAGCCAAATACTTCTTCGGCCGTCAAGACCCCGGATTCCATTAAGCGGACCCGGACTACCCCATGGAATGACAACTTGGCTCATCCAGAGCTGGATTAGCTGTTCATCCTTCGCTGCTTGCCCCACACTATCATGGCCCTTGTGCCACGCATACATAACTTTGCAATAAATATACCATGGGTTGTGGCGAAGGCAATCAGAGGATACAGTCTACAGTCCGGCTCGACCCTGATAGACCTTATGAATCATTTTCTTTTTCTTCCTTTTCAGGTTTTTCAAGCCAAACCCTTGCCCATCATCAACGATGCACCCTCTCGAAGGACAACCACCAAGACAGGAACAATGCAGACGTGCAGTAGGCCATCCAAAGGATTCTTTTCAGACTAGTTTCTATCCTTTTTTGGGACCTATTTTTTGATTTTCCTTTGTCTTTGAGCCATCGGCATGTAACACCAGTTTACCAACTAGAATTGTATTCACTTGTACACAAGCGTTTCGACACATGCGACATAATTTAATGAATGCATTTTTCCTATTTAAAGAATATAGTACATATCTGCTTCATTAACATTATCCCTGTCACTTGTGCTTCGGCAGCATTCATACAAGGCCAGGGGATCCTTTCTGAGCACTTATATTTACACTCAAAACTCCGAACACTCTATGAGGTCTCGTTCGGCATCCTGAATATTGCATTATATGCATCGGGTTCGAATCATGTCTTTGGTCAATAGTTGGGTTGCCCGGCTCCTATGCTTACAACCTTACGTTTCGCTCGTCCGGCTAAGGTGGTAAAGGGAGAACTACTGTGATTGTGCTTCCGGTTAGCCCGGTTATAGCACCTCAGCAAAGGAAGCCGAAAACTGACTGTCATGATGAGGCATGAGCCGGTCAGCTATTCAGTGAACTATCCAGAATCCTCACGATTCCTCTCGTTTTTATTCTAGGGGTTGGTTCTTCCAGCCACGCGTTTACAACGACAAACCTATTCGGATAGCCGCATAGGCACTAGGGGCTTCTATCAAGCTCTCTACTTATTACCCCTATGGTTAAGTGAAAGTACTCAAGCCATATAGTCTGGTTGCTTCGTCCGACGCACACCTTGCCTCCTTCATGGACGAACACGTTGGATTAAAGAGAAAGTATGCGGAAATCCGGACACCCCTGGGTTATTCACACAGGGGTTGAAGCCGAAGACTGGAATAAAACTTTTAGATACAAAATAGCCAAAATGGGAAGTATTCGAATTGCAGAATCATATAGAAATATTTAACAAAATAATTGTTTCTACAAGCACCCGGACACAGCTTAGACTAGTCTAATCAAATACAGCGTCGTTTTAGCATTGTCCCTCAAACAATCCGGGCCCCTTCAAGCACACTGTCGAAATATCAATCCGGCTTGCGGTGGCTCTTATCCGGCGGAGGAGCCTTGACGGCAATTTCATCTGCCTTCACGCTGGACCACTGCATCTTGACGTGGCCGAACGCCCTCCGCGCGTCTTCAATGCATGCCGAGCGCTTCACAGTGTCTATCCGGTGGAGTGCATCCACGAGCCGCTTGACGAGGCCGAAGAAGCTGCCCGGTATGGGTCGGTCGGCCATAACCGGACTATTACGTCATTCATTGATGTCTACTACACAACCTTCTTCTTGTAGACTTTGTTGGGCTTCCAAGTGCAGAGGTTTGTAGAACAGTAGCAAATTTCTTTCAAGTGGATGACCTAACGTTTATCAATCCGTGGGAGGCGTAGGATGAAGTTTTCCCCAACACACCCTGCAACAAAATAACAAAGAGTCTCTTGTGTCCCCAGCACACCCAATACAATGGTGAATTTTATAGGTGCACTAGTTCGGCGAAGACATGATGATACAAGTGCAATATGGATAGTAGATAAAGGTTTTGTAATCTGAAAATATAAAAATAGTAAGGTAACTAATGATAAAAGTGAGCGTAAACGGTATTGCAATGCTAGGAAACAAGGCCTAGGGTTCATACTTTCACTAGTGCAAGTCTTCTCAACAATAATAACATAATTGAATCATATAAATATCCCTCAACATGCAACAAAGAGTCACTCCAAACTCGCTAATAGCGGAGAACAAACGGAGAGATTATGGTAGGGTACGAAACCACCTCAAAGTTATCCTTTTTGATCGATCTATCATAGAGTTCGTACTAGAATAACACCTTAAGACACGAATCAACCAAAACCCTAATGTCACCTAGATACTCCAATGTCACCTCAAGTATCCGTGGGTATGATTATACGATATGCATCACACAATCTCAGATTCTTCTATTCAACCAACACAAAGAACTTCAAATAGTGCCCCAAAGATTCTACTAGAGAGTAAAGACGAAAACGTGTGCCAACCCCTATGCATAGGTTCATGGGCGGAACCCGCAAGTTGATGTGGAATGCTACCTAACATATTTCCCTAAGTAATTCTTCTTTATTGTGGCAAGAATATTCAGATACATAAGATTCAAGACAAAAGTTTAATATTGAAATAAAAATAATAATACTTCAAGCATACTAACAAAGCAATTATGTCTTCTCAAAATAACATGGCCAAAGAAAGCTATCCCTACAAAATCATATAGTCTGGCTATGCTCCATCTTCACCACACAATGTATTCAAATCGTGCACAACCCCGATGACAATCCAAGCAATTGTTTCAAACTTTTGATGTTCTCAAACTTCTTCAATCTTCACGCAATATATGAGCGTGAGCCATGCATATAGCACTATAGGTGGAATAGAATGGTGGTTGTGGAGAAGACAAAAAGGGAGAAGATAGTCTCACATCAACTAGGTGTATCAACGGGCTATAGAGATGCCCATTAATATATATCAATGTGAGTGAGTAGAGATTGCCATGCAATGGATGCACTAGAGCTATAAATGCATGAAAGCTCAACAAAAGAAAGTAAGTGGGTGTGCATCCAACTTGCTTGCTCACGAAGACCTAGGGCATTTGAGGAAGCCCATTGTTGGAATATACCAGCCAAGTTCTATAATGAAAAATTCCCACTAGTATATGAAAGTGATATCATAGCAGACTCTCTATCATGAAGATCATGTTGCTACTTTGAAGCACAAGTGTGGAAAAGGGATAGTAGCATTGGCCCTTTTTATATTATTTTTTTGGGCCTTCCTTTTTTTATTTGGCCTTTCTCTTTTTTTGGGGACAATGCTCTATTATTGATGATCATCACACTTCTATTTATTTACAACTCAATGATTACATCTCGATACTAGAACAAAGTATGACTCTATATGAATGCCTCCCGCGATATACCGGGATAGCAATGATGCATGAGTGACATGTATGAAAGAATTATGAACGGTGGCTTTGCCACAAATACAATGTCAACTACATGATCATGCAAAGCAATATGACAATGATGGAGCGTGTCATAGTAAACAGAACGGTGGAAAGTTGCATGGCAATATATCTCGGAATGGCTATGGAAATGCCATGATAGGTAGGTATGGTGGCTGTTTTGAGGAAGGTATATGGTGGGTGTATGACACCGGCGAAAGGTGTGCGGTATTAGAGAGGCTAGCAATGGTGGAAGGGTGAGAGTGCGTATAATCCATGGACTCAACATTAGTCATAAAGAACTCACATACTTATTGAAAAAATCTATTAGTTATTGAAACAAAGTACTACGCGCATGCTCCTAGGGGGATAGATTGGTAGGAAAAGGCCATCGCTCGTCCCCGACCGCCACTCATAAGGAATACAATCAATAAATAAATCATGCTCCAACTTCGTCACATAACGGTTCACCATATGTGCATGCTACGGGAATCACAAACTTCAACACAGGTATTTCTCAAATTCACAACTACTCAACTAGCACAACTTTAATATCACTATCTCCATATCACAAAACAGTTATCAAGTATCAAACTTCTCTTAGTATTAGATGCACTCTATATGAAAGTTTTTATTATATCCCTCTTGGATGCCCATCATATTCGGACTAGTTTCATAACCAAAGCAAACTACCATGATTTATTAAAGACTCTCAAAGTAATATAAGTGAAGCACGAGAGTTCATCTATTTCTTCAAAATAAAACCACCACCGTGCTCTAAAAAGATATAAGTGAAGCACTAGAGCAAATGACAAACTACTCCGAAAGATATAAGTGAAGATCAATGAGTAGACGAATAATTATGCAACTATGTGAAGACTCTTTAACATTTAAGAATTTCAGATCTTCATATTTTATTAAAACAACAAGAAAAGCAAAATAAAATGACATTCTAAGAATGTCAAATCCTGTTTGGCGAAAGTGAAAGGCGTAGACCTTCGGGTCAACGGTTCCAGCATTAGACGGGACAGGTCTTGGGGGGGGGGGAGTTGCTATGCCGCCAGGTCTTAAGCTGGGCCCTCTTACGCGTTTGGAAATGTGGTGGCGGGTGCAAACACCCGACAAGCGTCTCCAGAGTGTGACCCCCTCGTGGGCGGCGCTGCCGCCGGTGAGGGAGTCCTGGATTAGGGGGTCCTCGGACAGCCGGACTATATACTTTGGCCGGACTATTGGACTATGAAGATACAAGATTGAAGACTTCATCCCGTGTCCGGGTGGGACTCTACATTGCGTGGAAGGCAAGCTTGGCAATTCGGATATACAGATCTCCTTCCTTGTAACTGACTCTGTGTAACCCTAGCCCCCTCCCACTACAAAAAAAATACACTTCCGTGATGATACGTGTTTGTCACAGTAGGTCGCGTTTTTTGTCACGCATGTACATCCATGAAGATTTTATGACAGAATCAAGATAGTCATACCTGTGCTGTCGAAAAAGTGTTCCATGACATTACCAAAATTATCATCACGGAAGTGTCCACTTCCATGACGATAAATCGCGCGTCACAGAAGTGCTTTCGTCAAGGGTGACCGATACGTGGCATCCACCGTAACGAAACGCCGTTAAGCTATCGGGTCGGATTTTGGATCCGATAACCCATTAACAGCCCTGACCAATGGGAAATTTCCACGTGTAAAATTCTGATTGGCCGAAGGGAACACCTGTCAGCTCGTCAGTGGCCCAGATGTCGCCCGTCCATTGGAGGAGACATGCCTATGATACGTCGACACGTGGCTGGGCCCAACAGAGGCCCATATAGGATAAAAAGCCAGCCCAGACAAAGGCCCGTAGAACTTAATCAGGTACTAGTGGGCCAGCCCAATAAAGGCCTGCTTAATAAAGGCCCATTTACGACCCGAAGCCAGATCTGGACCGTTAATTGTTCGCCCAATATTTGCGCCCATTCACGTCCCAAAGCCAGATCTGGCCCGTTAATTGTTCGCCCAATATTTGGGCCCATTTGCGGCCCGAAGCCAGATCTAGCCCGTTAATTGTTCGCCGAATATTTGGGCCAAACTACAGCCCAGTGACTTTAGGCCTGTTAGAGGCCTGATGTAGACATGGGCCCATTTCAGCCCGCTGTGACTTTTGGCCTGGGAATGGCCCGTGGTCCCCATGGGCCATATATGGTCCGACGGGACATCGAGCCCACTAACGGCCCATGCTAAAGGTGGCAACAGTTAAGTCCAACGTGACTTTGGGCCTGTTAAAGGCCTGTCACATAATTCGGCCCGTTGATGGTTGTCCTAAGCTTTCGTCCTCTTAAAGGCCCATGATATCATTGGGCCAACTAAGGCCCGAGATATGTTTCGGCCTGGTAATGGCCCGTGAGCTAACGGGGCCCAAATTGGCCCGGTCTACATTTCGGCTTGCTAAAGGCCCGTCGACGACTAGTGAAAATTGAGGCCCAACATGCATTTTGGCCTGCTAAAGGCCCGTGGTTTCTTCTCGGCCGTAACAGGCCAGTACAATATTCAGCATGTTAATGGCCCAACGCTACCTGGGCCAAACTAAGCGCTGGGTCGACAAAAGGCCCAACTAAAATATAGGCCGGTGTAAGTTTGGGCCTGGTGCAATGTGTGAAGGCCCCAATCATTCGGGCCCAAGAAAGACGCAGGCCGACCCAATTGTGGCCCGCTAAAAACCTGGCCCGTTAGAGTCGAATGTTTCGGTCTGGTCGATTACATCTGATTTTTCTCAGATAGCGAATGATGGCAGTAACTAGTAGGAATTAAGAACAAACCTACTCTATACAATAAAGAAATTACGGCATAGTAACTGAGAATAAACCTACACTATACAATAAAGGATTTATGGTATATTACATAAACTGGGCATCGAAGTTCGCCACCAGTGATCATAAAGCACAATTAAGAAGCAGATTACAAAAAGTGGGCACCATTGCAGCGTAACAAAATAATACTGAACCGAGACCACTTTCAAGACAGTTCAATAAAGGTTAACCTTGCGGGGGAACTACTGCGCAAGCTGCTGAGCAAGGCTGTGAGACCGGCCTAGAATGTCAGTCATAGCTTCCAGGTGTAGCTGTTTAGTGATGAGGTTCTCATTGGTGTTCTCCGCAATCTTTCTTAGAGATAGGATTTCAAGTCGAAGTTGAGTTGCAGAATGCCTTTCTGCTAGAACTTGGGACTGAAGAAGTCGAACTGATTCAGACAACGAATTCTGTGAGCTTGTCTGGCTGCTAGTCTCAAGTAACTTGAACACTGCATCAAGACAAAACTTTGTGGTTGTCTCTCTATCTTCAAGATGTTTTGCCTTCTTCGCTGCAATATATGTTGGGTTTGTCTCACAGCCTTCAGCAGATTTGTGCATGCCATCAGGCATATCACCCTGAAACAAAGTAGAGAGATGACAGGTTTTGCACGTGTATAAACAAAGATGATAACTGGTCTGTCAATTCTATCCAATTTCAAATTATAAAATAAAGATTAAGTTCGAAATATCAATAGCATAATTTGGCATTATTCATAATGTTGGGAGCTTCACCACACTACTGGATTACCATGTCAACATAACAAGAATAGATGAAGGGCAAAGAAAATTATTGTATCTATTTTGGATAATGTGCATGGCATGTTGTTCATATCATCAGCCACATCAGTAAGATAAAACAGCAGATGACAAGGTGCAATCGTGGGTTGCTTCACCACACACTGGATTATAGATCCACAAAAACAAGCATACATATAGGGAGTATTAAGTAATGTGCATGGTATGAATAAGGAATTTGGTTTTACAAGTAAAACTTAGAACTTACGGTTCTTACGAACATGCATTTTGGTAGAAACAGCAAACTAAACAACAGTAAACAATAGGGAGTATGAGCAAATTAAATAGCAGTTAAGGATAAAGGCTTTAGAAGGACTGACTTACATTAACAGTTAACACCGGCTTTATAATGCCCTTCTCCATGTCAAGGGAAGGATAACTCAAGAATTTCAGCACAGAATCTTCTTCATAAGCATTGCCTGTACTCTATATTTTGTAGAGAGTAATTATAGATATGATAATACTGGAAGGGATAGAGGATAATGAAGATAAGATGCAGATTGATGCTACATAATCAAATACCAATCCCTGGAAGTACAAGCGTTACATGACAAAAGGTACTGACAAGAGCAATGGGCTACACTTTTGCACTGGCATTGTCTGTGTATTCTACTTGTTGGTAAGATTAAATATAGATCTGATCTTTTTTAGTAAATGGTGGGCGAGGGAGATAACACGCAAAATGCTACAAAATGAACCAATCCCTCTTCCCATAATACAATAGTTTTTGAACACTGGTGTACTATACAAAACGTTCTTATATTATGGGACGGAGGGAGTAGCTATTAATGTAAGTACAGTGATAGACCACCTTCAGTCCTTACAAGAGGAATGCAGAGCTAAACCTCTTCAAAAGCATTGGGTTGATTCTAAATTTATGTAAGAGTCCATACAGATCTTATAATGTCCACCAAATGGATGAAACGAGGCTAACATGTGGAGTGATGCTACATAATCAAACAGCTATGAAAGTAAGTATGGTCATACAGGGCAAGAGGTACTCACAAGAGCAATGCAGTGTGCAGTATAGTTGCGAGATTATGTGGTCCCTTGAGAACGAATGTTCTTCTGCTAACAGTTTTCGTACAAGTGAGACGTTAAGGCAAATGCAGAAATGTAGTTCAAATTGTGATGTGATATCATAGACAGTACCTTATGCTGGAGCCGAGACCAATGTGTAACAAGATTATTCCAGTCACCGTTGGATAAATGTAGCACCGGAGACTTCAAAGAAATTTCTTTCAGAGGCTTGCCATCGAAGTGCGCTTGCCTCAGGTAGGAACGATACTTCATCAACGAGTGCTTGAAAAGTGCAACCAACCCTTGCTCATCATCACAATCCAGTTTGCTCCTCGCCTATTTAAAAGAATGAAATCTTGTGTCTTCTGTCAGTAGAAACATATGCAGTAATGACCATGAATAACATTAGTACATTACTTACCCGTAAGTTGCGGAGGAAGACTGGAAATTGTTCCGTGTCTACGGTATAATCTTTCCATGAAGGAAAGATGCGCACAAAGTTCCAGACAACAACATAAGCTTCGTCTTCTAAACTAGGAACAAATGGAACAGGGGTCCTATTTGCTGCAATTGGGGCTCTCTCTAGTTCGAAAAGGGATTTGGCAACTGGATTTGGTGTACTCTTTGCAGGAATGGGGGTTTTGCGTCGTACAACTGGTGCTATGTCAACTGGCATAATCATACTGTTTACTGCAGCTGGGGTCTGCTGAGTTGGGGCATCAGAAATGACCAGTGTAGTAGGGCTATAGTCTGCTAGAGTTGGGGTATTTTGTGGGTCAGGTGATATTGCAACTACAACTAATGGGCTATTTGATTTATCAGGTGCCACTACCTTTTCCAAATACTTTGCTTGTGCTCCTCCATGATCAGCAATCGCCCTATCCCTTTTGAACGTCTGATACACAAGAACAACATTTGAATGGATAAATATGGTATGATGACAGATGGAATATGTACTGAAAATGGATAGGAAGGGTGTATTCACATACACGATGTGTAAACTAAGCTAATGGCAGTTCAACAAAGTAGAAGCAATGCAAAGCATTAGTTGCACGATATGTGCGAGCAATGTAACCTTGGAAAGTTAGAGCAAGTACCTTGATAGGTCACTAAGATAGGGCATATTCCTCTGACTCCTCCACTAGGGAGCTACATTGACTTAGGTCTCCCTCTAGCTCAAAATAATTGTTAGGATCATATTCTGAGCATGAATCTGTAGGTGGAGAGAATTTGCATTGCATTGCATCCAGACTTGATTTCAGTCCCTTAATGCCAAGTTTGACAGCAATGGCATTGTTCTCCTTTATTCTTTACATGCGCGCAAGCTCATAATCATTATGATGCTGTTCAGAATCTGAGATTCATGAAAACATAATAAGTAGTCAGATTATCTATGGAATGCATTATGGATTCAACTCGGAGAGTGTCTCCATATAAACCCCTGCATATGCAAAGTTCACCTCCCCAACCATGCTGACCAGACCACACACAGAAATACAAACCCCTTATGTCTCTATAACAGGCAGGCACACATTTCAAAACTGAAGTAGGAACATTAGAATCATAGGAAATTCGTATTTAAACAAATAAACGAAGCAATTATGAGCGGCGTAATGTTTAGATTCAAGAGTGGAGTGTTGTTAGTGCGACACATAGCAAGTAGGCAGATTGTATTCCATGTAACAGATCGAAACCTATGTAAAAGCTAGAAATGAAACTTTCTTTCTATACAATGCAGTGTTCGTTACCCACACATGATGGAAGAGATCACATAGAGAAATACTATTCACTCATGTCTACGGTTCCAGTATATAAAAAGAGGGTGGTCCACCCTAAAAGAATCTTTACAACAAATATGACAAGGCAAGCGTAGATGTAGTGAATCAATCATTTACTTATGAGCTTACTAGGACAAGTATGCAGAATTGCAACTACTGTAAGAGACCGTCCAAAATCTGAATGAAGAAGTTTGTCTAGCACTTATTGTTTGCAACTAATCGACGTGAATAATTGGATATTATATCGAATGAGTAAGAAAGACAAGTAAAATTGTCAATAAACCTGGCTTGCAGTACTAATCTGGGTCAATGTCTGAGGGAGTCCTGGATTCGGGGGTGTTCGGATAGCCGAACTATACCTTCAGCCGGACTCCTGGACTATGAAGATATAAGATTGAAGATTTCGTCCCGTGTCCGGATGGGACTTTCCTTGGCGTGGAAGGCAAGCTTGGCGATACGGATATTCAAGAACTCCTACCATGTAACTGACTCTATGTAACCCTAACCCTATCCGGTGTCTATATAAACCGGAGGGTTCTAGTCCGTAGGACAACTTCATCAACCCCATAGACAACAATCATACCATAGGCTAGCTTCTAGGGTTTAGCCTCCTTGATCTCGTGGTAGATCTACTCCTGTACTACCCATATCATCAATATTAATCAAGCAGGACGTAGGGTTTTACCTCCATCGAGAGGGCCCGAACCTGGGTAAAACATCGTGTTCCCTGCCTCCTGTTACCATCCGGCCTAGACGCACAGTTCGGGACCCCCTACCCGAGATCCGTCGCATTTGACACCGACATTGGTGCTTTCATTGAGAGTTCCTCTGTGTCGTCGCCTTTAGGCCCGATGGCTACTTTGATCATCAACAACGATGCGGTCCAGGGTGAGACTTTTCTCCCCGGACAGATCTTCGTCTTCGGCGGCTTCGCTCTGCGGGCCAATTCTCTTGGCCACTTGGAGCAGATCGAAAGCTACGCCCCTGGCCATCAAGTCAGGTTTGGAAGCTTAAACTACATGGCTGACATCCGCGGAGACTTGATCTTCGACGGGTTCAAGCCACGGCCAAGCGCGCCGCACCATCTGAGGGGCATGATCTAGCTTTGCCTCCGGGTAGTGTCCTGGAGGCTGCACACGCATCGGTTCCGACCACTAACTCGGAGCCTATTGCGCCAATCGAGGACGAGCGGTTGGACGCCACTTCGGGGGCTGTGATCTCAAAGGCGATCGAGCCGAACCCTAGCCCCGCACTCTGCATGATCCGTGAGTCAGAGGATCCGGACTCCTCCCCGGACATCGAACCCCCCGCGCCTCTACCAATCGAATCCGATTGGGCGCCGATAATGGAGTTCACCGCCGCAGACATCTTTTAGCACTCGCCTTTTGGCGTCATCCTGAATTCTCTTAAGTCTCTCTCTTTATCAGGAGAGCTCTGGCCGGATTACGGTCAGCGAGGATGGGATGCGGACGACGAAGAAATTTAAAGCCCACCCACCACCCACTTTGTAGCCACTGTCAACGATTTAACCGACATGCTTGACTTCGGCTCCGAAGACATCAACGGTATGGACGACGATGTAGGAGACGAACAGGAACCAGCACCTGTAGGGCGCTGGAAGGCCACCTCGTCATATGACATATATATGGTGGATACTCCAAAAGATGGAGACGGCGATGGAACAGTGGGGGATGACACCCCCAAGAAACAGCCAAAGCGCCGGCGTCAGCGGCGCCGCTCTAAATCCCGCCAAAGCAAAAACGATGATTCTTGCACGGGAGATAATACTACCCCGGATAGCGCCGAAGAACACCCACCTCAGCAAGATTCGGCACAGGAAGATGGAGAAGCCAGCCCTCATGAGGGAGCGGCAGACCGAGAGGTCGAGGATGATAACTATATGCCTCCCTCCGAAGATGAGGCAAGCCTCGATGACGACGAATTCGTCATACCATCAGACCCCGCCGAGCAAGAGCGTTTCAAACGCAGGCTTTTATCCACGGCAAGCAGCCTCAAGAAAAAGCAGCAACAGCTTAGAGCTGCCCAAGATTTGCTAGCTGACAGATGGACTGAAGTCCTTGCGGCCGAAGAGTATGAACTCGAACGCCCTTCCAAGAGTTACCCAAAGCGCAGGCCGGTACCCCGATCAGAGGAGGAAGCACCTACATCACCAGCGCACGACATGGCAGACTGGCCACCTCGCGGCCGCGACAGAGAGGCCTCTCGGCCCTCTACCCAAGCCATGCCCCGATGCCGCTCAACTAAGGCACGGGAAAATGCGCCAGACCTGCGAGACGTACTAGAGGATAAGGCAAGACAAACAAGATCGATCTACGGATCGCGCAGGCGCCCTACGGCACGTGACGATGATCTTCACTCTGGATACAACAAATCCGGTCGGGCCGAACACAACAGACATAGCTCTTCCGAGCTGCGTCGTGATATAGCCCAGTACAGAGGCGCCGCACACCCGCTATGCTTCACGAATGAAGTAATGGAGCATAAAATCCCAGAGGGTTTCAAACCCGTAAACATCGAATCATACGATGGCACAACAGATCCGGCGGTATGGATCGAGGATTATCTCCTTCACATCCACATGGCACGCGATGATGATCTACATGCCATCAAATACCTCCCGCTCAAACTTAAAGGACCGGCCCAACATTGGCTTAACAGCTTGCCAGCAGACTCAATCGGTTCTTGGGAGGACCTGGAAGCCGCATTCCTCGACAACTTCCAGGGCACTTACGTGCGACCACCGGATGCCGACGACTTAAGCCACATAATTCAGCAGCCAGAGGAATCGGCCAGACAATTCTGGACACGGTTCCTAACAAAGAAAAACCAGATAGTCGACTGTCCGGATGCAGAGGCCCTAGCAGCCTTGAAGCATAATATCCACGACGAGTGGCTTGCCCGGCACCTGGGACAGGAAAAACCGAAATCTATGGCAGCCCTCACGACACTCATGACCCGCTTTTGCGCGGGAGAAGACAGCTGGCTAGCTCGCAGTAACAACTTATCAAAGAACCCTGGTAACTCGGATACCAAGGACAAAAGTGGCAGGACACGTCAGCATAAGAAAAAACGCCGCGTTAGCAGCGATAGCAATGAAGACACAGCAGTCAATGCCGGATTCAGAGGCTATAAATCCGGTCAGCGGAAAAAGGCATTCAAAAAGAATACTAAGGGCCCGTCCAGTTTGGACCGAATACTCGATCGCTTGTGCCAGACACATGGCACCCCCGAAAGGCTAGCTAATCACACTAATAGGGATTGTTGGGTGTTCAAGAAGGCAGGCAAGTTAAGAGCCGAAAACAAAGACAAGGGGCTGCACAGCGACGATGAGGAGGAGCCCAAGCCGCCGAACAACAATGGACAGAAGGGCTTTCCCCCACAAGTGCGGACGGTGAACATGATATACGCAACCCACATTCCCAAGAGGGAGTGGAAGCATGTGCTACGGGACGTATACGCGATGGAGCCAGTCGCCCCAAAGTTCAACCCATGGTCCTCCTGCCCGATCACTTTTGATCGAAGGGACCATCCCATTAGCATCCGTCATGGCGGCTTCGCCGCATTGGTTCTCGACCCAATCATCGACGGATTTCATCTCACAAGAGTCCTCATGGACGGCTGCAGTAGCCTGAACCTGCTTTATCAGGATACAGTGCGGAAAATGGGCATAGATCCCTCAAGGATTAAGCCCACAAAAACGACCTTTAAAGGCGTTATACCAGGTGTAGAGGCCAACTGTACAGGCTCAGTAACACTTGACGTGGTCTTCGGATCCCCGGAAAATTTCCGAAGCGAAGAGTTAATCTTCGATATAGTCCCGTTTCGAAGTGGCTATCACGCCCTGCTCGGACGAACCGCATTCGCAAAGTTCAATGCGGTGCCGCACTACGCATATCTCAAGCTCAAGATGCCAGGCCCTCGAGGAGTAATCACGGTCAACGGAAACACCGAACGCTCCCTCCGTACGGAGGAGCACACGGCGGCTCTCGCAGCGGAAGTACAAAGTAGCCTTCTTAGGCAATTCTCCAGTCCGGCCGTTAAAAAGCCAGACACTGCCACGCGCGCCCGGAGTAACCCACAGCAGCACCGCCTGGCACACTATGAGAAAGCGTAGCAATGCGGCCCCAACCCCAGCTCTCGCAACATAGCGAAACCAGTACCTCGCGTACATAACTACGCCCTTGAGATACCATGGGCACAGGGGAAGGGGCACAATAGCGGCATGCCCAAAATACGGATTAAAACGTACTAGGGGCTGCCGGATTCTTTTTTAAACTTTTTCTTACTTTCAGGACTCCATACTTCGGACGACCTATTCGGCAATTCGACTGCCGCACAAACGATGCAAGATCTAGGAGGCAGACAAGCCATGTCGCATTATGGAACACCCAGGTGGTCTCTGTTACGAGCGGTATACCTGTTTTAAATACAACTCCGCGGCTTGCCCCTGGTCAGGACATACTAAATAGTCCAATATCTTTTTGCTTATCGCACCACTTGTATCGTTCGGCTTTGATAAATAGCCTCTTTATAAACAATGCATAGCTTTCTGTCTATTTTTTGCATTATCATCTTTTCATATATATGTCTACGACATGTTGCACCCGTACACCGTGGTACGGCAGAATACGCCAGGGGCTTTGGTACCCATTAATATGGCGTGAGAAGTCCGTACACTTTCACAAGTGCGGCACCCCGAACTTATAGCACTATATGCATCGGCTCCGAATCATGATGTGGGTTTGCCCGGATCCTATGTTTTGGTGCCTTACGTTCCGCTATATCGGCTAAGGTAGCACTAGGAGAACCACTACGATTGTGCCCCGGTTGAGCTGGGCTAAGCACCTCAGTGGAGAAAGCTAAAACTGACTATCATGATGTGGCGAGAGGCCTGTCGGTGTTCGAGAGGTTCTTCGAGTCCCTAAAGGCTTATGCCGCTTCGAGAAAGGAGCCGCCTTTGTCCGACCAAGGCGTGGATAGCGCCCCGAACTCGGTCTTCCGAACTAGGGGCTTCGCCGAAATTTGAAATTATAGAGTTCTATGGCTAAGTGAGAGTGTTCAAGCATTATAGTCCGATTGCCTGGTTCGTTGTGCTGAGTGCCTCCCTCAAAGGACCCAACTATGGGAAAAAGAGCGCTCAGGTTTATCCCGAACACCCCAGCACTAGTGGCACGGGGGCAGAAGCCGACGACCGGCCATCTCTCAATTTTTGATAAACGGCCGCACAGAAAGTAATATTTTAAATTCAATAAGCATTGCTTAGCGCATATGAACAAGTTTTCAGCGCACAGGATAAACACGAGCGAGTTCATTCAAAAATTACATCCTTGGTACATTCATCCGCCACAAGGCGGGCACCCGCAAGAACATCCTTATAGTAGTTCTCGGGCTTGCGATGCTCCTTCCCCGGTGGCGGCCCGTCCCTCACAAGCTTCTCACCGTCCAGCTTACCCCAGTGCACCTTTGCACGGGCAAGGGCCCTACGGGCACCTTCGATGCAGACGGAGCGCTTGATGACCACGAGCCTTGGACAGGCCTCCACCAGTCGCCGCACCAGCCCGAAGTAGCTCCCAGGCAAGGCCTGTCCGGGCCACATCCGAACTATGAAGCCCTTCATGGCTTGTTCGGCCGCCTTGTGGAGTTCGACCAGCTGTTTCAGCTGGTTGCTCAAGGGCACAGGGTGTCCGGCCTCAGCATACTGAGACCAGAACACCTTCTCCGTCGAGCTGCCCTCTTCGGCTTGCTAGAATGCGGCGGTGTTGGATACGCTGCGGCGAAGATCTGCGAATGCCCCTGGAGAGCTCCGGATTCGGGTAAGTAACAAGTACTTTACTTTTATACTTCTGCTTTGCATAAAGAATGCCTTACCCGCCACTATCTTTTTCATCTCCTCCAACTCTTGGAGGGCCCTTTGGGCTTCAGCCTTGGCAGACTTGGCAGTCTCAAGGGCCGCCGCGAGCTCGGACGCTTGCATCTTGGACTCAAGCTCCAAACCCTCATGTTTTTTCATGAGAACCTGAAGCTCCTGCTGCACCTCGCCGACCCGGGCCTCAAGTTTCTCTCACTCGGTGCACTCCACGGCCGTTTTCTTTTTGGCCTCGGAGTGTGCCTGCTTGAGGGTCGCCACCTCAGTCGTGGCCCCTACAATAAGCAGTACAATCCTGTTATTTTTTGCAATCACGTCTTTTTATAGGCACTTTGTCTGTAAGATATTTCTTACCTTCTTTCTCCTCGAGCTGCCGTTTGGCAAGGCCGAGCTCTTGCTCGGTCCTCTCGAGTCCCTGTTTTAGGGCACCCACCTCCGCAGTCAGTGCGGTGGTGGCTAGCAGCGAAGCCTGCATACGCATATTGACTCTTTGTTGTTAGACTCCTGCGAAATTTAATAGATCCTCTATTCGGCTTTTCTTTCCGAACGCCAAACAGAGCATCAGGGGCTACTGTCTATGCGGTTATACTTTTACATATTTTTACTTACCTCGAAGCCTGTCAGAAGGCTAGCGCAAGCTTCAGTCAGTCCGCTCTTGGCAGACTGAACCTTCTGGATCACCGTACTCATAATAGTACGGTGCTCCTCGTCGATGGAGGCGCCGTCAAGCACCTCCAGCAGATTTTCTGGCACCTCCGGTTGGACGGAGGCTGTCGGCTCAGAAGGCTTACTCCTCTTGGAAGGAGTTCGCCTACCGCGGCCCGGAACTGTTGTAGATTCCGGTGCGGTGTCCGGCTCAAAGCCGTACTTGGAGCCCTGGGGGGTCTTGTCCCCTTCACTCCTGGAGTCCGGGAGGTTGCCTTGCGGCTCCTCCGGGACCACCTCCTCCTGCCCTAGAGCTTGTCGCGACGCCACTTCGGCGTCGTCTACAGTGCGGGGGGAGGCAGCGCGTGGAACGGAGTTCACGGCCGATGAGTCCAGGGAGCCGCCCAACGATTCTTCGAGTCCGGTCTGAGGCGGGCTGCATAATTATATTCGACATTAGGGAAAGCTGTGCAACAAAGGAACGTCATGAGTTACTCTAATATCCGAACTTACGATTTCGCCGGACGCTTGGCCCTGTCTGGCCACTCCTCTTCGTCCTCTTCGGCATCGGGGGAGTAGTCCGGCGGAGGGGTCTTCCTCTTCCTGGACCCTTCGGCCTCCCCCGTTGGGGCGGCCTTCCTCTTCTTTCCTTCCCCCGCTGGAGGGGTAGAGGTTTCTTCTTCCTCCTCCTCGTTTTCACGGGAGGAGTGCGTCTCGGACTCGTCGGATGACGAGTCCGACACCACCATATTACGGGAACTCTTTCGAGTCCCCGTGGCCTTCATCTTCTTGGCCTTCTTCTCCTGCACCACATAAGGCGCCGGGACTAGTAGCTTCACTACTGGAGCTGGGGCTGGGTCTTCGGGCAGCGGAGCCGGACAGTTAATCGGTCCAGATATCGCCCGCCAAGCCTGTCAAAGGTAAGGGAGTTTAGATCCCGCATAGAGTCAAACTATGGAAAAAGCTTAATATCATGTAAAAGGTGTAGATGGCTTACCTCGTTAGCTACTAAAGATTACCGAAATACATGCGAACCATTTAGTGTACGTAGCACTGAGGACACAACAAACCCTAATGACAGTCCTGCCTAATGAGTAAGGAATCAATTAGAAAATGGGTGATGAGGAGTGGCTGCTGAGTGTTGAGGACGTATCTCAGGATAAATCGGGTGCTGCACGCCTGAGCCCTAAATGGACTGGGAAGGTAGGCACGGCAGTGCGCCCGGGCAGCGGTGACGCTATTGGGCGAGCGGCTCCTGGCCTCCTATTAGTCCGGTGTATCCTCCTAGAGTCTTGCCGTCCGGGGACGGCAAGTCGCCGGCGAGGCAGGCGGCTCGAGGCGAGTAGAGATCGAAAGCGCACAATAGAACAAAGGGGAATCGGGGCCTGGGACCACCCAAAATCCCAAGGTGGGCCGGCCCACCGTGGGCACCCTGTAGGGATACACACCCGAGCGGCGAACATGCATTTTTGAAACTAATTTAGGAACATTTAGCTGACCAATTAAACAACTCCGTTTTAATAATATCAGATTCGTATTTGAAGAACTAAGCTTGTTTAGCTTGATGGGTGGAGCAGTGTTATTATGACATGAAGCACCTATTCTGATCGTATAGTGATCATAAAAGGGGGAAACTCTAATCATATTTTATTTATCAAAAGAGGGTTTCCCCTCCGATTTCTATTAATGAAACCACCACGGAACCAACATGATCAATTAAACCCTAAGCATGATCAATTAAACCGTATTTGAAGTTGCAAACCAGAGAAATGATATTTAGCATCCATTGTTTGCTTCGAACTAAGAACTAAATTCTAAGAGCTAAAAAGAAAGTAGAGTAACCAAGTTAAGATCTATTTTCTGGTTGAGATCAAAAAGTTGAGGAGATATGAAGTACCACCTCTCTTGCGGCACCGTGTAGGCATCGGGGGTGCGATGGCTGTCGGTGGCGTTGAAGCAAATTTGCGACGGTAGACAGGTGCATTGGGGGATAAGTCCCGCTGCGGTGGAAGAGAAGGTCGTGTGAGCGGCCCCAGCAAAGAGGACGACGGCGCCGATGAAGGGAGAGGACACGATGCAAAGCTATTGGTCCGTCGCCGTGGATGAGAAACTTCCATCTCTAGCAGTGGATGACACGGTCTTGGTAGGCGCTCAGGCATGGTGGAGGACGGTGGCGATGGATGTGGTGGAGGACGGCGGCGATGGATGGGGTGGCGGACGGAGGCTGGTGTGGGGATGGGGTGTTCTTACGCGGACGGCGTATGAATGGGAAAATGGAGGGAGAGGTACGGGGAACCATGTTTTTGGGACGGGCCTGTCTGAAATATGGGAAAGTTACGAACTTAGCCCCCGTTTAAATTTGGACGTCTCGTCGGTTGGGGATAAGACGGTAATCTCGCATATCGCCAATATTTGCCCAGAGCGATTTCGGGCGAGGAGAGGGTGGTTGGCGCCCATGGTTGGCGCCCACGATGTATGAACGGGGCTAACAGGTAGGGCGGTTGTGTCACGTCTGAGTGAAGTTACAAACCTCCCCCTATTGAAAATATTTGCCTACATCCATTTCGGCCGAGTCGAGTTTGTTTTGCCGCCCATCGTGTATGAATGGGGAATGGAGGGAGAAACAGAGGTCTTTCGGACAAGTTTGAATCAAAGGAGTTTTGCCGCCCATGTTTGACGCCCACTGAGGGAGTCCTGGATTAGGGGGTATGCGGACAGCCGGACTTTTGGACTATGAAGATACAAGATTGGAGACTTTGTCCTGTGTCCGGATGGGACTCTCCTGGGCGTGGAAGGCAAGCATGGAAATACAAGTATGTATATCTCCTCCTTTGTAACCGACCTTGTTTAACCCTAGCCCCCTTCGGTGTCTATATAAACCGGAGGGTTTTAGTCCGTAGGACAACATACAATCATACCATAGGCTAGCTTCTAGGGTTTAGCCTCTTTGATCTCGTGGTAGATCAACTCTTGTACTACTCATATTATCAAGAACAATCAAGCAGGACGTAGGGTATTACGTCCATCAAGAGGGCCCGAACCTGGGTAAACATCGTGTCCCCTGCCTCCTGTTACCATCCGCCTTAGACGCACAGTTCGGGACCCCCTACCCGAGATCCGCCGGTTTTGACACCGACATTGGTGCTTTGATGGAGTGTTCCACTGTGCCGTCACCATAAGGGAGGATGCCTCGTCTTGTCGTCAAAAACAAGATTACCGTCGGGGGAGCCCTGGCTGTCAGCCAAACTCTCTGGCTAGGCAGTTTCATCATGACCGCTTGTTCGGCCGCTGCATCGACGATGACTTCTCGGGTCATCGAAAAGAGCCTCCACGTCAGCTCAGAATTTGCCGAGCAGATGGATCCAATGGAGCTCTCTTCCCTAAATGAGCTCTTGGATCACATCGCTGCCTTGGGAGTCGCTACGGTCTATGGTCGGATTGGGCTTGAACCCGATCAAAGGGAGATTAACTCTCCACCGGTCACCCATCATATTGCGGTGGTGGAGGAATAATGCGGCGATTCTTCCTCTATTTTGACGACTAACTATGTCCGGATTCCTGAGCTCTCCGAGCCGGATACCCGTTTACGGGAGGACATCACCCAAGCCCTGAACCTAGAGTCAGGCAGTGGGCCAGACTTATCGGGCAACATCCCGGAACCCGAACTTCGAAGATTGGAAACTCCTCAGCCCCTGGGTCTCAGATCGGGTAAGGGTTTGGACTCAAATCCACCCACCCACCCAAACATAAACGATCTTTCCCACATCAGGCAAGAGCCCCAGCAAATAGTACATTATTATTGGGCCAGATTCCTCCTTGTGATGAACAAGGTTAAGGACTGTCGCGAGGAACACGCAGTCTCATTTTTGTTCAATAATTGCACGGTCAAGGGAATCCTTAATGCCATTAGTCGTTGTGACATATCACGCTTCGACGACTTGGCGTCCATAGTACAAAAGTACTGTGCGATGGAAAGTGCCTGGAAAAGATAATCCGGCTCCGAATATACACCCTGTCCGAAGTAAAAGGGTGCACTATCATAAGACACCCGAGTTAATTACAAATAAGCACAAACCCTCTACAGGGCATGGAACCGTATTGGAGGGATGGCTCAACGGACCCTGCAAAATTCATAGTACAGCGGATACCATACAACACACAGCCTTAGAGCATGTTGGGTACTCCGGCAGGTGGCCAAAAGTGGTGAGGATCTTCTCATCCTAGATGCCACAGAGCACCATCCCGGGGATAACAATACGACATTAACAGTCTATGTGACCTTCGCATCAAATAATAGGCGCAAGCGAACACTCCGCAACCTTGCCGAAATCTACCACGTGGCAGCAATAAATCCATGGAGTGACACGGCTATTACCTTCAATGCCAGTGACGACTCTAAATTCCGAACAGCCCGAGCACCAGCTGCACTGGTCCTCGGTCCAATTGTGGACGGCTTTCGACTCACGAAAGTACTCATGGACGGCGGCAGTGGATTAAACCTCATCTATGAGGAAACTCTTCAAAAAATGGAAATAGATCGGAACCGCATTGAGAAAAGCAGCACAACCTTCAGAGGAATCATCCCCAGTCGGGAAGCACGCTATGCTAGGAAAATCACACTAGATGTGGTATTCGGCACGCCGGAGAACTATAGGTCCGAAGAAATTACATTCCAAGTGGCCCCGTTCAGTAACGGATACCACACCCTTTTAGGGCGGGAGGCGTTCATGATCTTCCAAGCCATACCCCATTACGGGTACATGAAGCTCAAAATGCCCAGGCCGAACGGAATCATCACTCTCGCTAGTGATCCGGACACAACACTCCATGCCGGAAACAAAACAGCCACATTGGCCCTCGAGGCATTATCCGAAGCCCTTTCGGTCAAGGAATTAACTGCGCTGCGCTCTACAGTGGACAGGGACGACGTGATACTTGACAAGAGATCCAAGTCCACCTCTTTTAAACCAGCGGACGAAATAGTCAAATTCCATGTCCACCCAACGGACCCTACTAAAACAGCCTCCATCGGGACATAGTTAAACCCCGCCGTGGACTCCGCACTACGAGAGTTCCTGCGTGAGAATTGGGACATATTCACCTGGCATCCCTCAGACATGCCAGGAATCCCATGCAGGCTGGCCGAGCACAGCCTTAATATTCTAAAGGGATTCATTAGGAATCCCATGCAGGCTGGCCGAGCACAGACTCTCCGGCGTTTCTCTGAACCATAGAGACAAGCTATGGGAGAGGAACTAGCCAAGTTATTGGAGGCCGGATTCATTAGAGAAATAAAACATCCGGACTGGCTAGCAAACCCGGTGATGGTAACAGAGAAGGACAAATCCTGGCGCCTATGTGTCGATTTCAAGGACCTCAACAAGGCTTGCCCAAAGGATCCCTTCCCCCTCCCCCGCATCGATTAAATTATCGATGCTACCGCAGGACACGATTCATTGTGTTTCCTCGACGCATACTCCGGCTACCACCAATTCAAGATGGCGGAGTCCGACCAAGCCGCAATGGCATTTATCACACCATACGACCCCTTCTGTTTCAACACAATGCCTTTCGGGCTCAAAAACGCCGGCGCAACATATCAGCGCATGATTCAGACATGTTTGGAGAAACAGATCGGCAAAACAGTAGAGGCTTACGTAGATGATGTGGTCGTCAAAACCAAGGACGTCGACTCTCTAATAGACGACTGGAGGCTCACATTCGACAACCTCCGAACATATGACATCAAGCTCAATCTGGAACAATGTGTTTTCGGTGTACCAGCCGGAAAGCTCCTGGGCTTCATTGTCTCCAGTGGAGGATTTGAAGCAAATCCAGCCAAAATCCGAGCTCTGTCATAGTTGGCTATCCCAACGGACCTCAAACAAATCCAGAAATTAACCGGATGTGTTGCGGCTCTAAGCCACTTTATCTCCCGCTTAGGAGAAATAGCATTACCCCTTTATCGCCTCCTTTGGTGCACTGAACACTTCGAGTGGACGGATGCTGCTACAACTGGATTGGAAGAAATAAAAGCCATACTAGCAACCAACCCAATCCTGGCCGCACCAAACATCTGCGAACCAATGCTGTTGTACATTGCGGCAACTCATCACATTGTAAGCGCAGTGCTCGTCGTCGAACAAGAAACAGACGGACATAAATTCCCCCTTCAAAACCGGTATATTATGTATCCACTGTCCTCACTCAATGCAAATCACGGTACCCACATTATCAAAAGATAGCCTATGCGGTATTCATGGCATCCCGGAAGCTGCGACACTACTTTCAAGAGTGTTCAATTACTGTAGCCTCAAAAGTGCCACTTAATGATATTATAGACAACCGCGACCCCACAGGCCGGATTGCCAAATGGGCCATTGATCTCCTCCCGTTCGACGTAACATACAAACCCTGGCGAGCCATTAAATCGCAAGTATTGGCCGACTTTGTCGCCGAATGGACGGAAGCCGAACTCCCCAAAGAGTACGGCGCATACTCCAATTGGATCATGCACTTCGACGGCTCCAAAATGTTGGCTGGTCTGGGGGCTCGTGTCGTCCTAACGTCCCCAACCGGAGATACAGTTCAATACGTACTCTAGATACTGTATACAGACTCCAACAACGCAGCCGAATACGAAGCCCTGTTACATGGTCTTTGGATGGCAGTTTCCATGGGCATTCAACGCCTGGAGGTGCATGGGGATTCGAACCTCGCAATATCCCAAATAAATGGAGACTTCGATGCCAAGGATCCGAAAATGGCGGCCTATCGCAACGCCGTCCTAAGATGTCAGCTCGGTTCGAGGGGCTCGAATTTCACCATGTGGCTCGGGAAAACAATCAGGCGGCGGATATCCTCGCCCGCATTGGCGCAAAACGCGATGCGGTCCCCCCCCCCCAACATCTTTTTGGAGAGGTTGTTTAAGCCATCCGTGGTATTGGAAGGGGACACCGGTAACAATAGTTTGGACCCGGCCAAAATGCCCGATACCAAACACTCTGACATAATCGGAGGCTCTGCCACCGAAATAACACCGTCTGCCCACGTAATAATGGCCATCATCCTCCCGTGGACAGAACCATTCCTGGCCTACCTAACTAGGAAGGAACTTCCCGAGGACTAAAATGAGGCACGCTGCATAGTGCGGCGATGTAAAGCCTACAGGGTCCATGAGGGAGAGTTGTGTAAAAAAAGCACTACCAGAGTCCTTCAAAGGTGCATCTCCTAAGAGGAAGGGCGGAAGCTTTTGGAAGAAATTCATGTCGGACTCGGCGGCCACCACGCTGCAGCCTGGGCCCTTGTAAGCAAGGCCTCCATACAGATTTTTATTGGCCAACGGCCCGGGTAGATGCACAAGACTTGGTCCAACGCCGCGTCGGTTGCTAGCTTTTTGCAAACCAAAGCCACATGCCACCCACCACCCTCCAAACAATCCCCATTACCTGGCCCTTCGTGGTCAAGGGGCTTGACATGGTTGGACCCCTTAAAGGGGGAACCCATAATAAAAAATACTTACTGGTCATGGTGGATAAATTCACCAAATGGATAGAAGCCAAACCTGTTAAAACGGCCGAATCCGGACAGGTGATAGACTTCATATCCGGTGTTGTACACTGTTATGGCATCCCCCACAGCATCATCACTGACAACGGCACGAACTTCATGGCCGACGAGGTAAAACTCTGGTGTAGCAACATGGGCATCAAGCTCGATTATACTTCTATCTATCAACCACAAACTAATGGCCAAGTTGAACGAGCAAATGGTATTATCATGAGCGGCATCAAACCCAGATTAGTGCGGTCCTTAAAGGAATCTAACACGCACTTGGTAGAGGAGCTCGACTCCGTACTCTAGGTGCAGTGGACCAAGCCGAATCATACTACCGGATACACACCCTTCTTTATGGTGTACATCGCAGAGGCGGTTCTGACCTACGACATAATTCATGACTCACCTCGAGTGCGCATGTACGAAGAAAGAGAAGCCGAGCTCGATCGGCAGGACAGTCTGGACACCCTGGAGGAGGAGCGCGATGTGTCAAAAGCCCGTTCCACATTCTATCAGCAACAGGCTCGGAGATACCATAGCAGAGAAGTACTGGCCAAAACTTATAACGTTGGCGATCTAGTTCTACGCCTACCGGAGAAGAAAAAGACCAAGCTCGAGCCCAAATTGGAAGGTCCCTTCATTATTGACCAAGTTCTGACCGGTGGAGCGTACCGTCTGCGGGATGCATCAAATAATTGACTTGAGCCGAACCCATGGAACACAGCCAGGCTCCGAAGATTCTACGCCTAGTGCCGGACTCTAGGTTCGTGTCCTTTCGCTGTCCATTTTCTGCATATATATTATATGTGTTTTCTCTCTTTCTTTCTTTTATTATTTCTCAAGGCCTTCAAGGGTAAACTTGTGCCTTGCCCGCACACTATTGACGCACTAACTGCGCTCATTATACCTGGGGGCTTCTTACACAGAAGCTTAATCATTTATCTGGGCTTCATGCCCCGCACATGTGTTATTCTTCCGCATGTACCTTTTCTTCGCCATTATATGCATCGATATGACTTAAGTTTTGGCCAAGCTGGGTTGCCTGGCTCTTGTATTTATGCCCTTAACGGAACTATTATCCCTGGAAGATGTTTCTTACTATTCATGTAATATAACATAACTAGCTGGGTACTTGTCTGTTCAAGCACTAATGACCCCTACGCCTGGTTTCCATGCATACCCCGGTTCTTATATAACTTAGCGGGTATTCGGATACACTCCGAACTATCGTGTCCCGAGGCTAAAGAGAAAAGGTCCGCCATGACAAATGATTTACAATCCGGCTAGAAGGCATTATACATGTCACTTTAATTACATAGTCATGTAGACTGACTAAATTCCTCTTCTATAACATCCAACATGCTATCTAGCCTACAATCTTGTTGGGAATACTTTGCGGCTAATTCTACTTGCCCATACACTAAGCTAACGGGGATCTCCTTCCCATCGGGCCCCATAGGTCCAACCTCGGCCATGTGGTTTGGGTCAGCCTTGGTATAGCACGTCTTCACCATGGCCCAGGCTTCCATGGCACCTTGACAGCAGGCTGATATCTTCCATAATCGAAAGTGCTGCCGTGCTCCCTTGATCTTCTCCGCAAGCTCTCCATTGCCTGCTGGCAGGGAGACGGATGGCCACAAGGACTGGGAAATACTTTGCATCACCTCCCGAACTTGTTCGTGCAGTTGCGAGAGCTCGGGTAGAAGATCACCCGTAGACACGGGCATCTCCTCCGCGGGGCGACCCGTCAGCATACCTGCAGACGTAACTCTGTTAGCCGGCTTCTTCGCCGAACTGTTATCAGGGTTCATTCAAGCACTTACTAAAAATGCCGCATCGAAGCCGCTTATTCTCCTTCACAGAGTCCGCAAGCTGGCCTCGAACATCTTTCAGTTCCACGCTCAGCTTGGTATTGGCATCTTGGAGATTGTTTTTGTCCTGCATGACCTTAGTCAGCACGCGTTCACCAGCCTTTAGCTGTCGTATGACATGCTGGTCCTTGGATTCTCTCTGGAGTCATCTGCAATATCTATTGTTAGATCTGCAGCCATGCCGCACACTATATGGTACCTATCATTCTTTGAAACAAATGTTACCAGCTGGGGACTTTTCAGGTTCCTTCAATCCGGCAACGGCGGCCCGAAGTTGGGCTTTGCGTTCCTCCATCTCCTGTGACAGTCGAGTATTCTTCTCTATAAGAACATGCACAATAAATGATCCTTAAATCAGTTGTGCCAACTGTTTCAAGTCTCAGGGGCTACTGATATATATACTCATCAAATTTTATTACACGTACATCCTTTACATACTGGTCCGTTGCTCTGGCTAGACCATTTTGAGCAGCACGGATGTACGCATCTCCTGAGTTGAATGCATCAAACGCCTCTCGGGAGAAACAAGCGTCACGGAGTACGGCTCGGCGACGCCTGTGATTCATGGCGCTCTCCACTTCGGAATTCATAGCGGATATCTTATCCGCATCCTCTGTAGAAGGAGCATCCGGCGTGTGCCTCGTGTTAGCTTCCGCCTCTGTGTCCAGCCCTGGAGCCCGACTGGTAGAGGCGTGATCGGCGACCTCTCCGGATATTGTCCGGCGAGCGTTCTTCCTTCTAGGAAACACGGGTGTTATTATGTTTTTAAAGAGGACAACCACGGAGTGAGATGTTGCATCATACCTCTGCGCCGACATCTCTGTCCGGACCGCCTTCCTTTTTAGCCTGTCCGGCTTTGAAACCCCATGTTGGCGAGTCGCCGCGGGCTCGGCATGGCGTCCCGAGGGCCTTCCCTATAAAAAATCGTTTGTATACAGTAGGTGAAGTGCATAAAAGGAAATCCTTTTCAAAGGTTGGGACTCCTGTCTCATTTACCCGCGAGGCTGGGAGTAGCCCAGGGTAGATGGCTATAATGGCCACCATGGCGTCATCATAGCTTAGCTGATAGAAAATCATATCAATCAGCTCCACGAATATGTCCGGATCCTCATTGAGGCCGGGGTCGAGGACCCGTTCAGGATCCTCCGGTTGTGGTGGGCCACTGATCTCCCCAACCGGCTTACACAGTTCCTGCGATGAAACAGCAAGGTAAATATTAATCACGAAAACAATGGTAGGATGGAAGTAAAAAGAGCAGAAGCTCACCCAGCTTCGAGGGTTGTTCATGAAAATCCATCCCATGGCTTGATGCGGAGGAACTCCTCTTCTTCCCCCTTATACAGGTCGGATAGAATTTTTGCTAGAGCAGCAACTGAGTCTGGTCCCTTGCGCCCGCAGCGAGTGGCATCGTCTTCCCCGTTGAAGTGCCACATGGGGTGGCCTTGATATTGAAGTGGCTGCACCCCCCGCATAATGCATATTGCCATAACCTCAACTATGGTCAGTCCTGATTTGGCCAGCAACTTTATCCGGCCCATCAGATAAAATATGTCTCTATCATCTTCCTCCTGTGGGCTCCGTCGGCGCCAGCTTAGGAGTTTCTTTGAAGGGGCTATGTCGCACTTAGGAAGACCAATCCAGATAAGATCCGGGAGAGGAACATCCTCCATATAAAACCACTCCGAAGGCCAGTCCTCGGATGTCTTTTTTGGGGTACCAGATAGGTATCCGGTCCCGGCGATGCGCCATACTTGGGCTCCGCCCACTTGATATATTGATCCCCTCTGTGTAGGGGGCACAAGGCAGAACCACTTCTTCCAGAGCGCGAAATGAGCTTCGCAGCCCAGAAATAGCTCGCAAAGGGCTATGTAACCAGCGACATGTAGTATGGAGGCAGGGGTGAGGTTGTGCAACTTGAGGCCGTAGAACTCCAGGAGCCCTCAGAGAAATGGATGGATTGGAAATCCGACTCCCCTTAAGAAATAATGGACAAGGCATACCCGCTCTCCCTTAGAGGTGTTGGGAAAGCTCTCCGCTTGCTCCCCGCCATTATAGGTGGCTTGCCCGACTCGAACGCTGGAGGGAGGAATCCCTTGGTCTGTAGCTTCACTAATAGGCTGTACGGGACAGAACAGTTCTCCAAATCTCCGGGCTTGGGGCTGCGGGAGCGAGAGGAGGAGCTGCGCTAGCCGGTCATGTTGGGATTGGTTTTTTTCGGGCGCGCTCCGATGAATGCTCGCTGAGGGAAGATGGTGTGATTTGGATCTGAGGATTCCCGTCTCTTTAATAGACAGTTCATTCATATAGATGCGGTGGTAAATATAAAAACACCCTGGCTCCTCACATTCGCTTGACACGTGGAAGATGGCCATTATTGGACGCAGAAGCCAAGAAGCACAACATTTACGAGAAGCCGGACACTATTTAAGAGGTACTCGGAGTTTGAATAAGAACCAGCCTTGCAATGCCGAAGACAATCTGCACACCGGACTCATCGTCATTGAAGCCTGGTTCGGGGGCTGCTGAGGGTGTCCTGGATTAGGGGGTATCCGGACAGCCGGACTTTATCCTTTCGCCGGACTGTTGGACTATGAAGATACAAGATTGGAGACTTCGTCCCGTATCCGTATGGGACTCTCCTTGGTGTGGAAGGCAAGCTTGGCAATACGGATATGTATATCTCCTCCTTGGTAACTTACCTTGTGTAACCCTAGCCCCCTCCGGTGTCTATATAAACCGGAGGGTTTTAGTCCATAGGACAACATACAATCATACCATAGGCTAGCTTCTAGGGTTTAGCCTCTCTGATCTCGTGGTAGATCAACTATTGTACTACTCATATTATCAAGAACAATCAAGCTGGACGTAGGGTATTACCTCCATAAAGCACGCCCGAGCCTAGGTAAACATTGTGTCCCCTGCCTCCTGTTACCATCCGCCTTAGACGCACAGTTCGGGACCCCCTTCCCAAGATCCGACGGTTTTGACACCAACACTCACCTTGTCGGAATGGGCTCAAAGGCGGTCGTGTCACGTCTAATTGAAGTGACTAACCTACCCCTATTTACAGCAGTGGAAATCGGGTCGATGGATTGTCCGTGTAATGGGTAGACAGTAATTTCAATCTCCCAAACACTTGGCTTCGGGCAGCCGACGTGGGAGTGGACATTTTGCTTCTTCTTTCGAATTTTGGGACAATAAGCATCCACGCTTACCCTGGCAACTAAATTCGAATCCATTTTGTATTCCTATATGAATCTTTATAAATCATTCTATGTGTTTCTATATATCTTCAAAAGGACGACAAAGAATACTTCCACTGTCATATATGAATATGGTTTACAAATGCCAATACTAAAGTAGAATCCAGTTTAAGGTGAATTCGAATATTTGGAACACTTCATGTCCAACTCAAATGTCACACGCAGCATAATGTGTACACCCATTTAGATATGTACACAAGCGATGTATCAAGATTCGAATACTGAGTCAATCAACCAAGAATGTACAGAACTAATAGACATATAAACACTTATAGAGTACATGGATCAATAATATCAACTAACAAACATAAGCCAGGAAGCTGTACTTTTTTTTGGCTACAACAACATCCTTTTTTTAGCCAGCATCTTGGCCCTTGCCGATGCATGCCACTTATGGTCCATCTATACTACTACTATTGCTGAATGCACATTCAGCACGATTGGCATATTTGTAGGTCTAGCACAGCAATCCTAATGAAATGTCTCCGAGTCTTATCAACTAATAAACACTTGTGCTCAAATAAAATTACAAACCAAAACACAAAACCAAAAAACAATTATTACATGATCTCTAAAACAAATGGTTTGATTGATTACATGAACACACAACACACAGGTTATTCAACTATGGAAAGAACATTTCACCTATGATTTACCAAGTAGGAATTTAAATTCCTTTTTTCCTTCAGGACCTTAACAATCTGGTCAGTCTCAGCTTGCTTCATTTTGAAATCCACCAAATATTTAATTGTTGTCTTGAGTACTGCATGTGATTGTGTTGTTTGCTTCTTCAACATATCAACTTCATCTCTAAGTGTAGAAGCAGAATCTCTTTCTACCACCATCAGCAATTGGCAATTCATAATGCATGATTCGGCCAGTGCCACTGCTGTGGGATGATGCAACGTCCATGGTGACCTCGCTCTTTGATCTTGGGCTAACCTGTTTTGCCATTAAAGTTCAGATTGGATTCAGAAAAGTTGAAGTTAGCAAAACATCTCAACTGGGAGTTATAACAGCAAAGCAGTTAAACAAGCAAGGAATTAAAGAGTTTCAATTGGATGCTGAAAGGAGTTATTAACATCATTGTAACCCGTTGTTGCAGCTGCAAAGTAGTTAAACAAACAAGTAAAAATTTAATTTAAGGCAAACGAGTAATTCTTAACAGTAATTCTCAAACACATAGATAGGCGCAGTCTACAATATGATTAACAGGTTGTGCCATTATGTAATCAGTAGCAAACTAAATTATGTCAAGCAACGTAATTGAAAATTTTTGTAACAAGTGGCTAACTAAAATTCCGAGAAGCAGGTAACTGAACTTATGCTAGTTCTTTGTACAGGCAAAATGCAACTTCTTTTCCGCTTACAAGGTTGTACGAGGGAGTCCATGGCATCAATTGCTTAGATACGCAGTCCCAATACTTCTTTCTTACCACACTGCATGGGTAAGTCGAATGGTTAATCTGGTAAGATGGTGCGTCCTTGATATGTTATATGAGGACGTGTAGTCAGACTAGTTGTAGCCAAACACATCACACTGGCTTTTACTGTATATTTTATGCGATTAATTTTGGCATATCGAGATCTAAGCAATCTACAATAGGATGAAAAGACTGGCATCCTTCACATTATTGGCGAACTCAGTTCATAGAAAGAAGCAATTCAACCATTGTGTGGGTAAATCAAAAGCGTCACTGGAATATTTTTCACTATCCAATCATACACGCAAAAAGGGGCGACACCACCATAGGGGCTGGTATGGGCGGCCGCCTCAGGCGGCTGGAAAGTGTGCACCTAGTTTGAGTCGTCCAGGTTGGCCCACGCTAGTTTTGTTCGTCCCAACGCACGAGCAGGCAATGTAAAAAATGCAGAAAAATGTTTCAATTTGGATGGGCCAATAACATAAGTGCAAGGCAGGCCCTATAGCAGGCTCGCGGCCCAAACGAGCGCCTCCCATATCGATCGACAGCAGGAAAAATCGCAATTCATTCGCTCCAGTCTCCAGTCTGGTTCGCTCCTAACCTAGCCGCCATTGGACAGACCGACACAGCACTTCCTCAAGCCCTCGTTGGAGGGCGGTCGCTGCGCTTCAAACGAACGGAAGGACAAGAAGATGAAGATCCAACCCTGGGTGTAGCGTGCGTGAGAGGCAGCGGCGGCAGCACGGGCATGGCATCGAGCTTGCGCAAACGGATAGTCGCAGCTTGCAAGAGTAGCATGCGCAACGAGCAGGTACATCACATCCGTGATTATATCTAATTCAACTCTTCAATTTCTGGCCAATAGTTAAACCTGATGGTGTTGTAAAACTGCTTGTATGTAGGGAATCTATGAGAAAATGAAACCAATTTCTACTTATATTATAACTCTCCCAATCAATACTGAACTGACTGAATCTGATGTATCTAATCAAGTTTCTGGTGCAAACATACAAGCTCATGTTGTTCTTGAGGCTGAAGTGTATAATGAACAGACTGCTAATGAAGGATTTGATGCAAACATTTTACATGCCCGTGGTGATGAACATATAGCGTCTAATGAGGGATCTAATTCAAGCATTTTGCAAGCTCATTGAAGGATTTAGTGTCTAATGATGATCAACTATATTGAGAGAGACAGAGATTTGCAGGCATTGATGACAAGCCAATTATAGTGCATTTTCATAGGTTGAGGAAACGTCGAGGCCATCTACCAGAAAGTCCCCGTATCATGACAACATAGCATAAATACTTTTCTAATATGTTGTTTGAAACTATTGGCATACTTGTGCAGGATAGATATATTGATATGCAGTTTGCGCACTGGTTATACGTGCAATTACACTTTGATATTTTTAGCCAGAGAACGAATAATTCAAGCAGGTACAGACCATGTTTGTAGTCCTTGTACACCATGTTGCATTTTGTGTTTTTTGGTGCTTGCATCATTTAGTGTTTTTAATCTGAACTACTTTGGATCATTAGCTGGTTTTCAAAGTACATGTAGCTTCACATTTCTCAAGTTATGTTGATTTCCGGAGTGCAAGTGCCTTCGTATTTTTTAAGTTAAATGTTCGCCCCTGGTAACTTGATTCGTGGATCAACCACTGCACACAAATCATACATGAATGCCAGTATGAATTAAATGAAATACAGGGACTTACGCTAGCTTGTTGTACAGGCTCACTACAGCTCTGCTTGCGCTTGGGATGTTCCATGTACAAGTCCATGTTACCACTTGCATGGATGTGCAGGCCTTGTGCTCCTTGCATCCCCCTCTGCATTTTTGACATGGCGAATGGTTGATCAAATAAGAGGAATCGACCTTGATGTTGTACCGGAGGACAGATACTTACAAGGTTATACAGGTGTGCAAGATGTGTACCAGATCCCATAGTGCCGTCATGCTTTGCTAAAAAATGGATTTGCTTCTTTCAGATGATATCTCCAAAAGAAATAAGAGTTAAAGTCAGAGTTGCATAGGCGTGTAAGCTAAGAGAGCAGTGAAAGGATATCCAACATCATCGGAACAGTGCACAAGGGAGTGATGTGTGGAGACCTAGTTCGGGCCGGCGTTTGGGCATGCTCGCCTAGCTAGAGTGCGGGTCACTTCAGAGCCGTTGAGGGTGATACGCTGGCATTGGCTGGCGGTGCACGGATGCAGATCTTGAGTGGCAGCGGAGCGCTACGATGCGGTGGACGAGACCATTGGTGAAGCCCCAACGGCCTTGGGGGCGGAGGTGCTACGATGTGCTCGGTGAAGTAGCCCCAGTGAGCTGGGAGACGGCGTTGGTGAAGCGCACCTGATGCGGTGGAACTCGGTGTCTGTGAGGCACGTCGGTTGCGGCGGCCGACGTTGTCGGTGGACCACCCGGTGCGGTGGATGAGGTAGATCCGGTGCGGTGGTGAAGCACGACCGTCTTCTTCGTCGTCGTCGTCCGGCATAGAGGTGGGGAACGGTGGGGAAAGAGACGAGACGAGGGGCGATTCAAGGGTTCGCGGCGAATTAGGGATTTGAGCAAAATCTGGGCGCGAAAAGGGACGGTGGAGAAGAGAGATTTCGCAGGGATGGAATTGGGGCCGCCAGATATTTCAATCGGAAATGTGGAAGCGCGAACTTATACTGTCGTCGTCCTCT
>NC_041384.1:736338146-736352649 GCF_002162155.2 Triticum dicoccoides | reverse complement strand
TTAAGGCACCGAAGCAGCGTCCACCCCGACATGACCCTGGTCTGCCTGGTGCGCCTACATTTGAGAATGCAAACGAATCTTCTTTCATTTGCAAACGAATCTGTATGTATTACCATGCCCGTGTTTTCCTTGCAATAATTAGTCATTCGAAACGAGATACTCCATCCGTTCACTTTTGTAAGTCGTTTCAGACAACTTAAAATGAACTGTTTTGCACATTGTCTGAAATGTCTTCAAGGTCTTATAAAAGTGAACAGAGGGAGTACTATAAATTAATTAATGAGGAGTTATTTGGAAAAAAATCGAAATGGTACCCATGCTAACATGGATTAGAGTGTGTGTCACATAATTAGTTATTTGAATTAGAGTGTGTGTCACGTAGTTAGTTATTTGAATTAGAGTGTGTGTCACGTAGCGATCTCCAATTCTAACGTGGATTTCGCATTTCACTATATCCACGCTACTTTTTTAATACAAATTCATATGTATATGATGAACACCATGGTAGTGAGAAAACTTTTGGATCGATTCAAACATATGACCTACAAAATAGCACAACAAACTGAGTCAATGTCAACTTTTCGAAACTTAGTATGGCACGGATTCGAAATAATTACCCGTATGCTTGGTCCTTGGTTCAAATCTTACAATGTACACCGAATTGAAACATCGATATTAAGTCATGTACTGTCGGTCAATCTTCCTCTCCTAACCACCTTAGGAAGCTATCGGTTTCCAACACACGTTCATTCTTTCTCTCCATGTTTCGATCTCTAAGTCTCTCAACTACACAACCCCTTTTTCCACTCTATTACCAAATGTATTTACCTCACACACCCGCCATTGCACCCCATGCCGAGCTCTCTCTCTCTCTCCTCCCTCTCGCTCTCACCCTCTCGCGTTAAATACATGCAGTGCCGATATAGCCCCCCAACCTCTTGTGCGCACGCACGCACGTTGTATATCTAGGTCACTCCCTCGAGACTGTCTCACTCTTTCTTCCGCACGGCGGGCCACACTCGCTAAATCTCGCTCTCTTTATCTGAGTCTCGTTTAACCTCGTTTTCTTTCACACACAAATGATATATCTCCCTGTTCGGGCCTCGATCGACACACTATATACTCTCTCACGTAGATTGTCTATCCAGGTCAGTCCATCCAAGCCGCCACCACTCTTTCGACCTCATGGTGGGCCACACTCATTCAATCTCCCTCTCTCTTTCTCTCTCTCTCTCTCTCTCTCTCTCTCTCCGTATGTCTCGATTGACCTCGCTCTTTCTCGGACAAAAACGATATATCACCATGTTTGAGCCCAATTCGACCTATTCACATTGTATACTCTCTCACGCACATCGTCTATCTAGGTCACTCTCTCCAACCCGTCTCACTCTTTCGATCGCACGGCGTCGCTATGTGATTGGTTGACCTTGCTTCCTCCCACGCACAAAATATATCTACACATCTATGACTGGATCATCTCTCAAGCTCTATCTTACAACCCTCACCTTTGCCAAAAAGCTCAATCGGACAATATCTCTCTAGAGCATATATATTTGTTCAATGAATGTCGGACCACACTCACTTTGTCTCTATATCTATATGTCTCTCGATTGACCTCGCTTTCTCACACCATATCTTCCACGCATTGAAGCTACTACCTCTCCATCCCTCGCAAAGCCGGAACTATTTACATTGCGAGGGGCACTCCAACCTTGGATTAATTTGTGTAGGCATTTATTCCGGTCGGTTTGGATTATATTTTCGTAGCATTCGGCCCACAACTACTCCAAACACCGTTGCAACCAACGCAGCTCCCCTAGTTGATTTCCCTCTGGCTCGGTCATCGCTCTCTCGCACGTCCTTTCTCGCCTTCAACGTCCCACCATGGTATTATTGAAAAAACTATGTTGTTCTCTTTAATTATTATAAATAAGCTACAAAACTGCACACCGATAGTTTACTTGGAATGGAACAAATTTCGACAAACAAATTAAAGTGCTACAAACTACACACCGATGGGCCCACATTTCGTGAAACAAATTTGGAACCATATACAAATTAAAAAATAAAGGACGAGGATCAAACATGCGACCGGGCCTTCAAGCAGCACGTCAATAGGCAACATACGTAGAATAACAATGTTGTACCCTCTTTGTTCACATAATGTTTTTATATTACCACAGCCTAATTAATGGATAACATGTAATATTATTTTAGTACTATTCGCCTTCACTTACTGGTGGGTTCCATGTGTGCTCTCTCTCTCTCCTCCCCTTCTACATTTAGACGCACGGGCAAACAGGAAGAACTCGCGGGCGATGTTGCCATTGACCATATCTGGACGCGTTCACAAGTCACGGCACCAGTTTCACGTACTAGCAGCACTAGTCAGTGTGTACGTGCAATGCACGTTAATTTGGAAGTATGTTATGTGCATGCGGATATTAACTACTAGGATATTATTTGCGAGTTGTCATGTGATTAGCACTATTTTTGGCATGAAATTAACTGCACGCTAAACGTGTTGAGAGCTCGACATTGAAGCAGTCTAGGTCGTTGGATGACAATGAATACATGTGGCTTGATGGCGTTTTATATTTAATTTGACACGGCTCAAGCAGAACATTCAATCGATCAAACCATACATTTCGTTTAGTCTGACTCCGACTTTAAATTATACGACGATTGATATAAAATAAACGAAAATGATAAAGTTCGGATTTTAAGCATGGCAATCCGAATGTTTTTCATGGAAAATTTAGATTACACGGCAGCGGCGGGGGCGTCTCGCGGTGGGAAGCGGTCCTCTGTCGTGCTCTGTGTGTCGTCGGGCCACTGACCGACGGCGACGGCGGCGTCTTGCGCCGTTGTTGGCGTACTCCTTGACGTTGGTCTAGCTTCAAGGAAGGCCAAAATGTTCTGGACTTCGGAGTGAGTCAACTGGCGGGAGGAGGTGACTGGCGTTGGTGCAAGGAAGCGGTCGACGAAGGCCATCCATGCCGCTGAGGGGGCACTGGCACCCGCGCGGGGACAGGCGCTGTCAACAGCGCGGCGGAGACATTCTTGTGCACGGGCACCGGCACGGGCGCACACGTCAGTGCTCGCGCAGGCGCATGCGCTGGTAGGTGCACGGGCACCGGCACGGGCGTGCGCATCAGTCGGCGGGGACCTCGTGGAACCCTGTGGGATCAAGCTCGGTGACAATGTGCGGCTCCCAGGCCATCAATGCCACGGGGATGGGCGCTGGTTCAGTCGGGGCGACGGGAGCCAAAATAGGAGCGGGGACAGGCGCGACGTCTTCCCGCAAGGCCAGTTCAAGCTCGTCCCAAAGCGCCTTATGTTCTTGAGACTCCGGCTGGGTGTCTTCCTCAGGAAACTGGAACACTAAGGGCAGACCATTGTGATGCGGCATGGCGTACGTTTAGGTTAGGCTAGTTGGAGGTAGACGACAGGAGAATCAGAGAGGAAGAGAGAGGATTGTAGCGATACCGGGTAGTGCGGGGTTGATTTGAAACTGCGGCGCGGGCGACATTAAAAGTGGGAGCAGTTGGGACGACGGTGAGCCTGCACAGCGGTCTGCTCGCACGCCTCTCTGATAGCCGGCGCAGCGGTCTGCTCGCACGCCTCCTGTCGACTCACACGCTTGCTCGGACGGCACCTGCCGATGAGAAGCAGGTACTCGTGGTGCCATGTAAATGCCCACGGTTTCAATAGTGAAAGCGTTTGCCTTAACATGACAGGTCTTTGTTCCAAAATACCTTGGCTCTTCATTTGTGCAACTTGTCATAAGCAGCTTGTCTCAAATAGAAGAAAAAACTTACGAAGTAATATTTGTGCCATATCACGTGACCATGCTTAGTTTCAAGAATTTATGCTCACTTTTGGATTTTCTGAAATTTAAGATCTAGGATTCGAAACAATATCATAACCTGCATCATGCAATAAATTTTCAAGCCGTACATCTGTCCTGTTGTATTTCTTAAGAAAGGATTTGGTCAAACATCTTGCTTAGTTAGACTTCAGACAAGTTATATATGCGGAGTAAAAGGATAATCCCTCTGTACCAGTGCATTGCCTGATATATTAACTCAAGTACTAGGAACGAACAAACATGCTCAATTCTGTGCTCATCCTGGTGTAGTAGTAGTACTAGGCAATGCAGTTGATGGGTGACCTTGACAAGCGGCGACCGAGGTAATTGAACCGTGCTCGGCATGGTAGGTAACATTGTCTAGTTACTAAAGCATCCCTCCATTGTTCATCGATAGTCATTATGGACCGGGGACATGAGGGGAATTTCCTAGGGCTGGAATTCTGGCCGCCAGATACTTCGACTTGAAACACTGAGGCTCGACTAGTTGGGGTTGCCTAATGTGTGTACCACGCACGCCACCGAAGGACACGAGCCCGGTTTTTTTAGGATCAACACGAGCTAAGGTCTGGCTGGTACGCCATTGGGTCCTACCATTCAAGAATACGAAAGGGACCATTTAAATTGCCGAACGAATCTATGTGTTTTACAATACCCGTATTTTGCTTACAAATAGTAATCTCAACGTGGTAATTTATTTATGACGAGTTGTTGAATTAGAGTGATTTTGTGATATAGTGATCTCAACATGGATTTCACATTTCATGGTATCCCTAGTAAGTTTTCCAATGCAAATTCAAATTTAAAAGATGAACAATATGGAGGTGAGAAAACTTTGTATGTATCAAGCATATGACCACACACACAGAGACACACACGCACGAACACAACAACAATCCAATAAGTATAGTGCATCTATTTTTCCAAACCATGCATGTATGACACGAATTCAAAAATACTCCTTCTATTCCTAAATATTAGTCTTTTAGAGAGTTCAACAAGTGACTACATATGGAGCAAAATGAGTGAATCTAGACTCTAAAATATGTCTATATACATCTGTATGTTCCAGTCCATTTGAAGCCTCTAAAAAGACTAATATTTAGAAACGAAGGGAGTAAAATGTAAGATATCCATGGTCCTTAGTTCAATATTTAAAATGAACATGAAACTGAAACATGAATATTAAGTCTAGTACTACAATAGATGCAAATCTTGTGTTTAGGCGGAGCTATGATTGTCGGGGGTCAACCCCTCGACCTTAGATAAAATTGTGGAGCTCTGTTTAGGGTTGTTTAGATTATATTTGTCCCCACCATCCCAACCACCGATTGGTTGTGCACCCCCACCCCTCCTCCCTAGGAGAATATCATGTGCCCCCATACCTTAGATGCTATATGATGATACGAGTTGCTTGGAGCTTGTAGATCTGAGAGATAGCAGCTCACATGATGTGTCTTAATATTTTTGCAGGAAACCTTGATGAGTTTGAGCATTGCACACAATTTGTACAAAAACTACTTAGATGCCCTTTGAACCCATATCCAGCGACCTCGAAGCTCGTATCACCATAGCATCTAAGATGAAGGAGGACATCATATTCTCCTGTATGTAACAATATCATGTGCTACCACACCTTAAATGCTTTGGTGATACAAGCTCTTCGGAGGCGTTGCATTTGTGACCCAACACCTCCTCGGTGGTTCGAATGGTTTTTTGCAGAAAAGCCCCAAAAGAGTTCGGCCACTACTTACAAGCACAAAGACTGCTCAGATGCCATTGGATCTCAGATCAAACGACCTCCAAGCTCGTATCACCGTAGCATCCAAGCTGCGATAGCACCTTATGTTTTCTCGCACAGGAGAGTATGAGGTGCTCCCGCACCGTAGATTCTATGGTGATACGAGTTCACTGAGACCTAATGGCCCACAGTAGGAGGTTTGAATGTTTTTGTAGTATACGGCTGATAGAGTTTGGGAAATGCGCAGAAAGTACAAGTACTACGCATGTGCCATCTGATCACTGATCATATGACCTAGATGCTCATATCACCGTAGCGGGTAATTAAGCTACGGGGAGCACCTGATATGAGCACCGGGGAGCCATTGGATCGAAGATGTAGCGGCACGCATGAGGCTTGAATGTTTTATTTGCAAAAAAACCTTTGGAGAGTTTGGGAATTGCGCATAATTACAAAGACTACTCCCAAGCCATTGGATCTCACTTCCAACGGTGTAAAAACTCGTATCACCATATTATCTAAGCTGCGGGGTGGATGGGATATTCTATGCCGCTGTCATTTTTGTTCGCAAACTTGCAAAAAACGTGTAACTCGTGCCGTTACTTGTCTAACCGCGTAGAGTGTTTGTTCAAAAAAACCATCCCACACTGAAATATCGGAACAACACATGGGGTTCCCACTTGTCATTAATCAAATTTGGACCTAAAACTAACAAATCTGAAAGATGAGATTCGAACTGGAAACCTGGACTACAAAGCGTAAGTCGATAGCCTGAAAAAACGAACGGTGTTGGCTTTGTCCCATAACTTGATTTTATGCAGTACTTGCGTTGAGTACAGTTGAGGGAGTGCCTCATCAACACGTGCGTGACCGTTGTCTCACTTACTGGTGGGTCCCAAGTCTGCGATCTCAATCTCTCTTCTCTCCATCGTCTAACCTTTGCTAGGGCACACACGAAGAGCGGCGCTAGCTTGCCGTGGTGTTATTACTTCTAAAAAAAGCTCGGAAAATAGAAGAATCGCCTAGAACAAGAGACGTTGTGTCTGGTCGAGATGGAGCTAACCACATCTATCCTTCGTGCCACATTTGCATGATGAAGCTGTGTGGCTAGTGGGGTGTTTTTGACTGACTGGCTGGGTCCCGAGGTCGAACCATAGTTACTACGTCTGATACAGTATATTTTTACACGCACATTTTTCCTCCGTGACGAGACGTGGCACACCCTACCGCGCGGTTTCGGGGTCCTCCTGGGTGGTGCACGCATATATTCTTCTTGACGTGGGACGCCCTGCCGCGCGTTTTCTGGGTCCTCCTCAGTCGTAGCATCGAAGCAAGTAAATGAGTCATCAAATCACGAAAGACCACCTTTCCCGCCGAGTACATCAGTGAAGCACGGTGGCTAGCTAGTTGGGCTAGTTCGACCGATTAGCTAGACCGCCGCCACATTTGTTTTTCACCCCTTTTTTATCTACTTTTTGGCAGGTAAATTTAAATATCCACCGCGGTGTTGCTCTAGTGTTTGGGTGCGGCAGGATTTTTAATTTTTTGAATGATGGGAGCAGGTGAGCAAGGATTTTTAATTTTTTGATTGACGGGAGCAGGCAAGGCAGCAATTAGTCACGATGACTCCGCCTGTAAAAATCCACTGGTCCCTGATGTGAGAAGTCGTCGACTGGTGTTTTACCGTGGTGAAAACCAAAAGATTCCCCGCTCCCTCCGCCTTCCCGTAGATTGCATTGCCTTTCAGCCATTTCACCCCCTTTGCATCCTCTCCCCATTTCTTCTACCTGGTGCCATGGCGGCGCGGCAGATCACGGTGTCCGAGGTGAGGCGCCTGACACTGCCTCCCATCGATCGGGAGCGAGCTTTGCGAGCGCTTGCACCCTGCATCACCAACGTCGTGCGCCTCGAAAAGCAGAGGAACTTCGGTGCTGTTTAGGCGCCCTCTGCATGGGCATGTCCATGTCTCGGCGCAACATGACCGTTGGATCAAACTCAGATGGTGCAGATCAGTCATTGTAGCACAAAGCGTGTGGGTGTCTTTGGTTGCATTCTCATCTCAATATAGTTGTTTCCTCTTCATGTATTTTTTTCAACCTACTAGTGTGGACTCATGCACCCTTCATGCACTCTGCCAAACACCGAAAAGTGCGTTGAGAAGGGAACTTTTGCTCCCATCCCATGCACCCTTCAGACACCCTGCCTAACACTATTCGTGCTTCATATGGTTCATATTTCATGGAGTACTGTAGCACCGTACTCTCCGTGCGCTATGGACCTAGTTCGGTTAACATCGATATCACCGTTCATTCTCGACCGGACAGTCGAAAAAGCGGTACCATGTTACATATAGGAGTAGTTGGCATGCGCACAACATCATTTGTTATGGTCATATCTTACTACACTAGGAACAAGATTGTGTAGTACTAACGTATGAGCCACTGCACATGCCTAGTAGTAGGAGCACTGTGTATGTTCAAGTGGCTACCGTGTTTCGCACTCCTCCGTCGTAAGAGTGGAAACGCTTGCTGTAATCACTTTTTTCTTCAAAAAAACAATGGACACGCTCTACCGTGCGGATCCTCCTCCAGCCATGCACTAAATTACCCACTTCCGCCGACGTGTGGGACAGCCAGCACCTGGGTCCACCAGCCATGCACTAAATTACTCCGCAGTAGAGTGACGGTAGACTACCCTGATTGAACCGCCGCAGTAATTCCCAATGAGCCGTCAAATCACAAAACCCCCTCCTTTCCAGCAGTAAGTTGGACGGACGAAGCAACCATCATTTCACTCTTCTCTCTCGCCTTCCTGTCTTGAAGAACACCCCCACTCGCTTCGCTTCTCCCTCATCTTGTTCCTCCTTTCACTCTTCTCTCTCAGCTTCCTCTCTTAGATGGACGCCGGAGCACCGACCGACGTGATGTCTATGGCTCTGGCCAAAACTGTCGAGGCTCATGGTACGAAGAAGCGCAAGCAGCCCGCCGAGACTACCGCAGACAAGCTCAAAGCCATTGCCCTTTCCAAGCCCCCCTCTCCAGGATCCCTCATTAAGCAAGTCCAGGTAATGTCTCTTGTTGACAATCTTTTTCTCGATCTTGATCGTGTTTTTTCATCTAACATGCAGTACTAGTACTGGCAGTACAACTTTCTGGGTGATCTTGCATGTTATTTTAGTGTGCCAAATGACGGTTCTAAATTCCTCTTTTGACCAAAATATGCGAGAGGTTGACACCGATTTCTTATAGATTACTTTCAACTAATCCCTCGGTCCCAAATTTCTTGTCTTAGATTTGTCTAGATACGGATGTATCTAATATAAAAATGTGACTTGATACATCCTTATCTAGACAAAGCTAAGACAAGAATTTTGGGACGGAGGGAGTACTTTATGAACATCAATGTTACCTTTTAAGAGGGTATATTTTCCTGAGTAACTTGTGTTATGGATATTGCATGTAATCCCTCTGCTCTCATGCCTTTGAAGCCATCTTCTAGTGTCTTTCTTCACTCATTTCTGTGCATATATGTAGTCATATATGGAGTATAATATCGAAAATCATCTTATATTTCTGAACGGAGGTAGTAATAAAATATGGCTTCTGTTTGAATTAGAACCAGGTCCGTGGTGGAGATGAAGTTCTCAAAGTCATGCCATGTGAACTGGAAGACCTGATGATGAGTTCTACTGCTGAACTATCCAGCTGTTGTGTCCTTGTCGCCACGTGTCCTGAACTAGTGTTTTCCTGTAACATTGTTGTCATGCGTGTTCTCGAGGCTGTACTTGACCACAACAATTTCCTGGCCGTGCCTTCGATTACGAAGGGTGTGGTTCTTGTAAAGCTTCACAACAAATCTGATGCGGCATGTCTTCATCATCATGTTTATGAGTGGAAAGACCACTCTGTTAGCTTCCCCAAGGTTGACAAGATTGTGATGGTGCATGTAGACATCTCACACGAAGTACATGGCCTAGTCAGTTATGTGGGGTTCATCCCGTAGGTCGGTGGCAAGAAATAGTCTGCAGAGTTTAGTTAGTGAAACTTTGCTTGTCTGTAGTAAGTACTATTGTTCAGTACTTGATTTGTGTTTGTGAACCCTGTATTGTTTATTAGTACTGCCACTTTTGGTGTGTGGTCAGTCTTGAGAACGGTCTATGTTAATGTCTGTCCACTCAATTCAGTCTGTATATTTTGAAGTATCTAGATCATATTTTTTGTGAGGATGGTTTATCAATTATGGTTACACTCCAATATCCGTATGCATTGCAGGGTTTATCGCACCCACCAGGATTTCCAGTCGCATGGATGCTCGGTCCATACGATTTGTCATGACATGTGGATTGTCCTGCTTGTGGGAGTAGGCGAGGCCCCTGCATGCCACGCGTAGTTGGACGATCAATCTTCTGTTTAGTACTTCAACATAGTGATTTCCTGGTAAGGATTCACTCGTGTCACATCAAGTAAATCTTATTCAATTACTCTCTAAATATTATTTATTTAATGTCATGTTTTCTTTCTTTTCCTGCAATTTTAGGATGCAGGTTTTGCCATGTGACATTCATCACAGAATAAACCGTTTGGTTTGCCCTACGATGGCTATTTTTGCAGGTTTCACTTCTTATGTCATGTCAGTAACGAAGGCACTGTCCATCACTTATATTACTGGAAAAAATTGGATCAGTCTGTTGTCTAAGTACAAGATGAATCCCTATGATGAACTGCGGTTTGGTTTCACAAAAACGCCACAATTAGTCCTTCTCGCGTTTAAAAGAAATGAAGAAAAAAATGGATCACAGTCACGGATCCTAGTCAAGTTAGAAAGCTGATCATAGCAGACCAGACACGATCACCGCTGTCTCTCATAGATCGAACACCGGCTATTGCTCTAGCACTTACAGCGGTAGCAGCTCAGTCTGATCCAGCTGAGGATTGGGCAGCGACCGCGTCAGTGGATCAGTCTGATCTACCGGAGGATCGGGCATTGACACCAGCACCTGCTCCGACACCGGCACCAGCTCTACAAGGAGCACCATCTCCAGCAGCAGCAGCGGCTTCGGCACCTGCACCAACACTTGGACTTGCATCTGCTCCGGCCCATGCAGTTGCACCGGCAACAAACTGGGCTGCAGTTCGCACTTCATATACCAAAGTCGTTACAAAAACCGACATGTCCACCATCTTGGTAAGCATTGGCCGCCCAATTGCTTTGTTCTTTTTTCTTTCCATGTTGTTTCACATGATTCACTGTGTTGATCAAACTGTTTGGGTATGTCTTCTTGTTTGCAAACAGAGAATTCCTAGAGCAACGAGGGAGTCGTTCAACAATCCGGGCGACCACGGCCAAGTTTCTCTTACCATGCGCAGCCTTGGTGTGAATGAACCTGCTCAATATACCGTAAGCGTCCCCACTTGCCTGGTAAAACTCTCTTATCCCCCAAGCGCCGTTATCTATGGCGCGGTTGGGTTACCCACGCCCGTATTGATGAGAATCCCATAATAAGGGGGCACGATCTCTGCTTTGACAAGATGTGTCGAAAAACTGCCTCGCATTATGTGTGGGGCTAGTTAAAGGAAACGGTTCGAATAATCACTGGGCCATGACATAATGTCATACTATCAAAACAAGTCAGCAAATTAGATTTGTGAAAATATTATTCTCTCTACAGTGGTATGTGGAACTTATTTTGCAGGGTCGGGCACTATCCTCGTATTCAAATTCTTCTGTGATGTATTCAGAGAAGGAACCCGCCTTGCAATGCTGAAGACAATACTGCACGCCGGACTCATCGCCATTGAAGCCTGGTTCAGGGGCTACTGAGGGAGTCCTGGATTAGGGGGTCTCTGGACAGCCGGACTATCTCCATTGGCCGGACTGTTAGACTATGAAGATACAAGATTGAAGACTTCGTCCCGTGTCCGGATGGGACTCTACTTGGCGTGGAAGGCAAGCTAGGCTATACGGATATGGATATCTTCTCCTTTATAACCGACCTTCTGTAACCCTAACCCTCTCCGGTGTCTATATAAACCGAAGGGTTTTAGTCCGTAGGACAACAACCACAACATACAATCATACCATACGCTAGCTTCTAGGGTTTAGCCTCTCCGATCTCGTGGTAAATCTACTCTTGTACTACCCATATCATCAATATTAATCAAGCAAGATGTAGTGTTTTACCTCCATCAAGAGGGCCCGAACTTGGGTAAAACATCGTGTCCCCTGCCTCCTGTAACCATCCGACCTAGACGCATAGTTCGGGACCCCCTACCCGAGATCCGCCGGTTTTGACACCGACATCCGCCGTTGCCGCCATAGAAAGTTCATCGTCGAACTAGGGTATGGACTTGAACTTTGTGCTGTTCTAACTCCGATTCCCCAGCACATTGCTTTGCCATGAATCTGGCCATGATTGAAACCATTCTATCCATCAAAAACACTCCGTAGTTTAGTCGTGAATTGAACATTTAGGGTTAGGTTTCCGCCGAAACCATCTCGGACCGATCGAGTTCATGAAATCGGTTCCACTGATTTGGCTCAGGCCATTGCACATGTGATTCTCGGTCTGACCGAGAATTGCAAATTTGTGTGACCGAGTTCAGCACTTTGTGAAACCCTAGTAGTCTCGGTGCCACCTAACTGTGACTCGGTCTGACCGAGTTCGCTAGTTTAGGTTCGAAAAGCTGCTTCGGTATCACCGAGTTTGCAAATTGGTAGATCCGAAATGCTTTCTTTGGAAAACTAAAGCTAAGTTTTTAATTCATTCTTTTGCAAAAACCTCTGTGTTTTGTGATGCTCATCCACTCTACCTCATCTATAATCTATTCACAGGGTCTGCTGTCAGTGTTTGCATTATGTATGATCAAAGTGATAGTCAGAACAAGTCAGAGGAGCAGGTTCACTTGAGTGAGGGCACTAGTCCCTCTAGCAGCTCAAATGATGGCAGCAGGAGCACACCAAGCAATCTGCCAAAGGCTGCTACTAGGGCCAGCAAGAAAAGGACCTCAGAGTTAGAGGATGAGGACTATGTGACTGAGGTAGAAGAAACCACCTCAAAGAGGAAAGTCCTGAAGAAGGAATATGGCACAGCTGCTTCCACCAAGACTGGTATGAAGACCAAAGTGCCTGCCAAGAGAAATCCAATGTCTAAGGCCAGAGCATCTACTCAAGAGACTTTGGGATCTGCACCCAAAGAGCAGGTTGTGGATGAGAAGAAGAGGAAAGAGTGGGTCAAAAAGACCACTGTCAGAGTGCTTGGGAGATCCTCAGTCATGAGAGACTCTGAAGAGGAAGAGGAAGAAGATGCTGCACCAACACCCAAAGCTCAAAAGCTTATGGGAGATGCTATAAGGGCAGGGGCTATTCCATCTAAGCCTAAGACTGCTCCTAAGACTACTGCTCCAGCTCCAAAGCCAAAAGCAAAGAGGAGCACCAGGAACATTCCAGCTGCAGAGAAGAACGAGGCCCCAGTGCCTGAAGCTACTATAGAAGAAGAACATGATGAGTCACATGTCTTGAGGAAGTTAAAGCCCAAAATTCCAGATCACAATGATGCTCATCCAGTAGCTGAGGACATGAAGCTCAGGAAGGATGCAAGACTCAGACGGTGGAGATTGAGTGATCCCTATGCAGTCAGGAGAAGAACTTATGTGGACTACAGGTTCCATACAAAGGAACAGCAGGACTTCTATGAGGCAGTGTTGCTTGACAAGAAGCCTATAGTCTGTGATATAAGATGGGTGGACTGGGAGTACATCGAGGAAAATGAAGAACACTATCCTGGTGTATATGACAGCTTAAAGGCTTGTGGAGTTGATGAGTTTGTGGCTCAGAAGCTCACAAAGTGGAATGATGAGCTTATTATGCAGTTCTACTCCACAGCTCATTTCTACCCATATGGAAGGATAGTTTAGATGTCTGAAGGCACTAGATACCGGTCCACAGTTGCAGAATGGGCTAAGTTGATCAATGCCCCAAAAGAGAGTGAAGATGACTTGGATCACTAGTAGAAAAAGGGTCAAATGTGAAGCACATTAGTGCCGATTTGAATTTGAGTCGGCACTAATGTGACCATTAGTGCCGGTTCCAACGGCTAGGCGGGCGGACATCATTAGTACCGGTTCGTGGGAAACCTTTAGTACCGGTTCATGCCACGAACCGGTACTAATGTGGCCAGTGCGGCCGTGGTTAGGCTGGGGCCCTCACGAAGACCTTTAGTACCGGTTCATGGCATGAACCGTTACTAGAGTTTCTTTGTAAGCTGATTTTTAGTCCCACCTTGCCAAGAGAGAGGTAGTATGAGCGTTTTATAAGCCGTGAGTGCAGAGACAATGACGAAGAGGCGCAATGCTCACCTACACGTTGCTTAGCTTCAAGCCTTTCGGAATAGCATAGATTGCACTGAGCTATGTGCAGTGCAGTCTACACTACTCCGAAAGGCTTGAAGCAAATTAACCAGCGTTGCACCTCTTTTTTATTTTTAATAACTTATTTGAACTCTGGACTTCTTGTGTTCAGTATGCAGCATTCAAAGCGACGTCATCAATTTCCAACATGTTCTGACATCATTCGCTGTTTTTCAGTCATTTACCAAATTGTTTAAAGAACTAAATGACCGTGAAATTGAAAATCACTACGAAATGAACTGTGAAAATGTTGAAATTTAGCATGGTATCATCATTTCACCCGCATAGCATGTGAAAAAGAGTAGAGAGGGTCACGGCAAAAACTGGACGCACTTCATGTACAAACTGAACAATCTCTTTCGGAGTATCAGGGTTTCAGACGGGAACTCATCTGTTACACGGGCACTTCAATGTTTTTTAAACCTATTTGAACTCCAGACTTCTTTTGTGTTTAGTATGCAGCATTCAAAGCGATGTCATCAATTT
>NC_041384.1:736335768-736337845 GCF_002162155.2 Triticum dicoccoides | reverse complement strand
CAAAAGGATGCACTTCGTGTACAAACTGGACAATCTCTTTCGGAGTATTAGGGTTTCAGACGAGAACCCATCTATTACACGGGCACTTCAATGTTTTTTAAACTTATTTGAACTCCGGACTTCTTTTGTGTTCAGTATGCAGCATTCAAAGCGACGTCATCAATTTCCAACATGTTCTGACATCATTTGCTATTTTTCAGTCATTTACCTAATTGTTTAGAGAGCTAAATGACCGTGAAATTGAAAATCACTACAAAATGAACTGTGAAAATGTTGAAACTTGGCATGGTATCATCATTTCACCCGCATAGCATGTGCGAAAGAGTAGAGAGGGTCACGGCAAAAACTGGACGCACTTCGTGTACAAACTAGACAATCTCTTTCGGAGTATCAGGGTTTTAGACGAGAACTCATCTGTTACACAGGCACTTCAATGTTTTTTAAACTTATTTAAACTCTGGACTTCTTTTGTGTTCAGTATGCAGCATTCAAAGCGACGCCATCAATTTCCAACATCTTCTGACATCATTTGTTTGTTTCAGTCATTTACCTAATTGTTTAGAGAGCTAAATGACCGTGAAATTGGAAATCACTACAAAATGAACTTTGAAAATGTTGAAACTTGGCGTGGTATCATCATTTCACCCGCATGGCATGTGCGAAAGAGTAGAGAGGGTCACGGCAAAAACTAGATGCACTTCGTGTACAAACTGGACAATCTCTTTCGGAGTATCAGGGTTTCGGACGAGAACTCATCTGTTACACTGGCACTTCATTTTTTTAAACTTATTATAACTCCAGACTTTTTGTGCATTTAGTATGCACCATTCAAAGCCACGCCATCAACTTTCAGCCATCAACTTGGCATGGTATATAAAAATAAATGAATAGAAGAAAATAAAAAAAGCAGAAAAGAAAAAATAAATATAGCAGAAAAGAAAAAAAACTACTCAGAAATAAATAGAAGAAAAAATAAAGCAGAAAAGAAAAAAAAACTATATAAAAAAATTTGGGTCGCTGCCCTGTGGGCCTGCTAGACCACAGGCGTGCAATTTCAGGCCCACAAGGCCCAGCAGACTCACAGGGCAACACGCTGTAGTTAGGCCCAGAAGCCTTCTTTATAGAGGAGTTCGAAAGGGCAGCCGCGGCTGGGTTTATAAACCAGTGCGGCTGTCCTTCGCCCGGCGAGGTGGGACTAAACTTTGTGCACTGCGGGTGGCAGCGCACCACCTTTAGTACCGGTTGGTGGCTCCAACCGGTACTAAAGGGTGGTCTTTAGTACCGGTTGGAGTCATAAACCGGTACTAATGGCCTGCTCTTCCTGCCTCTTGGCCTGGCCAAAGTTGGCCTTTAGTACCGGTTGGTGGCTCGAACCGGTACTAAAAGCCTCTCCTATATATACAACACTTACGAAAATTTTCAGTTTGTTCCTATTCGTCTTTATCGCCGCCCCCGCCCCGTATCGCGCCCCGGCCGTCACAGTCCCTGTCGTCACGCGTGCCCTGGCCGTCCCTGTTCCCGTCGTCGCGCGCGCCCCGGCCATCCCCGGCCCCGTCGCGCTATCCCCATCGTCGCCGTCTCACGCCGCCGCCCCCGTCTCGCCGTCCCTGTCGTCGCCGTCTCGCGCCGCCGAACGTGCGCCCCCACCCCCGCTCGTACGTACGTACACACACACACACACACACAATATTTTTACTTATTTTTTGTTTTTTAGATTAATGCATGTCAAATTGTTAATTAGATGAATTACCTAGATAAGAATGTTAGATTAATCTGAAATGTTAGATATGAATTAGATAGAAAAGTTAAATATTAATGTCAATTGTTAGATGAATTAGCTAGATATTAATTAGGTATATGAGATTTGAACTAGTTGAATTAATATAACTAGTTTATTTTTAGTAAATGCTTAGATGAATTAGCTGGATTAATAGAACTAGTTGAATTAGTTGAAATAATAGAACTAGTAATGTTTCACCTATATATAGAACTGAACTAGTTTATTTTTGTCTATTGTTAGATTAATGTGAAATGTTAGATATGAATTAGATAGAAAGTTAAATATTAATGTCAATTG
>NC_041384.1:736306453-736335265 GCF_002162155.2 Triticum dicoccoides | reverse complement strand
CTAGTTTATTTTTAGTAAATGCTTAGTTGAATTAATAGAACTAGTTTATTTAGTTGAATTAATAGAACTAGTAAGTGTTTAACGTTTCACCTATATATGATCATATGTTAGATATTAATGTCAAATGTTAGATGAATTAGATATAAATTATATGTTAGATATATATTTAGTTTAGTTATATGAGATTTGATTATCTAATTAACATTTTACTATATAGAACTAGCTACCTTATTTTTAGTAAGAAAAACTAGTTTAGTTGAATTAATTATTTGAACTAGTTGAATTAACAGAACTAGTTCATAATTAAGCATGACTTATGCTTCATTTGCTTCAACTTTTAATTTTAATTTTTTCACTATTCTACTAGCGTATCCCCTGCCATGCAAGAATTTTTGTCTTGGATAAGATAGGTTTCAGTCCTAACAAAACTATGGAGGTAAAAAAAGTTTTACTTGAAGAACGAGCATGTTATACCCTCAACGTCAAATTATACAATGCAGACACATACACCTATTTTAAATGCAAAACTTGGCAAGCACTATGCAAGGCTTATGCATTTGAGCCTGATATGGTTATCACCTTTGATATTCGTCCGGAAGATGATATTGAAGGTAATAGAGACATCTGGGTTGATGTGCAGACGCCTCCAATTCTACCATTATGTGAGTTTCTCAACCATATTTATGTCTTCGATATTGTTTATTCAAAAAGAGTTGACAAGTAATTTATATTGACAGCTTATTTCCAATCAAGCAAACATATCCGGCGCTTGGTAGACAAGACCGTCCACTGTCCCGGGGCTGAACTAAACTGCGAGGAGACAAGTCATTATGTTTCATGGCTTGAGGATCTTGATGCTCTCAAGATAAATTTTTTTCCTTCACTTAGAAATGTTAGTACTCAAAACCTGCGACCAATAGTGTTCATACTGAACTACGGTCACATATATTTAGGAAAGATGGTAAGATTTCTATTATTTGTCCTCAGTGCATCTTTTGCATACATTATTTTTAAGCTAAACTTCATTTTTAAGTATGTTACCATACGATGTTCTTCAACAGGGACTCCCGATGAATGTTGTGCCTCATTGGGTCGAGACTAAAGCTACCATGAATATTGTTAGCTTACAGCCAAGATATCCTACAATGCACTTTAGTGCATTCAGGATTTCTAATAGCGAGGAATGCTTAATAGTAAAAGACTGGAGCAAAATTGTGAATGATTGCAGAGAAGTACTAGGGGGCAGCAATCAGAAGCGCAACCCACGATTAGGAGACAGGTTCATCTGCATGCTCCAATATGATGAATCAGGAAAGCTATACATGTTCTATGCTATTTTACCTGAGAGAGCAGCAGGAGTGATTAGCTAGTTCATGCTCTTAGTACTTGTCCTCTCATGGCCGTGTTCTTCGTCCTGAACTTAATCTCAAAGAGTGATTTTCTTTTGTGGTGTTATGAACGCTTATAATATCATTACCATGTTGAACTCGATGATATCTTTGCTTCTGGTACAAGTGAATGTTTCTTCTTTAAGCTAGTGTTGGTGGTGATTAGATAGTGGTAATGACTATTATATGATGATTTTTAGCTAGCTATGAAAACTGTTGTTGGTGATGATATATATGATGCAAGAGTTTTTATATCAATATGATGATGATGATGAGTTATTATATCATTTATGAAAGAAACAACAGATTAGTTTCAACTGGATGGATTCTAGCTAAGTGATCAAGTATATGCCATATCCATATTACCTCGATCACTTAATTAGGTGATCAAGTATATATAATATGGATATGGCATATACTTGATGACTTAGCTAAGATCCACATGCATCCAGTCAAAATAATATGCGGTACTTTCATCTAATGATTTAACAACTCATTATAATGTAAAAGAATCACTAAATTAAATTGAAAACACAAAATTAAAGTAAAAATAAAAAATAAAACCAAAACACACCCAAACATTTAGTAACGGTTGGTGTTACCAACCGGTACTAATGTCCTACGCGCCCCGGAGCTGGCTCGTGCCACGTGGTTGCCCTTTAGCACCGGTTCGTGCTGAACCAGTACTAAATGGGGGGGCCTTTAGTGCCCACACTTTAGTGCCGGTTACCGAAACGGCACTAAAGGGCCTTAAGAACCGGTGCTATTGCCCGGTTCTGCACTAGTGGATGTCTATGCCAAGAAGAAGAAGGATCACAATACCATGGCACACATGTACAAGGAGATCCTAGATGCTGCTCTTGGGACACACTAGTTTGGATCTGTACATTACCTTTTGTCAGGTTTGCCAACAATCAATTGGATCCTCAAGCGCACTCTTCTGCCAAAGTTAGGTGATCACAAGAGGATCAGAGGCCATGCAATTAACTTTCTTCACATCTTTTATGTCCCACAAAAGTTCAAGGTCATGAGTCTAATAGTGGAAACCATAAAGAGGACAGCTGCAGATCAGAAGAGGAGTTGTGGATATGCCCCACAGATCCAGGAGCTGATTAACTCGAAGATGGGCACTAGCACATATCTGCTGGACAAGGAGCACCTGCCCATCTATCCGGACTTTGAGGACAACCAAGTGGTCATGGATGAAAATGAACCATCTTCTGTGCACGTTCAAGCAAAGAGGGAGAAGGCAAAGGCTAAGAAAGCTGCAAAGATGCCAACCATCGAAGAGGCATCTCAGTATCTTCTGAAGAGCAAGCAAGATCAACTCGGCTACTTGATTGCACCCACTCTAAGGATTGAGAAAGGGATGGCCACCCTGACTCAAAACCAGGAGAGCTTGCAAAGGATCATATAGCAGAAGTTCTATGACATGGATGTGAAGGTAACTGAGATCCAGTCTGTTGTGGAGCAACTTCAGGATGATATGCAGGAGAGGAAGAGCAAGACAGCCACTGATGCATTTGCCAGAGTGCCTAGAGCTCAGAGATCTGCTGCAGTGCCTATTCCAGACACCAGAGCCACTTCATCTGCACCAGCTACAGCTTCAGTGCCACCAGCTCCAGCACCTACTCCATCAGCTCCATCTACATCGACTGAAGCCTTCGTTCTTGGAGTTATTCGGACACCACCACCTGAAGACCAAGCCTGAGAGACGATTTAGTGCTATGCATTTTCTAGGAACTTTTTGGTAACTTGTTGCCAAAGGGGGAGAAAAATGTATAGATCATAGGCTTCGAGAGAGAGCGTTGCTTTTTTATTCTCTCTTGCTTTGGTGGTTGTACTTTATTTTCTTTGCTTGTTTGAGATACTTTCTATCTGTGTGATACTTGGATGATCATGTGTGTTTGATCATATGCTACATTAATGCTTGTTGGATGACATTATCATTTTATCCCTATATGATCATTCACTTTGCTTGGTGATGATTGCATGCATTTAATTATTATCATTTTGAGCGCTCCACCAAGATGTATGTGACATGGAAGAGTAACCCATGAGCCTAACTCTTTGTGCATTTGCAGTCCAAAGCAAATCATAAACTATGCACAAATTTAGAGGCAGCTCTTTCTTTTCACATACTTCTCAAAGAGACAATGTTTTTCACTCTTATTATCATTCGTCGAAACTTTGATCGATATGTTGTCATCAATTACCAAAAAGGGGGAGATTGAAAGTGCACCTATCCCTAGGTGGTTTTGGTAATTCCTAACAACATATAGCTCATTGAGATAATGCTATTTCAAGATTAATATTTCAGGAAAAGCTCTATGAATGGCATGGCATGGATGAGGAAAGTGGACCCCTCAAAATACTAAGGACAAAAAGATTGGCTCAAGCTCAAAGCTCAAGACTCTACATTTTATATTTTAGTGATCCAAGATCACATTGAGTCTATAGGAAAAGCCAATACTATCAGGGAGGGATGAGGTGTTGCTTGATGAGGTTCTTGCTACATAGTGCTTAGTGATATGATCCAAAATCCTTAACTACCTTCCCACATCCACATATGACCTAAGCCAAAAGTCAAACTTGGCCCCACCGATTCTTTCTATCCGGCGCCACCGAGTACAGATGTCATAGCCACTGCCACAAACCCTAGGAAATTCGGTCTCACCGATAGGGATCTCGGTCACACCGAGATGGGGTTGTAATCTCTCAGTTCCCCTTCGTAACGTTTCGGTCCTACCGAGATGAGCGATCGATCCCACCGAGATTGCAATATAAACTCTGTGCTTCCCTTTTGTAACATTTCGGTCCCACCGAAATGAGCAGATCGGTCCCACCGAGTTTACCTGACCAACTCTCTGGTTAGCTTATTACCAAAATCGGTCCCACCGAGTTTGTGTAATCGATCACACCGAGATTACGTTGTGCCCTAACCCTAAGCATATCGGTCCCACCGAGTTGCATCTCAGTCCAACCGAAAATCCTAACGGTCACTAGGTTAGCTAAATCGGTCCGACCAAGTTTCTCAATTCAGTCTCACCGAGATTGGTAGATTGTGTGTAACGGTTAGTTTTTGTGTGGAGGCTATATATACCCCTCCACCCACTCTTCGTTCATGGAGAGAGCAATCAGAACACACACACAATTCCAACTCACATGTTCTGAGAGAGAACCACCTACTCATGTGTTGAGGCAAAGATATTCCATTCCCACCATATGAATATTGATCTCTAGCCTTCCCCATGTTGCTTTCCACTCAAATCTTCTTTCCACCAAATCCATATCCTGTGAGAGAGAGTTGAGTGTTGGGGAGACTATCATTTAAAGCACAAGAGCAAGGAGTTCATCATCAACACAACATTTGTTACTTCTTGGAGAGTGGTGTCTCCTAGATTGGCTAGGTGTCACTTGGGAGCCTGCGACAAGATTGTGGAGTTGAACCAAGGAGTTTGTAAGGGCAAGGAGATCGCCTACTTCGTGAAGATCTACCTCTAGTGAGGCGAGTCCTTCGTGGGCGATGGCCGTGATGGGATAGACAAGGTTGCTTCTTCATGGACCCTTCGTGGGTGGAGCCCTCCGTGGACTCGCGCAACCGTTACCCTTCGTGGGTTGAAGTCTCCATCAACGTGGATGTACGATAGCACCACCTATCGGAACCACGACAAAAACATCCGTGTCTCCAATTGCGTTTGAATTCTCCAAACCCTTCCCTTTACATTCTTGCAAGTTGCATGCTTTACCTTCCGCTGCTCATAGACTCTTTGCATGCTTGCTTGAATTGTGTTAAGATTGCTTGACTTGTGCTAAGATAGCTAAAATCTGCCAAAGACTAAAATTGGGAAAAGGATAGATTTTTAATTGGTCAAGTAGTCTAATCACCCCCCTCTAGACATACTTTCGATCCTACACCCCTGGCCACGTATATAAAGGAGTGGAGGAGGGGAGGGGCCGACCCTCTCTATGGCACGCCCTAGGGGAGTCCTAATCCCATCGGGAGTAGGATTCCCCTTTTCCTAGTAAAACTAGGATCCTTTCCAAGTAGTAGGAGTTGGAGATAAGGAAAGGGAGAAAAGAAGAGAAGGAAGGAGGGGGCGCAGCCCTTCCCCCTACTCCAATTCGGACTAGGCCTTGGGGGCGCGCGGCCTGCTTCTCTCTCTTTCCCCTAAAGCGCAATAAGGCCCATACACTCCCGGTGAATTCCTGTAACTCCCCGGTACTCCGATAAATACCCGAATCACTCGGAACCTTTCCGGTGTCCGAATATAGTCGTACAATATATCGATCTTTACATCTCGACCATTTTGAGACTCCCCGCCATGTCCCTGATCTCATCTGTTACTCCGAACTACCTTCGGCACATCAAAACACATGAACTCATAATACAACCGTCATCGAACTTTAAGCTTGCGGACCCTACGGGTTTGAGAACTATGTAGACATGACCGAGGCACGTCTCCGCTCAATAAACAATAGCGGAACCTGGATGCTCATATTGCCTCCTACATATTCTATGAAGATGTTTATCGGTCAAACCGCATAACAACATACATTGTTCCCTTTGTCATCGGTATGTTACTTGCCCGAGATTCGATCGTCGATATCTCAATACCTAGTTCAATCTCGTTACCGGCAAGTCTGTTTACTCGTTCCGTAATACATCATCCCGCAACTAACTCATTAGTTGCAATGCTTGCAAGGCTTATAGTGATGTGCATTACCGAGTGGGCCCAGAGATACCTCTCCGACAATCGGAGTGACAAATCCTAATCTCGAAATACGCCAACCCAACAAGTACCTTCGGAGACACCTGTAGAGCACCTTTATAATCACCCAGTTACATTGTGATGTTTGGTGGCACACAAAGTTTTCCTCCGGTAAATGGAAGTTGCATAATCGCATAGTCATAGGAACATGTATAAGTCATGAAGAAAGCAATAGCAACAAACTAAACGATCAAGTGCTAAGCTAATGGAATGGGCCAAGTCAATCACATCATTCTCCTAATGATGTGATCCCGTTAATCAAATGACAACTCATGTCTATGGTTAGGAAACATAACCATCTTTGATCAATGAGCTAGTCAAGTAGAGGCATACTAGTGACACTCTGTTTGTCTATGTATTCACACAAGTATTATGTTTCCGGTTAATACAATTCTAGCATGAGTAATAAACATTTATCATGATATAAGGAAATAAATAATAACTTTATTATTGCCTCTAGGACATATTTCCTTCAGTCTCCCACTTCCACTAGAGTCAATAATCTAGTTCACATCGCCATGTGATTTAATACCAATAGTTCACATCACCATGTGGTTAACACCCATAGTTCACATCGACATGTGACCAACACCCAAAGGGTTTACTAGAGTCAATAATCTAGTTCACATCGCTATGTGATTAACACCCAAAGAGTACTAAGGTGTGATCATGTTTTGCTTGTGAGAGAAGTTTAGTCAACGGGTCTGCCACATTCAGATCCGTAAGTATTTTGCAAATTTCTATGTCAACAATGCTCTGCACTAAGCTACTCTAGCTAATTGCTCCCACTTTCAATATGTATACAGATTGAGATTTAGGGTCATCTGGATTAGTGTCAAAATTTGCATCGACGTAACCCTTTACGACGAACCTTTTTGTCACCTCCATAATAGAGAAACATATCCTTATTCCACTAAGGATAATTTTGACCGCTGTCAAGTGATCTACTCCTAGATCACTATTTTACACCTTGCCAAAAATAGTGTAGGGTATACAGTAGATCTGGTACACAGCATGGCATATTTTATAGAACCTATGGCCAAGGCATAGGGAATGACTTTCATTCTCTTTCTATCTTCTATCGTGGTCGGGCTTTGAGTCTTAGTCAGTTTTACACCTGGTAACACAGGCAAGAACTCTTTCATTGACTGGTCCATTTTGAACTACTTCAAAATCTTGTCAAGGTATGTACTCATTGAAAAATTTATCAAGCGTCTTGATCTATCTCTATAGATCTTGATGCTCAATATGTAAGCAGCTTCACCGAGGTCTTTCTTTGAAAAACTCCCTTCAAACACTCCTTTATGCTTTGCAGAATAATTCTACATTATCTACGATCAACAATATGTCATAAACATATACTTATCAGAAATGCTGTAGTGCTCGCACTCACTTTCTTGTAAATACAGGCTTCACCGCAAATCTGTATAAAACTATATGCTTTGATCAACTTATCAAAGCATATATTCTAATTCCGAGATGCTTGCACCAGTCCATGGATGGATCGCTGGAGCTTGCATATTTTATTAGCACCTTTAGGATTGACAAAACTTTCTTGTTGCATCATATACAACTCTTCTTTAATAAATCCATTAAGGAATGTAGTTTTGTTTATCCATTTGCTAGATTTCATAAAATGTGGCAATTGCTAACATGATTCGGGACAGACTTAAGCATAGATATTAGTGAGAAACTCTCATCGTAGTCAACACCTTGAACTTGTCGAAAACCTTTTGCGACAATTCTAGCTTTGTAGATAGTAACACTACTATCAGCGTCCGTCTTCCTCTTGTAGATCCATTTAATCTCAATGACTCGCCGATCTTTGGGCATGTGAATCAAAGTCCATACTTTGTTCTTCTACATGGATCTCATCTCAGATTTCATGGCCTCAAGCCATTTCGCGGAATCTGGGCTCATCATCGCTTCCTCATAGTTCGTAGGTTCGTCGTGATCAAGTAACATGATCTCCAGAACAGGATTACCGTACCACTCTGGTGCGGATCTCACTCTGTTTTACCTATGAGGTTCGGAAGTAACTTGATCTGAAGTTACATGATCATCATCATTAGCTTCCTCACTAATTGGTGTAGTAGTCACAGGAACAGATTTATGTGATGAACTACTTTCCAATAAGGGAGCAGGTACAGTTACCTCATCAAGTTCTACTTTCCTCCCACTCACTTCTTTTGAGAGAAACTCCTTCTCTAGAAAGGATCCATTCTCAGCAATGAATATCTTGCCTTCGGATCTGTGATAGAAGGTGTACCCAACATTTTCTTTTGGGTATCCTATGAAGACGCACTTCTCCGATTTGGGTTTGAGCATATCAGGTTGAAACTTTTTCACATAAGCATTGCAACCTCAAACTTTAAGAAATGACAGCTCAGGTTTCTTGCCAAACCATAGTTCATACGGTGTCGTCTCAACGGATTTAGATGGAGCCCTATTTAACGTGAATGTAGCTGTCTCTAATGCATAACCCCAAAGCGATAGTGGTAAATTGGTAAGAGACATCATAGATCGCACCATATCTAATAAAATACGGTTACGATGTTCGGACACACCATTACACTGTGGTGTTCCAGGTGGTGTGAGTAGTGTAACTATTTCACATTGTTTTAACTAAAGGCCAAACTCGTAATTCAAATATTTTACTTATGCGATCATATCATAGAAAGTTTTATTTTTGTTACGATGATTCTCCACTTCACTCTGAAATTCTTTGAACTTTTCAAATGTTTCAGAAATCTGTTTCATCAAGTAGATATACTCATATCTGCTCAAATCATCTGCGAAAATCAGAAAATAATGATACATGCCGCGAGCCTCAATATTCATCGGACCACATACATCAGTATGTATGATTTCCAACAAATCTGTTGCTCGCTCCATTGTTCCGGAGAACGGAGTCTTAGTCATCTTGCCCATGAGGCATGGTTCGCAAGCATCAACTGATTCATAATCAAGTGATTCCAAAAGCCCATCAGCAAGGATTTTCTTCATGTGCTTTACACCAATATGACCTAAACGGCAGTGCCACAAATAAGTTTCACTATCATTATTAACATTGCATCTTTTGGCTTCAATATTATGAAAATGTGTATCACCACGATCGAGATCCAACAAACTGTATTGCATCTTTCATTGGGTGTATGACCATAGAAGGTTTTATTCTTGTAAACAGAATAACAATGATTCTCTAACTTACATGAATAACTGTATTGCAATAAACAGGATCCAATCATATTCATGCTCAACGCAAACACTAAATAAAATTTATTTTAGGTTTAACACTAATCCCGAAAGTATAGGGAGTGTGCGATGATGATCATATCAATCTTGGAACCATTTCCAATACACATCGTCACTTCACCCTTAACTAGCCTCTGTTCATTCTGCAACTCCCGTTTCGTGTTACTATTCTTAGCAACTGAACTAGTATCAAATACTGAGGGGTTGCTATAAACACTAGTGAAGTACACATCAATAACATGTATATCAAATATACCTATGTTCACTTTGCCATCCTTCTTATCCGCCAATTACTTGGGGTAGTTCCGCTTCCAGTGACTAGTCCCTTTGCAGTAGAAGCACTCAGTTTCAGGCATAGGTCCAGACTTGGGTTTTTTCACTTGAGCAGCAACTTGCTTGCCGTTCTTCCTGAAGTTCCCCTTTCTTCCCTTTGTCCCTTTTCTTGAAACTAGTGGTTTTTTTACCATCAACGCTTGATGCTTTTCTTGATTTCTAGCTTTGTCGATTTCAGCATCACGAAGAGCGTGCGAATCGTTTCCGTTATCCCTTGCATATTATAGTTCATCACGAAGTTCTACTAACTTGGTGGTGGTGACTAGAGAATTTTGTCAATCACTATTTTATCTGGAAGATTAACTCCCACTTGATTAAAGTGATTGTAGTACCCAGACAATCTGAGCACATGCTCACTACTTGAGCTATTCTCCTCCATCTTTTAGCTATAGAACTTGTTGGAGACTTCATATCTCTCAACTCGGGTATTTGCTTGAAATATTAACTTCAACTCCTGGAACATCTCATATGGTCCATGACGTTCAAAATGTCTTTGAAGTCCTGATTCTAAGCCGTTTAGGCATGGTGCACTAAAATATCATGTAGTCATCATATTGAGCTAGCCAAACGTTCATAACATCTGCATCTGCTCCTGCAATAGGTTTGTCACCTAGTAGTGCATCAAGGACATAATTCTTCTGTGCAGCAATGAGGATAAACCTTAGATCATGGATCCAATACGCATCATTGCTATTAACATCTTTCAACTTAGTTTTCTCTAGGAACATATCAAAAATAAAACAGGAGAGCTAAACGCGAGCTATTAATCTACAACATATATATGCTAATACTACGAGGACTAAGTTCATGATAAATTTAAGTTCAATTAATCATATTACTTAAGAACTCCCACTTAGATAGACATCCCTCTAATCCTCTAAGTGATCATGTGATCCATATCAACTAAACCATGTCCGATCATCACGTGAGATGGAGTAGTTTCAATGGTGAACATCACTATGTTGATCATATCTACTATATGATTCACGCTGGACATTTCGGTCTCAGTGTTCCAACGCCATGTCTGTTATATGCTAGGCTCGTCAAGTTTAACCTGAGTATTCCACATGTGCAACTGTTTTGCACCCGTTGTATTTGACGTAGAACCTATCACACCCGATCATCACGTGGTGTCTCAGCACGAAGAACTATCGCAACGGTGCATACTCAGGGAGAACACTTGTACCTTGATAATTAGTGAGAGATCATCTTATAAAGCTACCATCAAATTAAGAAAAATAAGATGTATAAAAGATAAACATCACATGCAATCAAAATATGTGACATGATATGGCCATCATCGTCTTGTGCCTTTGATCTCCATCTGCAAAGCATCATCATGATTTCCATCATCACCGGCATGACACCATGATCTCCATCATGTTGATCTATATCAATGTGTCGTCACATGGTCGTCTCGCCAACTATTGCTCTAGCAACTATTGCTATCGCATAGCGATAAAGTAAAGCAATTATTTGGTGCTTGCATCTTATGCAATAAAGAGACAACCATAAGGCTTCTGCCAGTTGCCGATAACTTCAACAAAACATGATCATCTTATACAACAACTTATATGTCATCACGTCTTGACCATATCACATCACAACCTGCCCTGCAAAAACAAGTTAGACGTCCTCTACTTTGTTGTTGCAAGTTTTACGTGGCTGCTACGGGCTCAGAAAGAACCGTTCTTACCTACGCATCAAAAGCACAATGATACTTTGTCAATTTAGTGATGTTTTAACCTTCTCAAGGACCAGGCGTAGCCACACTCGGTTCAACTAAAGTTGGAGAAACTGACACCCGCTAGTCACCTGTGTGCATAGCACAGCAGTAAAACTAGTCGCGTGTAAGCGTACGCGTAATGTCGGTCCGGGCCGCTTCATCCAACAATACCGCCGAACCAAAGTATGACATGCTGGTAAGTAGTATGACTTATATCGCCCACAACTCACTTGTGTTCTACTTGTGCATATGACATCTACGCATAAAACCTGGCTCGGATGCCACTGTTAGGGAACGTAGCTATTTCAAAAAAATTCCTACGCACACGCAAGATCATGGTGATGCAAAGCAACGAGAGGGGAGAGTGTTTTTCACGTACCCTCGTAGACCGAAAGCGGAAGCGTTAGCACAACACGGTTGATGTAGTCGTACGTCTTCATGATCCGACCGATCAAGTACCAAACGCACGGCACCTCCGAGTTCTGCACACGTTCAACTCGATGACGTCCCTCGAACTCCGATCCAACCGAGTGTTGAGGGAGAGTTTCGTCAGCACGATGGCGTGGTAATGATGATGATGTTCTACCGATGCAGGGCTTCGCCTAAGCACCGCTATGATATGATCGAGGTGGATTATAGTGGAGGGGGGCACCACACACGGCTAAGAGATCAAGAGATCAATTGTTGTGTCTATGGGGTGCCCCCTGGCCACGTATATAAAGGAGTGAAGGAGGGGAGGGGCCGGCCCTCTCTATGGCGCGCCCTAGGGGAGTCCTACTCCCACCGGGAGTAGGATTCCCCTTTTCCTATAGTAGAACTAGGATCCCTTCCAAGTAGTAGGAGTAGGAGAGAAGGGGAGGGAAAAAGAAGAGAAGGAAGGAGGGGGCGCAGCCCTTCCCCCTAGTCCAATTCAGACTAGGCCTTGGGGGGTGTGCGGCCTGCTTCTCTCTCTTTCCCCTAAAGCCCAATAAGGCCCATACACTCCCCGGCGAATTCCTGTAACTCCCCGGTACTCCGATAAATACCCGATTCACTCGGAACCTTTCCGGTGTCCGAATATAGTCGTCCGATATATCGGTCTTTATGTATTGACCATTTCGAGACTCCTCGACATGTCCCCGATCTCATCCGGGAGTCCGAACTACCTTCGGTACATCAAAACACATAAACTCATAATATAACCGTCATCGAACTTTAAGCGTGCAGACCCTACGGGTTCGAGAACTATGTAGACATGACCGAGACACGTCTCCGGTCAATAACCAATAGCGGAACCTGGATGCTCATATTGGCTCCTACATATTCTACGAAGATCTTTATCGGTCAAACCGCAAAACAACATACGTTGTTCACTTTGTCATCGGTATGTTACTTGCCCGAGATTCGATCGTCGGTATCTCAATACCTAGTTCAATCTCGTTACTGGCAAGTCTCTTGACTCGTTCCGTAATACATCATCCCGCAACTAAATCATTAGTTTCAATGCTTGCAAGGCTTATAGTGATGTGCATTACCGAGTGGGCACAGAGATACCTCTCCAACAATCGGAGTAACAAATCCTAATCTCGAAATACGCCAACCCAACAAGTACCTTCGGAGACACCTGTAGAGCACCTTTATAATCACCCAGTTACGTTGTGATGTTTGGTGGCACACAAAATGTTCCTCCGGTAAACGGGAGTTTCATAATCTCATAGTCATAGGAACATGTATAAGTCATGAAGAAAGCAATAGCAACAAACTAAACGATCAAGTGCTAAGCTAACGGAATGGGTCAAGTCAATCACATCATTCTCCTAATGATGTGATCCCATTAATCAAATGTCAACTCATTTCTATGGTTAGGAAACATAACCATCTTTGATCAACGAGCTAGTCAGGTTGAGGCATACTATTGACACTCTGTTTGTCTATGTATTCACACATGTATTATGTGTCCGGTTAATACAATTCTAGCATGAATAATAAACATTTATCATGATATAAGGAAATAAATAATAACTTTATTATTGCCTCTAGGGCATATTTCCTTCATCAAATTCATCACTGAGTTTCTTGATCTCAGATTGTATATTGACGAGTTCTTCGGTTTTCATAGAGACAATATTTTTCTTCAGGTAGCGCTCCTTTTTGTACTGCGCTTTCTTCATCTACCTGGTCTTCTCAAACTTCCATTTTTCTTCTTGTATGAAATGAGTCAACATACGACTTTGGCCAGTTGTCAGCTTGAAATCTGGCATGGGAGTATTTGGGTCCTTGTGCCATAAGTCAATGTACTCAAGGAGCAACTTTGGATCCAAAAGTAGAGGCACACTTGTGCCCTTGGCTCTAGTGGCCCTGACTTGCCTGTCTCTGATGATTTCTGCTAGTTCTTCATCATCAGCCTCGTCATCATCAGAGGGCACTTGGAAAGCAACTTGTTTCTTTTGAGGAGTTGGTCGAGGACCACGTCCAGCAGTGGTCTTCTTCTTCAGAAGAGTCGGAGCAGCTGAGGAACTTGGAGAGGCTCCTGAGGCAATAGACATGCCTGTGGTCCTTTGGCACGTGGCGAGATGCACAGGTGCTGAGGATTTGGTCGGAGTGGCTGAAGACTTTGGCGGCGGAGCTGAAGATTTTGTAGGAGCAAGAGCAGCGAGAGGAATTGGCCGTGAGGGCTTTGAGGAATCTGGCCGTGAGGGCATAGCTGAGGAACTCGGCCGTGAGGGCATTGCTGGTGAAGCACTGGGCTTGTGAGCAGGCTTCTTTGGCATGGCCTTCTTCGGCTTTACAGAGGCCTCAACAGCAGCAGCGGCAGCGGAGTCTTCGTTGAATTTCCTCACTGCATCTTTTGCTTGTTTGGCCAACTTGGCATGGCGCTTGGCCCATTCATTTGGATAATCCTCACCACGCTTGAGGCTGGTGGGATCAGCTATTTGACCATGTGCCAACGTAGGTCTTGGTGGAGGATTTAGTGCACATTTCTTCATATATTTGGGAGTGACATATCTGTACTCCCTCCACTCTCTTCCCTGTCTCCTCTCAATCTTTTGAATGCACACCTTGCGCTGATTTTTATCCTCCTCAGGGGGTGTGCAGTACCCAGCATAGATGTCCTCAGGTATTTCAAAGGCAGTGTTGACCTCAAGCCTCTTTCCTTCTTTCTGTGGTTTCTTACCATCAACCATTTTCTTCAATTGAGGAATTTGAACAATTGAATTCTCTGAAGAAGTATGCAACTTTTCTTCGAGGAACGCTGCAAATGAGTTAAGTTGATTCGAACCTAGTGATTCAGCAGCTGACATGAGTACCTGTGAACATAGTATATTTGCGAGGAATTTGGGGAGGTCATATGCGTTCTCAGAGGTTTTTCAAAAAGAACAAGTTTGAGGAATTTCACCAGATGAGTCTTGAAGAATTTCACTAAGCGTTCTTTGCCTTAGGTTCCAGAGATGTATAGATCGAAAATCCACACATTTGAGGAATCTTGAAGAAAAAACATAGCTTAGAGAAACGAATCAAGAACAGATGACATGTGAGGTGTTTTAGTGTGTGAAGATATGAAGAAAAACACATTTGACGATTTTGTAGAAATCATTTGAATCAAAGAGCGCAGTAAAAGTAACTTTTAATTACCCTGGACGAAGAACAAGACGAACTGGTATGTGGAGATGTGAAGTTCATCAGTTCAGATCTTCCATGCCCTAACTTGGTGGAGGAAGACAGCTACGGCGGCGGCGGAGTGAAGATTTCCGCGGCCGGCGCGAGTACAGCGGCGATGAGGTCGAGGTAGTGAAGCTTTTCCTCACCGGTGAAGATGAAGTACCAGCGGCGCTAGGGTTTGAGAAGCTCGAGCTAGAGAGAGGTCGAGCGGAGTAAAGTAAGTGAGGAAGGGGAAGGGGGTATTTATAGCCACGGTGAAAAATTGTTCACCCGAAGAATTTGGACGAACCTGCCCCTGACCCTTCTCATTTGCTTGACATGTGTCACCCACGTATTGAGAAGTGGAGATCATGTGCGATTGTCGGTGAATAGATAAGTATATCGTGGGATGCGGAGCGGTTTGAGCAGCAAAGCCGAAAATTTGGATAAGATAGGTTTTAACGTTGCGTTCGCAATTCTTCAGCTGACAAGGACACAGTGAAGATTTTGAACGAGTTTCAAATAGAACGCACATGAAGATTTTGTGAACAGATTGGGTTGAGTATAGCCTAGAGGGGGAAGGGTCCAATCACATTCACTTAGCAGAGAAACCCACTTGAAAAGATAGCCATAAGTGAATGTTGTAGAGGACATAAACTCATATATATAGCCAATGAAGAAAAACGACAGAAACAGTGAATACAATGCAAAGTTGAAGATTTTGAACAACTGAGGAATTTTCAAAACTGAGGAAAAACTCAAATTGAAGATTTTCATCTTTTGGTGGTGGCGTGACCCACCGTATAAGAATGATGATTTCAGACACCGCGTACAATTGTCGTAGGGTTCTGAGAATCAAATTCTTCATTAATTTCTTCACACTTAGAGTGTTATTCTTCATTGACTGAAGAAAAACGTTTTCTTCATGTGTTGCACAACTAAGTCATCAATTTTGAATAAGTGTTAGGATGAGTGTCCTTTTTCAAAGAACATTCGAAGATTCTAAGATATTTAGATCACACCGCAACTTGCTAAATCTCTTCTCATCCAAGGGCTTTGTGAAGATATCGGCTAGCTGTTTTTCAGTCATCACATGCTCAATAGAAATGTCGCCCTTCAACACATTATCACGAAGAAAATGATGACGAATCTGAATGTGCTTTGTCTTCGAGTGCTGAACTAGGTTGTGAGAAATCTTGATGGCACTCTCATTGTCACAGAAGAGAGGCACATTCTGCATGTTGACGCCGTAGTCCTTGAGAGTTTGCTTCATCCATAGCAATTGAGCACAGCAAGAACCAGCGGCAATGTACTCAGCTTCAGCAGTAGATAATGATACGCAATTCTGCTTCTTCGAGGACCAACAGACCAAAGATCATCCAAGGAAATGACATGTACTAGATGTTGACTTGCGGTCCACACGATCACCAGCATAGTCAGAGTCAGAATATCCAATGAGATCAAAAGCCGAGCCCTTGGGGTACTGAGAGAGTCCTGGATTAGGGGGTCTCCGGATAGCCGGACTATATCTTTTGGCTGGACTGTTGGACTATGAAGATACAAGATTGAAGACTTCGTCCCGTCTCCGGATGGGACTTTACTTGGCGTGGAAGGCAAGCTAGGCAATACGGATATGTATATCTCCTCCCTTGTAACCGAATGGTCTTATCATGAGCGGCATTAAACCCAGACTAGTGCGGTCCTTAACAGAATCAAACATGCACTGGGTAGAGGAGCTCGACTCCGTACTATGGGGGCTGCGGACCACGCCGAATCGCACTACCGGATACACACTGTTCTTTATGGTGTACGGCGTAGAGGCGGTTCTGTATTGTGACATAATTCATGACTCACCTTGAGTGCGCATGTACGAAGAAAAAGAGGCCGAGCTCGATCGGCATAACAGTTTGGACGCCCTGGAGGAGGAGCTCGACGTGGCAAAGGCCTGTTCCGCATTTTATCAGCAACAAGCTCGAAGGTATCACAATAGAGAAGTATGGGCCAAAACCTAAAACGTTGGCGAACTAGTTCTACGCCTATCGGAGAAGAAAAAGAACAAGCTCAAGCCCAAATGGGAAGGTCCCTTCATTATTGACTAGGTTCTGACCGGTGGAGCGTACCGTCTGCGGGATGCATCGGATAATCGAATCGAGCCAAACCCATGGAACGCAGCCAGACTCCGAAGATTCTAGGCCTAGCGCTGGACTATATGTTCATCTCCTCACCCCCCATCAATTTTTTGCATATCTGTCTTTTTCTCTCTTCCTCTTTTTTTTCTCATCCCGGCCCTAAAAGGCTAAACTTGTGTCTTGATTGCATAATCACCCTGCGCTTGCCGCGCCCATTATACCTGGGGGCTTCTTACACAAAAGCTTAATATAATTATTTTTCTGGGCTTGATGTCCCGCACATGTGTCATTCTTCCGCATGTACCTTTTTTCGCCATTATATGCATCGATATGACTTAAGTTTTGGCCAAGCTGGGTTGCATGGCTCTTGTATTTATGCCGTGCGTTCCCGTTAATTCTGCTAGGGCATATGGGGAGCACCTCTGCGATTGTTACTGTCGGGTCAGCCATATGTGTACCTCAGACTGGATGAAGCCGAAAGCTAGCGTTCTTAAGGGAATATTCGGTCGGCGAACAAAAGATGACTTTTATTTAATTACAAAAATGCCCCCAGATGTTTATAGCCTGTGTTCCTTTTCGCAGTTCGGACATGCACATCAGGGCATGCGTACCCAGGGAAAGGAACCCTTAACAAAACTATTCTACATGGAACATGTTTCTTACGACCCATGTAATATAACATAGCTAGTTGGGTACTTGTCTTTTCAAGCACTTAGGACCCCTACACCTGGTTTCCATGCATACCCCGGTTTTTATATAATCGAGCAGGTATTCGGATACACTCCAGACTATCGGGTCCAAAGGTCGAAGCAAAAAGGTCCGCCATGACAACTGATTTACAATCCGGCTATGGACATTATGTATGTCACTTGAAGTACACAGTCACTAAGACTGATTCAATTCTTCTTCTATACCATCCAATAGGCTGTCTAGCCTACAATCCTGTTGTGAATACTTTGCGGCTAATTCTACTTGATCATACAGTAAACTGACGGGGATCTCCTTCCCATCAGGCCCCACAGGTCCGACCTCGGCCATGTGGTTTGGGTCCGCATTGGTGTATCGCGTCTTCACCATAGCCCAGGCTTCCCTTGCACCTTGTCGGCAAGCTGATATCTTCCATAATTGGAAGCGCCGCCGTGCTCCCTTGAGCTTCTCTACAAGCTCTCCCATGCCTCCTGGTAGGGATGCGGACGGCCAAAAGGCTTGGGCAATACCCTGCATCACCTGCCGAACTTGCTCGTGCAGTTGTGAGAGCTCTGGTAGAAGATCACCCGAAGACCCGGGCATCTCTTCTGCGGTATGACCCGTCAGCATACCTGCATACACAACTCTGTTAGTTGGCTTCGTCGCCGAACTCCTTTAAAATTCGTTCAAACACTTACTAAAAATGCCGCGCCGAAGCCGCTTATTCTCCTTGCCGGAGTCCTCCAGCTGGGCCAGGACATCTTTCAGTTCCTCGCCCAGCTGGGTATTGGCGTCTTGGAGATTTTTTTTCTCCTGCCTGACTCGCGTAAGCACGCGCTCACCAGCATTTAGCTGTCGATCAGCACGTGCCGCATTCACCACTACGGCCTCCGGACTCACTCCGGGGTCACCTGCAACATCTATTGTCAGATTTGCATACATGCCGCGTACTACCTGGTACCTGTCTTCTTTGCAAGGGAAACAGGTGTTACCAGAGGGACCCTTCTCAGACCCTCAACGCGGCAACAGCGGCCCCTAGCTGGGCCTTGCACTCTTCCAGCTCTTGAGATGATTGGGAATTCTTCTCTGTAAGAACCTACTCAAATAAATGATCCTTAAATTAGTTGTGTCAACTGCTTCAAGTCTCAAGGGCTACTAATACATATAATCGTCCGATTTACTTACCCGTATATCCCTTACATACTGATCTGTGGCTCTGGCTAGACCATTTTGAGCAGCACGGATGTACACGTCTCTGGAATTGAACGCATTAAATGCCTCTGGTGAGAAACAAGTGTCACGGAGTACGGCCCGGCGACGCCTGTGATTCATGGCACTGTCCACTTCGGAATTCGTAGTGGATAGTCTGTCTGCATCCTCTGTAGGAGGAACATCCGGCGTCTGCCTCGCATTAGCTTCCACCTCTATGTCCGGACCTAGAGCCCGACTAGTCAAGGCGTGATCGGCAGCCTCTCCGGATATAGTCCGGCAGGCATTTTTTCTAGGAAACACAGATGTCGTTATATTTTAAGCAAGATGACAACCACGAAATGAGGTTTTGTGTTATAACTTAGTGTTGGCATCTCCGTCCTTCCCGCCTTCCTGTTTTGCCTACCCGGCTTCGGTGCCTCTTGTTGGCGAGTCGCTGCAGGTTCGGCACGGCGTCCCAAAGGCCATCCCTGTAAGACACCATACGTGTATGGTAGGTGAAGTGCATAAAAGGGGATCCTTTTTTGGGAGTTGGGACTTTGGTTTTTCTTACGTGCGACGTAGGGAGTAGTCCCGGATAGTCGGCCGTTATGGCCACCATGGCGTCATCGCAGCTCAATTGATAGAATTGCATGTCTATCAACTCCACGAATATGTCCGGATCCTCTTCAAGTCCGGGATCGAGGGCCCGGCCAGGGTCCTTGAGTTGTGGAGCTGGGTTGTTGACCTCCTTTATCGCTTTTCGCAGTTCTTGCCGTGAAATGGCAAGGTGAGTACCTATGGTGAAGAGTGCGGGAAGGTTGAGAGTGAAAAGGGTACAACTCACCCAGCTTGGAGGGTTGTACATGGAGAATCCGTCCCGTGGTTTAATGTGGATGAACTCCTCTTCCTCTCCCTTGAACAACTCGGACAGAACTTTTGCTAAAGCAGCAGGTGTGTCCGGTCCCTTGCGCCCGCAACGGGTGGCATCGTCTTCCCCGTTAAAACACCACAAGGGGTGCCCTCGATATTGAAGTGGTTGCACCCCCCGCATTATGCATATTGACATAACCTCGATTATTGTCAACCCTGATTGAGCCAGCGCTTTTATTCGGTTCATCAGATAAAGGACTTCTCTGTTATCTTCCTCCTGGGGGCTCCGTGGGCGCCAACTTTGACGTTTCTTCAGAGGAGCATTGTCGAACACAAGAAGACCCCGCCGAACAGGGTCTGGAAGAGGGACGTCCTCCATGTAAAACCACTCCGAAGGCCAGTCTTCGGACGTCTTCTTTGGAGTACTGGACGGGTATCCGGTCTCGGCGATGCGCCATATTTTGGCTCCGCCCACTTCATAAAGTGACCCCTTCTGCGTGCGGGGCACAAGGCAGAATAGCCTTTTCCATAGCTCGAAATGAGCCTCGCAGCCCAAAAACAACTCGCAAATGGCAACATAGCCGGCGATGTGTAATATGGAAGCAGGGGTGAAATTATGCAACTAGAGGCCGTAAATCTCCAGGAGTCCGCAGAGGAATTGATGAATTGGAAATCCGAGTCCCCTTAGTAAGTAAGTGACAAGGTATACCCGATCCCCCTTTGAGGGATTGGGGAAGCTCTCTGCTTGCTCCCCGCAATTATAAGTGGCGAGCCTGGCTCGAACGGGGACCATATACGCTGGAGGGAGAAATGCCTGGGTCTGCAACTCTACTAATCGGTCGTGCGGGACGGAACACTTCTCCCAATCGCCGAGCTTCGGGCTACAGGAGCGAGAGGAGGAGCTGCGGTGGCTGGCCAAGATGGAATGGATTTTTCCGACCGCACTCCGGTGGATTCTCGCTGTGGGAAGATGGTGTGGCTTGGATTTAAGAATCCCCATCCCTTTAATAGACGATTTATTTACTTGGCTAGGGGGGCGAATGTAAAAACGCCCTGGCTCCTCGCATTCGCTCGACACATGGAAGATAGCCCTTATTGGGCGCAGCAGCCAAGATGTCCTACATCTATGGGAGCCGGACACTACTTAATAGATATTCAAGATATGGAGAATAACCCGCCTTGCAATGCCGAAGACAATACTGCGCGCCGGACTCAACGTCATTGAAGCCTGGTTCGGGGGCTACTGAGAGAGTCCTGGATTAGGTGGTCTCAGGACAGCCGAACTATATCCTTTGGCTGGACTGTTGGACTATGAAGATACAAGATTGAAGACTTCGTCCCGTGTCCGGATGGGACTTTACTTGGCGTGGAAGGCAAGCTAGGCAATTCGGATATGTATATCTCCTCCCTTGTAACCGACCTTGTGTAACCCTAGTCCCCTCCGGTGTCTATATAAACCGGAGGATTTAGTCCGTAGGACGACATACAATCATACCATAGGTTAGCTTCTAGGGTTAGCCTCTACGATCTCGTGGTAGAACAACTCTTGTAATACTCATATCATCAAGATCAAAAAAGCAGGAAGTAGGGTATTACCTCCATCAAGAGGGCCCGAACCTGGGTAAACATCGTGTCTCCCGACTCCTGTTACCATCCGCCTTAGACGCAAAGTTGGGGACCCTCTACCCGAGATCCGCCGGTTTTGACACCGACAGGTACCATAATCCAAGCGTTGGTGTGTGAGCTAGATATCGAAGAATATGCTTCACAGCCTTATGGTGTGATTCCTTCGGTGTAGCTTGAAATCAGGCACACATGCAAACACTAAGCATTATATCTGGCCTAGATGCACATAAGTACAATAAAGAACAAATCATGGAGCGGTATACCTTATGATCGAAGTTGATACCATTTTCATCAGTGCACAGATGGCCAATTGTGGGCATAGGAATTTTGATGCCTTTGCAATCTTGCATGCCGAATTACCTCATACATCCTTGAGGTATTTCTCTTGAGATATGAATGTGCCATTGCGTTATTGACGAATTTGAAGACCTAAGAAGAATTTCAATTCTACCATCATAGACATTTCATATTCTTCACTCATCATATAGGCAAATTCATCACTATAATGTTGGTCAGTACAGCCAAAGATAATATCATCAACATATATTTAGCACACAAACGATTCACCATCATAAGATTTAGTGAAAAGAGTAGGGTCGAGTGAACCAGGTTTGAAGCCTTTCTTCATAAGGAATTCCTTCAAAGTATCATACCATGCCCGTGGGGCCTGCTTGAGGCCATAGAGGGCCTTATTGAGTTTGAAGACTTTGCAAGGATGCTTTGGATCTTCAAAACCTGGGGGTTGAGCAACATATACTTCTTCCTCAAGCTTACCATTGAGGAATGCACTTTTCACATCCATTTGATATAGAGTGATATCATGATGGTTAGCATAAGCAAGTAATATGTGAATAGCCTCAAGTCTAGCAATAGGTGCAAAAGTTTCATCGAAATCAATTCCTTCAACCTGTGTGTAGCCTTGAGCTACAAGCCGTTCCTTATTCCTTACCACAAGGCCATTTTCGTATTGCTTGTTGTGATAAATCCACTTTGTGCCAATGATATTGTGCTTGCAAGGATCTGGACGTTTGACCAGTTCCCAGACGTTGTTGAGCTCAAATTGATGTAATTCTTCTTGCATGGCCTGAATCCACTCAGGCGCTAGAAATGCTTCATCTACCTTAGTGGGCTGTGTGATAGAGACAAAAGCATAGTGCCCACAAAAGTTAGATAAATGTGAAGCTTTTGAGCGTGTGAGAGGACCTGGCGCTTTAATGTCATCGATGATCTTTTCAACTTGCACTTCTTTTGCAACGCGAGGATTAGCTAGTTGTCGTTGAGGAATTTGATCAGCATTCTCTTCAGCACCATTTTCTTTAGTATTTTCTTCAGGTGCATTAGCTCAACATTCTTCGTGTTCTGGAATGAATTCTTCAGCAGATTCTTCGGTAGGAATGACATCCTCAGTAGCCTTGAACTTGATAGTTTCCTCAGGTGCTGGTTCATCTATCACAGAAGGTAGGTGCTCTCTTTGCGAGCCATTAGTTTCATCGAACCGCACATCTACAGTTTCAACAACCTTGTGAAGAACATTGTTGAAAACTCTGTAGGTGTGCGAGTCCTTTCCGTAACCAAGCATAAAACCTTCATGTGCTTTCGGTGCAAATTTTGAGTTGTGATGAGGATCTCTAATCCAACATTTAGCACCGAAGACTTTGAAATAACTTACATTGGGTTTCTTATCAATGAGGAGTTCATAGGTAGTCTTCTTGAAGAATTTGTGAAGATATACTCTGTTGATGATGTGGCACGCAGTATCAATTGCCTCAATCCAGAAACGACGAGGCGTTTTGTATTCATCAAGCATAGTGCGAGCCATCTCAGCAAGAGTCCTGTTCTTGTGCTCCACGACGCCATTCTGCTGAAGAGTATAAGGAGCAGATAACTCATGAGTAATACCAAGTTCATCAAGATAGTCATCAAGAACAGAATTCTTGAACTCAGTTCCATTGTCACTTCTAATATGCTTGGTCTTCACACCAAAGTTGGTTGAAGCCCTCGAGAAAACTCGTTTGAAGACTTCCTGCACTTAATGTTTGTAAGTAACAATGTGTACCCATGTGTATCGAGAGTAATCATCAAAACTAAAAAAACCATATTGAGATGCATCATTTGAGACTGTAGAATAATGGTTAGGACCGAAGAGATACATGTGAAGCAATTCAAATGGACGAGTGGTGGTCATGATGGTCTTCGCTGGATGCTTAGCCTTTGTCATCTTCCCAGCTTCACAGGCTCCGCATAAGTGATCCTTGAGGAATTTGACATTCTCGATGCCAATGACATGCTTCTTCTTCGCAAGCGTGTGCAAATTACTCATGCCTGCATGACCAAGTCGTCGATGCCAGAGCCAGCCTTCTGAAGCTTTTGTAAGTAGGCACACGGCTGGTTGTGGTCCTGTATAGAAATCAACCATATACATGTCTCCTATCCTAAAGCCTTCGAAGACTTTGGAATTTTCAACTTCCATAACCACAACACAACGGTACTTGGCAAAGACAACTACCATATCAAGATCGCAAAGCATTGAGACGGACATGAGGTTCTATCCTAAGGACTCGACAAGCATGTCTTTGACCATGTGTCGATCCTTTGTGATCACAACCTTACCTAGACCCAATACCTGACTTTTGCCTTTGTCAGCGAAGATGATATGCTTCAGATGTGATGGTGATAAGGGAGCATCCATCAATAGATTGTTGTCACCAGTCATGTGATTTGTACATCCACTATCGAGGACCCACTCAGTGGCTTTGGGTTGATCATCCTGCAGATGAATTAGTGCAACTTAGGAATTCATATACTTCATCAGTGAAGAATATGACATCAATTCATCAGATCAATTTCATCAAGCAATAGAATAGATAAAGCAGTATGAGGACGTGTGAAATGAAATTTCATTTCTTCATGATTAGCTTGCGTCCTTTCAGGCACATTCAGGTCTCCAGCAAATTCTTCAAACGATTACGTACGTCTGGAGACCTGACCCTGCCGAAGATATTAGTTCTTTTTCTTCACCACCCACATCTGAAGGGGTGGCAAAGAGTTCAACACTCTACGAGCTCCATACGAGAAAGGTGGCATAGAAACTAGTCCATTTTGTTTCACATAAGAGGGGTTAGGATAAGCATATGAGTAAGCGGAGAAATTCTTTGAGGACTTATGAACATAATGATTAGAAGAATAATGCTCACATTCGTAGCCCTTAGCTCTTCCCTATGAAACAGAGTTGTTAGCATGATGACATTCATATGAGGACATTGATCCTTTTGAGGAATTTGGTCCATATGAAGAATTTGATCTGGGGTTCCTATTCTTCACAGGTGGCGTCCTGAGGACATTCACCTGAAGACTTTCAAGGCACTTTTTGGGAACCCAGATTGTCTTCATAGGAGGACCGTTCCTGCAGTTAGTGCCAACATATCTTGCAAAAATTTCACCATTCTGATTTTTGAACAGTTTATAGTTGGAGTCAAATGACTCATCATTAGAACGAGGAGATTCACATGCAAAGCCAGATAAGTTAGATGGATCAACTGGAGGTCCCTTTGCAGAAACCCATGAGGTTTTGGGGTACTTCTCAGGCTTCCAATATGTACCATCGGCATTGAGTTTCCTCTCAAAGGCAATACCCTCTTTCCTAGGTTTCCTGTTGAGGATCTGCTTTTTAAGCACATCATAAAGAGTCTAATGCCCTTTGAGGCTTTTGTACATGCCTGTCATGTACAATTCCTTCAGCCCTGCATCACCAGTGATACTAGCAATGTCCTCAGATGAGGAATTAGTGATAGCAGAGGCAGGTGAAGAATTTAAAATATTAGCAACATTTGAACATTCAGGTGAAGATTAGCAGATTCACGTTCAATGCACTTCAAGCATGGAGGAACAAATTCTTCCTGAGAAGTGCTGATTTGTTGAGCAAGTAATGACTAACGCTCCTTCTGAAGATCTTCATAACTCACTCTTAGCTTTTCAAGATCTTGCTTTCTTTGAAGAAATTCATATGAAAGCTTCTCATGATCAGATAAGAGAGTGTTATGATGACCTTGAAGGTTGTCAAACCTAGACTGAAGTTTCTGAAGATTTTCAGTCAAGGTTTTTGTGTGATCCATTTCTTCACCCAACATGTCATCACTTTTGTCTAGCATGTTTTGAACCTTTTCAAAAGCCTTTTGTTGTTTTATAGCAATCTTAGCAAGTTTGGAGTAGCTGGGTTTGAGGTTTTCATCAGATTCATTCTCACTTGATTCAGAGGAGGGGTATTTGAGTACCTTGGCACCTTTTGCCATGAAGCAATAGGTGGGAGCGTAGTCATCATTGTTTCCATCAGCCGTGTTGGTGAAGCCATTTTCTTCAGAGTTGAATATGGACTTGCTGACGAAAGCAGTAGCGAGAGCCAGGCTCGCCACACCAGCCTTAGACTCCTCAGATGCGTCCTATTCCTCATATTCCTCAGATTCAGCCTCAGAGTCCATTTCCTTGCCAATGAATGCCCGAGCCATCTTTGAGATGCTCTTCTTGTAAGACGAAGACTTCAAGGATTTATTCTTTTTCTTCGCATCATCAGAACTGTAATCCTTGTATTTCTTCTTCTTTGATTCCTTTTCCCACTGAGGACAATCTTGAATATAGTGTCCAAGTTTCTTTTGTGACAAAGTCTCTTCTTGTAGTCACTGGATGAGGAATCAATGCTCCTTGAGGATTTTCCAAAGCGACCACGTCTTGAGAACTTCTGGAATTTCTTCACGAGCAGTGCTAGCTCATGGCTCAGTTCTTCGGGATCACCAAGGCTTCTACCAGAATCTTCATCTTCACACTTAGACAATGCCTTGGCCTTCAGGGCACGTGATCTGTCATAGCTCAAACCATAGAGATCTCTCTTCTCAGCAAGCTGGAACTCATGAGTATTTAGCCTCTCGAAGATATCAGTGGGATCAAGTGACTTGTAATCATCACATTCTTGTATCATTAATGCTAGAGTATCAAATGAGGAATCAAGCGATCTCAGCTATTTCTTCACCACCTCGTGGTCGATGATGTCAGTGGCACCAAGTGCTTGAAGCTCATTTGAGATGTCAGTGAGGCGATCGAAGGTCTGCTGAACATTTTCATTGTCGAGTCTTTTGAAGCGGTTGAAGAGATCGCGAAGAACATCAACTCGAGAGTCACGCTGTGTTGAGACTCCTTCATTGACTTTGGACAGCCTATCCCAGGTAAGCTTAGCAGTTTGCAAAGAACTCACTCGTCCATACTGTCCTTTGCTCAGATGGCCACATATGATATACTTAGCTTGAGAGTCGAGTTGCTTAAATATCTTCACATCGGCAGCATTCAGAGAAGGTGTGACTGTGGGAACACCATTTTCCACAACATACCAGAGATCGTTATCAATTGCCTCAAGATGCATTCACATCTTATTTTTCCAGTAGGGGTAGTCTGTCCCATCGAAGGTAGGACACCCAGCAGAGACCATGATCATACCTGCGGTCGACATAACTAAAACTCCAAGCGGTTAAACCAAAATCACACAGAACAAGGGAGTACCTTGCTCTGATACCAAATGAAAGTGCGTTATATCGACTAGAGGGGGGTGAATAGGCGATTTTTATGAATTCTTCACTAAGAGAATTTGCAGGTGAGGAAATTCCTTAGTGAAGAACTACTAGCAACAGAATAAGTACTCAAAAGTAAACGTAACAGAACACAAGCATAGTCAACATGATGAAATGAAGACAAGCACAGATTACAGAAAGCGTAAATACAAGATAACATAGGATGAAGACAAACAGACTGAAGAAATTGAACTGAGGAAATTGAGAAAGTCTTCATTCAAAGTCTTCAAACACAGATACGAACAAGCACGCAACATAGTTATGAGGAAATTAAAGAGTTGAAATAGAACCAGTGAGCTTGGTGAAGACAATGATTTGGTAGACCAGTTCCAACTACTGTCTCAGTTGTACATCTGGTTGGAGTGGCTAGGTATTTAAACCCGAGGATACGCAGTCCTGGACACACAGTCCTCACCATATTCTCCTTGAGCTAAGGTCACACAGACCTCGCCCAATCACTCGTGGTAAGTCTTCATGTGACTTCCGAACCTTCACAAACTTGGTCACTCGGCGATCCACAATTCCTCTTGGATGCTCTAGACCATCACTGCTAGGGAAAAGCCTAGCAGCAGCAAGGGTTTTGGGCCTCTCAGTAGCGCGAGGACCGGCGCTACTAATAAGGCGCTACAGCTAACGTATAGTAGTAGCGCCTGTTGTCCCACGCTACTGCTATACATGAATAGCTGCAGCGCTCTTTAGAAAAGGGCGTTGCTGATATTATCTGCAGCGCTGTTTACTGGGATGCGCTACTGGTAAGGCGGCGCTACTGCTAAATTTTTCCCCCTTGCTACTACTAGTTTTATTAGTTTTTTCCCTGTATATTTCTTTTGTATTTTCTTGTATTTGAATAGGCTTTATACAATAATCTTTAGCATATCATACACATACAAATGTAATCATAGCATATACATACAATTAGTATCATCAAATCATGTCATCATCATAATCATCATCCAACACAAAGTGGTCTCTCGTCATCATCTCGAAAATAGCGATACAAGTCTCGATTACTTGCAAATACATCGTCATCCATCTAAACAATGATATACGCGAGAAGAGCTATCACTTTGAGTACATGAGTTCGTATCCCCCTCTCGCATTAGCATGAACCTAAACTAACTACTGCCTGTCGCTCGGAAACCGGAAACCGGTACAGCTGGGCCTGACACTCCGGCCACTTGTCATATATATACTCTTGGCGTAGCACTTCTTCGCCATCTATGATCTATGCACCTGCATCGTCACATGAGTCGATGATATGCAACATATATAGTTGAGCAACAGAAAGAGACAGACTTGGCAAAAATAGAAACAACATATCATAAGCATAAATAACAAAGTTCATCGTACCCCAAAATTCCCTAACTAGAGTGATTTTCGCTAGTCGAGGAGGAGGACGGTTTAATTACATCACAAATAAAGTTTCACCGTACATAACTCAAAGTTTTGTCATACAGAAAGTATGGACTAAATGGACACACTGTCATATATTGACAATCACTCCAACATGTCGTTCCATCCATCCAAGTCAGGGAGATAGTCCTCGAGCTTAGTGAAAGGCTTCATGTCGAGACGCTGAGAGGCTATCCATGTTCGTACGTCTTC
>NC_041384.1:736305647-736306310 GCF_002162155.2 Triticum dicoccoides | reverse complement strand
CGTGACATTTGTCCTTCTCCGTAGAACATCCTTGTTTTTCCGACGACCTCCTTCATGATGATTTGGGCAAGTTCGCGCTAGATGTTATAGAACTCAGCTCGAAGTCAATGATCTTCGATATCTCCTATGTCCTTTGCCCATTGCAGAATATGGGCATCGCCGGATCTAGGTGACATGCGAAGGTTCTGGTGATCCCGTCTGTACTCCAGCATGTGGTGTAGGACATAGAATCCATCATTAAGCGAATCGTTCGGTTGCTGGATGCAGCAGAAGTCGGTCTTATGGCCGAAGGCGGCCCTGCCGCCCCATCTCTTCTTGTCCCTGACCTCTCCACCCCTTGATTGGTAGTAAAACATAGCACTGTCGAGAACATCCTTGATGTGGGTGTAATCCGTTTTGTGAATGTTCTTCGACGAGTCCAAGTAAAGAGCGTGGGAGAATCGGGGGTAGACGATGATGAGGACGGCGTGCCTGCCGCTACGCAAAATAAGTACACCTCAAATTAATTAGCCTCCACCGTGCAAATGAATGATTGAAATCGAAGGAAGGATAGCAGCGCGGATGACTTACATTGGATGATAAGGCACGAGAATCACCTCCTTATCCTTATTGGCGAGCATGAAATTGACGATGTAATCCCTCGCATATTCATTGTGCTTTGCG
>NC_041384.1:736300892-736305368 GCF_002162155.2 Triticum dicoccoides | reverse complement strand
GGAACGTTAACCACGTAGAGTGGCTATCCTGGATCTTTCGAGGCGATGAGGCCTTTCTCTACCCGCAGCACATCATCATGAAGTCTCCTTAGATCGCTGAATATGACCCGTAGCGCTGTTGCAGGTAGGATTGGTTGACCGGGGATATGCCATTTATCCGCATCGGGGATATCTATACGGTCCTGAAGCCGAGGCTGCTGAGGTGGCTGGATCATAGAATCAGCGTTTTTGCCTTTCCTCGCTCTCTTCCTAGACTTCTTTACTACCGGAAGGTCGTCCATAATACGTTGAGACGGCAATTCAGGCACCGACTCATGACGCTCAAACCCTGAGGAGGCGCCAGTATAGACATATTGTTCAGCGCCATCGTCGTCCTCATCCTCATCCATGGCGACGTCATCAGTGACTAATGGAGCCTCCTCCTTACCCCGTCCGCTATCACCCAACCCGACACCCGACGCTAATTGGGTAGGTGGGGTGTTGATGTTCATACCTTGCTGAGGCTGCGTGCTCGTGGGTGTCTTCCGGGCCGCCTCCAGACAAAGCAAACTCTTTGGCCACAACAGGACCCACCCATTGCAACAATCACCAAGACGCCGCGGTGTCTCGTCGTCATCCCCCACTAGTATTGGAGGAGGCAAATTCTCGTGGCCCGGTTTGACACTGGCCACGGAAACCTTGAAGACGTTCAGAGGGATTGGGCAGCTGTGGAACAATGGTTCCTTCGGCTCCATTATCGTCGCCTTCCCCACGTCCACCTTCTGGTCGCCGATGGTGTACAATATAGTGCACGGGGTTTCGTCGGCCTGCAAAGAAAAGTCTGCGACGTGAGACATCCGAAAGGCAACGAAAATGGGAGATTATACATTTATATTGAAGGGGACCGGTGTGAAAGATATCGTGAGGGAGTCGAGCTCAGCCAAAGACGAAGCACCACCGAGCACGTCCAGTGCGGAAGCCGGTGCGGGAGCCGGTGCGGGAGCAGGTGCTGGTGCAACGCTAGTCGAGCTGCTCCCCAAGGAGTCGGCAAGGGGAAAGTCCTCTGCATTTTTTTCTGGATTTTTCCTTGTCCAAGTGAAAACGCCCGTCACCAAGGAAGTAGACAAATCTGCAACCACCTGTTTTGCGGCAGCTACCGCTGTTGCGACTGTCTGAGATTATTTCTTCTCAACCACAATCTCAACCTTCTTGTCAATGTTTTCTTCAGTTAACCTCCGTCTTTCCTTTCTCTCCTCTGTGGTCTCACGGTAGTACTTCTTCCACGTGGCGCCGTCTCCGACACCGTGCACGTGTCCATACGACGGTCGAGTATCCACCGGTTGTCGTTTCAATATGTTCAACCCCCAGTTGAATGGAGTGTCCCACTTGGGCCTTGGCAATTCCTCAGACGGCGAGTCGCTTTCGGCCGCAATCTGGTGCTGCTCTCTCTGGAAAAGGCACAAGGATCCTTTACAAATATGACTAACGTGTGCAGTCGAATTGACCAGAAACTAAAATTACCAGCAGCCTCATGAACTCCGTAATGACCGGTTTTGTCTCGTAAACCTTCTTCACTGGGTCCCAACGGTGCCGGGCCCTGAGGACGTCATGCTCCTATTGGACGGTGAAATCCGCCAAGGGGTCTGGGATGCCCAGACTCGCGGCTTCCGCGTCCTCCTTGGCCCATTTGGACCTCTTTCCGCCGTAACCACGGCTTCCGAGGTAGTGGCTCCCAATGTTCCTCTCTTGAAGCCCCTTCATGTAGTGAGACTTTTTTTGGCAGCTTCGGCCTCGCAAGCCTCCTTGAATATTTGAAACTGCTCTTCTGTGATTGTCGGATTATCCTTTACAATCTCGGAGTAGGGTTCCTTCTTGTCGGTGATCTTTGCTTTCACTCGATTTTTCCAGGTGGCCAACGCGTCGCTAAACTTGGTCATGGCGTGTTTGTTTATCTTCTTCATTGCTAGGTCCTCGTCTGGATCTTCATAATCCTTCTCATTCTGGCCCGGGAACAAGAATATCTGGTGAAACTTCTTTAGGAGGGAGCTCCTCATATTCTCAATCTTCTGTAGTTTCTCATTGTTGATGGTGGCGGTTGTCTGTACGATGCAACCTATTTGATTGCCGTAGCATCGACGCGCTTCCTCAGGCGCCTTTGGCTCAAAATTGCTGTCGTCCACCTCCGTGACCACCAGTCTAGTAGTCCTGAGTTTGTTAGGAAGTCGTTGCCTCTTTGCTTTCGGTTCTACACCGGCTCCGCTCCCCGAGGCAGCGCCGGTCTCAGTCTCAGCACTGGTCTCGATGCCAGTCTCAGTCTCAGCACCGGTCTGCATGTCGGCAAAGCTAAAAAATTCGTCAGCCACCCGATAGACGTCGTCGCAATCACCAGAACCCTGTCCTTCATCGTTGCTAGCCATGTTTCCTACGATTAAATCTATTCAATTAATTCTAGACCTAATAAAATGAATAATGACATAAAAAAGGCCTATTGTTTTGCAGGAACGTTGACTCCTTCCCGTTTGCGGCAAATCCCAGGCACTCGATATGTCCTAGTTTGTAGCACAAGTCATGCCGAAATTCGTGGAAAATTTCGGCATGACCTTTGCTAAAAAGTGGACAAATCGAGAACCTGAATTTTGCCGGGACGGAAATGAATCAACATTCCGGCAAAACATAGGCCACTCGGCTTCATTCCCTAGAAACAACAAAAGGCCACTTGGGCACAATCGAACCACTTCAATGTCGATTATGATCAATGAGCAAACACAGCTGAGGATTTTTCATATATCATATACACTTCAAATTTGCATCTCCTAGTGTTTGACACTTCAAGAAAATCTACACAAATCTCATTCTCTCTGAAACTCAATCCAAAAACCAAATATAGATGGATGAACCCTAGAACTCAAATTATGTCCTAAATTTTTGTTCTAATAAAAATTCACTAAAAATTAAGAAACTACTAGACTGGCAACACTAATAGAAATTTATATTCTTATATTGATTTTTTTTCTCTAAACTAAATCCTACCACCCTAGTTAACATCTAGTTAAACCTTACTTTCCTAACATTTGTAATTAAACACTACAACCATAACCCTACTACCCTAGTTAAGGATATACAATTTTTTCCTACGGCGAGGGAGGCAGGGGCGTCTCTGTCAAAGCCCTATCTAAATTATCTTCCTAACTAAATTCTTTTCCTAACTAAATTAACCTAACTAATTTAGAGAGAGAGAGGAGGGGTGGGGGCTTACAGAGGATGGCTCCGGTGGTGGCGAGGGAGGCAGGGGCGTCTCCAGTGACGGCGAGGGAGGCAATTGTGGCGAGAGAGGATCCGGTGGCGTCGACTACGGCTTCGGTGGCGCTGATGTGGCCGCGCAGCTATGGTGGCGTTGGGGGCGGCTCCGGTGGCGTCGACGACGCATGGCTCTGGTGGCTCCGGGGGCATCGACGTCGGCAGGAGACGGCGGCGAAGTGGGGCGATGGCGAATTGGGAAAACGGCGGCGGGGTGGGTCGAGGGATTTGGGGGAGAAGTGGTGGCCGGGGTGAAAGGGTTTTTTGGTTAAGTCAAACATAGCGGTAGCGCTTTTCGCGAAACGCGCTATAGTTAAGTTAGCTATAGCGATTTTCACAAAACGCGCTATTGCTATAGCTAAGTAATTCCCTTCATATTTCTTATTTCCTTCTCTGTTTCTACAGCGGGGGTCTAGGAAACGCGTTGCAGCTATGTTAGCTATAGCGGCTATTACGGACAAACGCTACTGCTACGCCTTTCTCATTTTTTCGCTTTTTCATTTATTTTGCTCTACATTTTATTTTTTCCGTTCTCCTTTTTATATTTCTTTATTTTTCATTTAATTTTCCATTTATTTTTCATTTCATTTTATTTCCATTAGCAGTAGCGCTCTCCACGTGAAACGCCCTGCTACTTATGTCCTAGCGGTAGCGCGCTTCTCTCAAGACCGCTACTACTATGCGTAGCCTATCGTTTTGGCAATGGGAATATTAGTCGTAGCTCTTTTTCATGTGCACACGCTACTACTACTATTGTATCTATAGCGCGGTTTTCGCACGCACGCTACTGCTACTTAGCACTAGCGCCCGTTTTTGCCACGCGCTACTGCTAAATTTCTGTGTATAAGGTTTTCCCTAGTAGTGCATGATGCCTAACCGTCTGGAAGAAGCACAGTCTTCAAAGGTAACAAGCGTCAGATCCACGCAGGATCAATATTTTTAGTGATGCTCAATCACTTGGGGTTTGTAGGTGTTTGGGTTTGGGTTTTCCTCACTTGATGATTTTTGCTCAAAGTCCTCGGAGGATGGGATGCTCTCAAATGACAAGTGTTAGTTTCTCTCAGAGCAGCCAACCAGCTAGTGGTTGTAGGGGGCGGCTATTTATAGCCTAGGTAGCAGCCCGACATGATAAGACATAAATGCCCTTCAATGATATGACCCTTAGGTGGATAGATATTTTGGGACAGCTGGCGCATAGCA
>NC_041384.1:736266744-736299298 GCF_002162155.2 Triticum dicoccoides | reverse complement strand
TTTTTTATTAACTAATAAGTACTCTTCATCAAATAGACTGATGAGACAATGCGCGCCATCAATGATGATGATGTAAGAGAGGTGATTTTGTGAGCACCGTGTCAGCAGGACATCTGCATGTGCATCGTAGGGACATGTGCTCGTTATGTTTAGCTATTACAGCGAAACGTCACGGCATGCCACTGTGATTTCTCGTCCAACAGGTCACACATGCTCGATACACTCTTTTAGCTACGTTTTACGTAATTTACTACTTTTTTCTCAAGAAAAAAGGATTGGTTATTGTGCACTGCTGCCAACGTTGGACCATTGATAGATACACGACGGTGACAACTTTACCATGATGTAATCCTTACCTAAGGCTGGTCGTAATGTAAGTATCATAAACGGTACCATGCATGCCACCTAGACTTTTTTGATAATGTGTCACGCAATTAAATGAAAAAAAAGAGGATGTGGTATCATATAGGGCTGGACACGAGCCGAGCCGAACCGAGTTTGCTCCAAGCCTGCCTTTGGCTCGCCATGAGCGAGCCAAGCTCGGCTTGGCTCGCTGGATGGACGAGCCTGCTTTTGGAGGCTCTGCTCGTCTTGGTTGTGGCTCCGTCCCGCCCGAGTGGCTCGTGTGTGCCCTGCTGTATCCATGCACGCCGATGCAATGTGCGTGCTTGCCTGTGTCAATTAGGGCATCTCCAGCCGTTCGGCCCCCCAGGACGCCTAAATAGAGCGGCCTGGGGGCGTGTCGGCGCTAGTTCGGCCCCTGGGGGCGACCTAGCGCCCAGTCACGCCCCCACGCGCCGGCCCCAGGATGCAGTAATTTTAAACTTGGTCGTTCCAGCTCACAAAAGACGCCGCAAATCCGGCGATCGGACGTAGTCTGGCGTTACAAAAAACAGAGTTCGCGTGCGCAATGATCCATCACTCGGCGGGGTCGGCTCCAGGCGTTGGCGCCGCTCTCCGGGCGAGCCGCGACCTCCTCGACAATTCCATGCCATTTGTTGCACGCCAACTGGACACGGAACCAATGGTTCGCCATCGCCTTGGAGCCGCGCTGCATGTAGACGCCTTTGAAGTAGGGGTCGACGAGCTTCCGTTCGTCGAACTTGGCCTTGATGCGGTCCCAGTACGTCTCCAAGCTCTGGTTCGCGCCGGTGGTCGGGTCGAGGCAGACGACTTTCCATGCTTCGGCGAGGCATTCCTCCTCCTTGGACGTCCACTTGATGCGCGGTTCGCCTGACCTGGCCGCCCGCTTCTTCTTCTTCTGGCGCCCCTTCGCCGGAACAGGAGCCGGCTCATCCTCCTCCTCCTCCTCCTCCTCGGGTTCCTGCGCGTCCTCGCCGTAGACGTAGCCGAGCTCGGCCTCCATGTTGCCGCTGAGATCCACTACCTCGTCCTGGGTGGCGAACCCGGGAGAAGCGGCGGCCGCGGTCGATCCTGTCGCGATGATGTCGTCCATGTCGGCTCCCGTGTCGTCGGCGTCGCCGAGGTGCGAGAAGGGCAGAGATCCACGGTAGAGATGGGGCGTCGGCGTGGACGCGTAGGAGGCGGGCGGCGAGTAGTTGTATGGAGGGTACTGCACGCCGACGAAGGCGGGCGAGGGCGTGCGCGTAGCGGGGTGACCATGAGGGAAGGTCACGTTCGGGTTGAACCCACCGTGCGCGTCGCCGTCGGCCTAGCCGGGCGACGATGAACCCCATGGAGATCCGGCGCCTTGCTGTCCCCAGGGCGCGTACTAGGCGTGGTTGACGACGGGTGGATTCCTCCCCGCCTGGTCAACCGAGGAAGACGCCGCCAAGCGCGCCGCGTTGTCGCGGGCCTTCTTGGTGATGGCCCTGTTCTGCCTGTCGGCGGTGACTGCTTCGCGCCACTGAACTTCCACCCTCCACTCGGCGTTCGACATGCCCGGCGGCTTCGATGGCGGCGCCCTCGGCTTCCTCTGCTTCGGCTGGACCATGGCGCCAGTTGCGTTTGCTGCCGTGCGCGGCATGGTGTACTTCTTCGGCGGCATGGCGGCGACTGGAAGTCGAGCGGTAGGGGGTTTGGCGGGAGAAAGGAGGAGAATGGCGGGAAGAAGGCGAGCGAGCGGGAGAGATGCGAGGGAAAAGCGTCAACAAACAGCGGAAAAAGGCCCTCGGGTCGCCTCTAGGGCGGGCCCACGCGCCTTTTTCGCTTGCGCCGGCTCCCCAAGCGCCCCCCAGGGCGCCGGGTTCGGCCTGGGTCCGCCGACACCAGTTTTGGCCCGAGCCGGCAAAAAACGGCCTTCTGGGGGCGCGATTGGGGCCTTTTTTTGGCGCCGGCGCGGCAAAATCGCCTGGGGAGGCCCTGTTGGGGGCGCGGCTAGAGATGCCCTTAGTGCCAGTGCATGCGTGTTGTCCGCGTGCTAGCCGCCGGTGTGTTGTGTGCAGTTTGAATGCGTGCACGCCGCCGGCCCTGGCGGCGCTGATGCAGTGTGCTCGTGCTCGGGGTGGCAGACACTTGGGGCGGCGACACGGTTGGCGAGGAACCGCGGGAGCGACGAATGGCGTCGTCCGACACGGCGCGTCCGCCGGCGTTGTCAAGAGGGAGTCTTCCAGCGTTGTGCATGGCGAGGAGGACGACCGTCAGGTCGTGACCAGAGAGGTGGCGCGGCGGCGGAGAAACAAATCCTATAGCGGACGAGGAGGCCGGCGTCGTGTGTACGCACTCGCTAGGATTTTTTTGAGTCACTTGTGTAGTCGGAGTGCTTCAGTGGGCTTGGGCTGCTCGTGTCATTACACTGGGCTGCAAATCTCCACAAAACTAAACTTACTGGGCTTTGAAACGAGCCACCGAGCTGGACCGAGCGGAAACAGGCTCGGCTCGGTCGCTGAACGGGCCGAAATTTGCAGCTCGGCTCGGCTTTTTCTATGTCGGGCCGAGCTGGAGTGAGTTTCGGGCCGAGCCAAAAAGATCGCTCGTGCGTCCAACCCTAGTATCATATCATGATACCGTATCATATTAAATGATGTACTACTTTATGTTATGCATGACAATTAATAAGGCAAGCTAAGATACTAATTTATGATACTATACATTACAGAAGTAGTATCATATGCTAGTATCATATGCATGATACTAGTATATGGTACTCATCATTACGAGCAGCCTAACGCTACAACCAGATCTAGGTAGAACGTCTACAGCAGATGAGCTGGCTAGCATGTGCGTGGAGTTTTTGTCGTGGCTAGCTAGGTAGCTAGGTGGAGACCGTCCTGGCCCGCGCGTCGCTCCGCTCGGGGCGACCCGGGTGGCGACGAAAACCCTAGCCGCCGGCCCCCTTCCCCCCTCCTCCCCCTCGCCACCGCCCGAGGAGGCCCCCAGCGAAGCCCACGTGGTCGCCCAGGACGGCGACGGCGAGGATCTGGCTGCTTCGCTCTTCGTGGAGGGCTTCGGGTGCCGAGGTAGCGGCCTCGGGTGGCGCGGCGGCGTCGTTTTCGGCGGCGAGCGGCGTCGCAGGTGTTGTCCCCCATCTCCTTCGTCGCGAGGGCGGCGAGTGACGGCGGGTGCTGGCGCAGGTCGCAACGGGAGCGCGGCCTCCCAGTTCGCGTCTGGATCTGAAGGCGGCTTCCACTTCCCCTCAGAGCGCTCCTCCTCGCCGGATCTGGTCGCCGCCGGCCTCTGGACGCCGGGTTCGTGGTTGGTGGGGGTGCCTGGAGCAGCAGAACTGGACCGGGAGAAATCCCTGGCTGGTTCTCCGGTCACGGCGTTGACGACACGGACAGGTGTCGTTCTCCTCCTTGGAGGCTTCGTCGAGGTTTGTTTCCTCTCCCTCCTGCTCCATGACCAGGGTGAAAACCCTTGTCTTTTCAAGACTGGACGGCAATGGCAAAACGTGCGTCGCCACCTTCTTGAAGGTGTCGTCTTGGGCATGGTAGGAGTATGCAGAGTGTTGTGAGGTGGGTGTCGGGCTGGCTGCGTCAGCAACGAGGGAGATGAAGCTTGGTGCTCTGTTCATGTAGCAGTGTTGCTCTTCTTTGGATTGCCCGCCGGATCCTTGCTTGCTTCCTCTCCGGTTTGGCGCCATTCTTGGGCAGGGAGGGGATAGGGCTCCACTCTTTTGCTAGCAGCAACTTGATACGGTGGCTTGGGCACGGAGCCTGTCCATACGGGCTTGATCTGCATCCTGTCAGGATGCTTCATCCTGCTTGTTGTTCGTTTGTTCAGTGTTAGTGCCTTTGAGCTGTTTTTCCCCTTGGTGGTTGTAGCGGTGACCTGCGGTGTGGCAATTCGGCTGGTTATCCTCGTGCAGTGCTGCGTCGGGTTGAGAATCTCCCATGGTGCCCGGTGTCATGTCCAATCCTGGCTCTAGGGTGAGCTGCTCCATCTTGCAGCAGTCCGGCGCCTTTCGAGCCAAGGCGAGGGGCAGGGGTCCCCTTTGGGTTTGGAGAGGAGAGAATCGAACAAGGTGTCACCTTTCAGGGTAGATGAGGGCGTGACCATCGCTGGACTTTGTCTCCGTTTGAAGAACCCCTCCGTTGTGCTCTGCTTGATCTACTTCACTTGGTGGACTCCATCAACTTCTAGCTAGTGCTTAGTTTGCTTATCCCTCAAGGGCTTGTAGTCTTTGGTGCTTGTAAGCTGCGTCAGCAACACTTTGTATCTGCTATTGTTTTTTCTGTTCTTGTTAGAGGCTTTTAGTAGTTGTCTCATGGTTGTAATGATGGCCTTGTGTAATCCCTGGTCGGTTGATGGCTTTGTTAATTCAAAGTCGGGCTCCCATGGATCCTTCGTTCCAGAAAAAAGCATGTGCATGTTTTTTTTCGTGTCCCATTTAAGAGAGGACCTTTAATCTCTGCAAGCGAGGGGTCAATAGCTCCTGTGCGATGTTGTTGGAATGAATGGCTGTGATGCGACGTTTTAGAAGCAAACAATAGCTCCAATGCGACATGGCTCTGTTTAACCATGAAATGAAAAACATGAGGGGTTAGCGATTCGAGTTATGATATGCGGGACCTAGCAGTTACTCGCATGTGGGTGGGACCCACAACTTATCCACGCAAGCATGCCCGTGCTCATCAGCGTCCCCCGACCCGAGCTAGCCATGAGCCTGAGCCAGCCCACCCCACCCCAGCCCCCGCCTCCATTGCTTGCCCTGCCACTTTCCTTTCCCACCATCTTCTTCCTCTGCTCCGGCAACGAAGCGCGCCGCTGGCGAGTGATGTCTAGATCGACTTCGGCCTCCTGCCAGTCATGGACGCAGTACGGTCCACTGCCGTTGACAAGATGCCCCGATTGCCCGCGCATGTAGCCTCTGAAGCGTTTGACTTGTGTGAGGGAAGAAAATGGCAATCGTGGGCGCGACTTTGAAAATGCTTGAGCAAGCCACAGCCAGGGCAGGTTAGATCTGTGTTCTTGACCAATCCTATGGTCTAATTTCTCCCGATTTCTTTCTTTTTTTCCTCGAATTAGGGCAGTGGATCTGGGTGGTGGATCTAGGATTCATGCGCCGCCGGCCCCCTATTTTTCAGGTTCTGAAGAAATGTGGGCATTTTGAGTGGCTCGATGACTATGTTGAAAGGATGAAATTGGAGGGATCAACCGGAACCCAAGAGCTCAATTTTGGGGGGCGGCTTGCCGTGGAACAAGCCCCCAATTTGGCGGAGAGAGCCGATCCGATGATGCACAGTGCATAACTGAAGTGTGAATTGAAGAAAATTGGCAAGCAACTAAAGCATGTGATCGATTTGAAGCAGCAATCAAATATGATGGCTGGAGCATTTTATGGTTGTGTCGTTGCCATGGGTTTATTTTACTTGATGTTCATCAATCGCTAGAATTTGTTAGAGTTTGAGTTAGTGTGTCAACTAGTTTAAGGGGTGCCCAATAGTTTGAGTTACCAGGGATCATTTGTTAGATGAATTTGAATTAGTGTGAAGCAAAACTTGCTTGAATTATTGTAATGATATTCTCAACGGCCCTATTCAGTGTTCATGCTCTGTTTCCTCTGTTTTTGTTCTTCAGTTAACAGAGTACACACCCAAATTCAGTTTCTAGTAAAAAACAAAACTGGGCTGCCGAATAGATGTTGGGTCGTGAGAAAATGGGCCCTGAGAAAATAACCATGCCGAAGACCAGCCCACCCGCGTAGGGGCACCAGCCCACCTCTAACTCCGGCAAATAAAATGGGGCCCAATAAAATGTTACTTGTTTTTATTTTGGCCTTTTTCTTGCACTAAATTTTGTGATGGATCATTTTTTGATGCACTAAAACTAAATGTTAATTGTTCTTATGCATGTATACGGTTCCATGAACTAAATGAGTTGCATGCTTGCATGAAGTGCCCGAAGTAAATTAGTTTGCATTTCCTAGTTGCACCCATGTCCATAGTGGGTTTGCATGGGGCTCCTAGTTGCATGTCCATGGTTTGGCCAATATTTTGAAGATGGTGTGTGTGGTGATAGGGGTGTAGAAACCCGGGCTCGTAGCAACCCATAGCAATACACGAATAATAAGCAAAAACAACCCGTAGTAATCAACAAATAATAGCACGAAACACACAATATATATAGTAGCATAATGATTATATAGAAGCATAAAGATTGCAACCCATAGTTCCAAGATAGCCTTACAACTCGACGATAGATTTACAACTTATAAAGTACTAATAAAACTTAATAATAGTACCATAACGATTACAACTTAAAAGACTAATACGATAGATCTATAGCAAGCTAGATAGATAGGGGGCACCAAACACGGGTTCTTTGGGTTCTTCTTCTCCTTGCTAGAGGCGAAGGTGTCCCGATGTTTCGATGAGATGGTGGCTATCGTTTTCTGTGGGAGTCGACCTTGACGATCCGACTACGAACGTGGGAGACGTCGCGCCTTAGCAATCGCTAAACCAACTTCCGAGGGTTATTGACCACGCCGGAGCACGATCAACCTGACCACGAGGGTCTGTTTCCTGCGAGCAAACGAAGAACAAGTAAGAAACTGAGATTGCAATCTGGATATTGCGAATATAAGATGAAAGCTTTATTGATCAAGGTGGGGTTCTATGACGTCTTGGTCTGGTCGTTGGACACAAACGAAGTACGCGAAGTTGCAGCTATGGCGAACTTTTAATCTAAACAAAACCCAAAGTCTAAACGATGCCCTAAGGGCTGTATATATGGAGGAGAGAGGAGGAATTTCGTGGCCCTTGTTGGAGGGGTCCGAAACCAACCCTAACTCTTGTTTCCCCACACATACAGACTGTAAAAATATCATATACTTAAGTACTTCGAAAATACATGGGCCTGGCCCAATAATAAGGTGACGCAACACCTAGAATAGCCTCTGGACGAAATTTATGAAGTGGCATCTTGTATATTTCGTCCCATGCTTCATGCACTCATTATGGTGGCTTCAGAGTCCTGGAATCATCACTTGTAACTCCGTGCTTGTTCCCCTTGCGCATGCCATCATCTCCATGCTTGAACTTGCTCCAAGGTTCATCTTTCTTGTCCAAGCTAGGCCCTTCATTTGTAAGCAAAACAAATGTATCCAATTTAGGCAGCATCATATTCTCATGAACATTAGAATCGTTACCAAGAAACGAAAGTACCTGATAATTCAATTGGCGTGCGCGAGCTCTAGTAATTGGTCCAGTATGTATAGCAGCAGGGGCTGTGGGTGTAACAATGGTATTGATGTCCTCATCATCCTCCCCTTCTTGAAATGAAGTCTTCCTCGACGAAAGTTCATCGTCCTCACCTAAATAAAGCTTCAAATCTGCAATGTTAAAAGTGGGACTAACACCAAAATCTGCAGGCAGCTCAAGTTTATATGCATTATCATTTATTTTCTCTAACACCTTAAAAGGACCATCAACACGTGGCATTAGCTTTGACTTGCGCAAATTAGGAAATCTATCCTTATGCAAATGTAACCAAACAAGATCTCCAGGTGCAAACACAACATGTTTTCTACCCTTATCTCCAGCTAGTTTATATTTAGCATTCATACGCTCAATGTTTTCCTTAGTTAACTCATGCATTTTTAAAATCAATTCAGCACGTTCTTTAGCATCAAAATTAACCTTCTCCAAAGATGGAATAGGCAACAAATCAATAGGTGCACGAGGTAGGAAACCATACACAATTTCAAAAGGGCGCATCTTAGTAGTAGAATGCAATGAACGATTATAAGCAAATTCAATATGAGGCAAGCATTCTTCCCAAATTTTCTTGTTATTCTTCAAAACAGCCCTAAGCATAGTAGACAATGTTCTATTGACTACTTCAGTTTGTCCATCAGTTTGGGGGTGACAAGTAGTACTAAAAAGCAGCTTAGTCCCCAACTTAGCCCATAAACATCTCCAAAAGTGGCTAGGAAATTTTGTATCATGATCTGAAACAATAGTATTTGGCACACCATGCAAGTGAATAATTTCACGAAAGAACAAATCAGCAACATTAACATCATCATCGCTTTTATGACATGGTATAAAGTGTGCCATTTTCGAGAACCTATCCACCACAACAAATATGCTATCCCTCCCCTTCTTTGTTCGAGGTAAACCTAAAACAAAGTCCATAGATATATCCTCCCAAGGAACACTAGGTACAGGCAAAGGCATATATAAACCATGAGGATTGAGTCGTGACTTAGCTTTTTGACATGTAGTGCAGCGAGCAACAAAACGCTCAACATCCCGTCTCATCTTTGGCCAAAAGAAATGTGTAGCAAGTATATCCTCCATCTTCTTGACGCCAACGTGTCCCATTAATCCTCCTCCATGCGCCTCCTGCAACAACAAAAGACGAACCAAGCTAGCTGGAATGCATAGCTTGTTAGCACGAAACACAAATCCATCGTTAAGAACGAACTTGTTCCAAGTTCTCCCTTCCTTACAATTCTGCAATACATCTTTAAATTCAGCATCATGAACATATTGATCTTTGGTGGTCTCCAAACCAAATATTTTAAAGTCAAGTTGTGAAAGAAAAGTATAACGACGAGACAATGCATCAGCAATAACATTTTCTTTACCCATCTCGTGTTTAATAACATAAGGGAAAGTCTCAATGAATTCAACCCATTTAGCATGTCTACTGTTCAGTTTTGCTTGACTTTTAATGTGTTTCAAAGATTCATGATCAGAATGTATAACAAATTCCTTGGGCCATAAATAATGTTGCCATGTTTCTAAGGTCCGAACAAGAGCATATAATTCTTTATCATAAGTAGAATAGTTCAGACTAGGCCCACTCAATTTTTCAGAAAAGTATGCAACAGGTTTGCCATGTTCTAATAACACACCTCCTAATCCAATTCCACTAGCATCACATTCAAGCTCAAAAGTCTTATTGAAATTAGGAAGTTCGAGTAAAGGAGCATGTGTCAACTTATCTTTCAATACCGTGAAGGCTTCTTCCTGTGCGGTACCCCAAACAAAAGGCACATCCTTCTTTGTAAGCTCGTTGAGAGGTGCAGCAATGGTGCTGAAATCTCTCACAAAACGCCTATAGAAACCAGTGAGGCTAAGGAAACTCCTCACTTGTGTGACCGTTTTGTGCTGCGGCCAACTCTCAATAGCTTCAATCTTGGCTTTATCAACTTCAATTCCCTGTGGAGTAACAACATAGCCAAGAAAAGATACTCGGTCGGTGCAAAAGGTGCACTTTCCAAGGTTACAAACAAACGTGCATCACGTAGAGCAATAAAAACAGCACGTAAATGTTCCAAATGTTTCTCCAAAGATTTGCTATAACTCAGTATATTATCAAAATAGACTACCACAAATCGTCCAATGAAAGCACGTAAAACTTCGTTCATTAGTCTCATGAAAGTACTAGGTGCATTAGTTAACCCAAAAGGCATGACTAACCACTCATATAAACCAAACTTAGTTTTAAATGCTGTTTTCCATTCATCTCCCAATTTCATACGAATTTGATGGTATCCACTACGCAAATCAACTTTGGAGAATATTGTAGAGCCACTCAATTCATCAAGCATGTCGTCTAGCCTAGGAATAGGATGACGATAACGAATAGTAATATTATTAATGCCTCTACAATCAACACACATACGCGACGTACCATCCTTTTTCGGCACTAAAATGATAGGAACAGCACAAGGACTAAGGGATTCATGGATATAACCTTTGTCAAGCAGCTCCTGTACTTGACACATAATCTTCTTCGTCTCCTCTGGATTGGTACGGTATGGCGCACGGTTGGGTAATGATGCACCGGGAATTAAGTCAATTTGATGCTCAATCCCTCGAATAGGTGGTAATCCCGGTGGCACGTCTTGTGGAAAGACGTCAGCGAACTCCTGCAAAATGTTAGTGACAGCAGGAGGCAAAAAGGAAGGCACGTCCTCGAATGAAAATAATGCCTCTTTGCACACAAAAGCACAACAAACAGATTTGCTAAAATCTAGATCGTCAATATCAGATTTGGTGGCAAGTAAACATGCACTTTTCAATTTAATTTCAGAAGCAACACTAGATGGTTTATTATTAGGCTTCATTTGTTTCTCAAATTCTTTTGCCACAATCTAATTTTCACTCTTATTGTTCTCCTATTTTGCTTTATTAGCTCTATTAATATCATCTTTCAAAATAGAATCAGGAGTCATAGGAAGCAAAGTAATATTTTTATCCTTATGAACAAGAGTATACTGATTGTTTCTACCATGGTGTACAGAATTTTTATCAAATTGCCATGGTCTACCAAGTAATAAGGAACATGCGTGCATAGGTACCACATCACAATCAACATAATCAGCATATGTAGCGATACTAAAATGCACACAAACAGTACGTGTTACCTTAACCTTGCCGCTGTTGTTGAACCATTGGATGTAGTAAGGATGTGGATGTGGTCTTGTGGTGAGAGATAGCTTCTCCACCATCTCCATGCTAGCCAAGTTGTTGCAGCTCCCTCCATCTATGATGACGTGAACGGAACGTTCCTTCACAACTCCCTTTGTATGGAACGAATTATGCCTTTAATTTTGCTCAGCTTGTGTGACCTGCACACTCAAAACACGTTGAGCAACTAAACATACATACCTGTCAGCATTTTCAGGAGCCATGTATTGCGTCTCATGATCAGAATCATCTCCACCATGTTCTTCACGTGTAATAAGAGCCAAAGTCTCCTCATCATAGTCACTAGCGGACTCATACCCACCATCCTCAGTAGCAATCATCACACGCTGAGATTGGCATTCTCTCGCAAAATGTCCCCTTCCCTTACAACGACGACAGATAATATCACTTGTGTGCCCTGTTGATGCCATGAAAGAAGAAGAGCTCTACGCAGGTCTAGCGGGTGTGCTCTTGGCAGATAGTGGTGGTTGTGCCTGCTTTCTTGTATCACGGCTGGAGGTGGCACCTGATGGAGGTGCTGGTGGAGTGGAAGTAGAGGATGCACGTGGTGTCCATGATGAAGATCGACCTGCAGAAAAGTTAGTTCACGCCAATCCCTGTCGATCTTGCACTTCACGTTCAGCTTTACAAGCAAGATGGAATAAACGAGTGATATTAGTATACTCCTTATACTCTAGGATGGTCTGAATCTCTCTATTTAATCCACCCATAAAACTTGCAAGCATAGCTTCATTCTCCTCAACAATACCACATCTAATCATGCCAGTTTGTAATTCCTGATAATATTCTTGTACAGAATTTTTTCCTTGTCTTAAAAGCTGCAATTTTTGAAGTAATTCACGTTAATAATATGGTGGAACCCAACGAGTACGCATAGCAGTTTTCAAAGCAGCCCAAGTAGCTGGAATAGGATATAATCTACAATGTTCAGACCACCAAACACATGCAAAGCTAGTGAAAGCACAAACAGCAGCAGGAACACGTCTCTCCTCAGGATATTGTAAACATGTAAATCGTTGTTCAGTTTCTAACTCCCAAGTAAGATATATATATATCAGGAACATATCTACCCTCAAATGGTGGAATATTCCATTTTAGTTTAGGAAGATGGTCATGTACCTCAGGTGGTGGTGCAGCCCTACCATTGCGATGATATGCATGAGGACGACCTGGTGGTGGTGGTGCTGATGGTTGCATGTAGTTCTGATTTTGGTCAACCTCATCCTCGTAATGGTCCTCCACCTCTGCAGTAGCAGCAGGAGCGGCAGAAGCATCAACAGCGGCATCAGAAATTTGCCCAGGGTCAACGGGAACGCGTTGTGCTTGTCCCACTTGATTTTGAAAGCGGTGTTGTTGTTGTTGTTGTTGTTGTTGTTGGAGAGGTGCGTTAGGGGCAGCCGGTGGTGGTGGTGGAAGACTCGCGAGCAATTCATTAAACTTGTTATCGAGCTTTGTTTCAAACGTCTTCTCCATGCCATCAATCTTCTCCATGGCCTCGTCAAATCTGTTTAGCACATCTTGCAACTGTCCACTCATCATTTGCTGAAATTTATCATGCAACTCCTTATCTTCAGGTTCTCCCAGTCGGTCTCGTCGGCTTGTGATCCTGCCATGGTTAGCAACAATAGAAACACCCAAGAATATGATCCTACAGACTACTAACAAAAGGTGGTGGTGTATGTCACAAATCCGTCAAGCAAATCTCAGATTCTTACCAGTTCTTACCCAGCAGCAGGCAGTGATTGGCAACCGTCGTAGTCAAAACTCTCAAAGCTTGGATAGAGCGATTACCAGGGAGAGTCAAACGCACGACGTAGATGTATGTGGAGCTGGGAAGGCTTATAATATGGTAGCAAAAAGGGTCAGCAATAATCAATTCAGAGATGCAAAGTTGAATAAACGCTCAATGACGGTACTGTACTGGTCCTAGGCTAGATCATGCTAGAGACGCGAGCCTAGAACACTAAAAAAATCACGGCGCTGCACGTAAACAAGGGAGGAGCACGCTCTGATTTTTTTTTTGTTTTTTTCACTTTTTTTTGCACTTTTTCCCTCTTTTTTTTTGCTCCTCAACAAATTTTTTTTGAAAAAGTCTACAAATGGTGTAAAAACTGCCTAGCCAGAATTTTTTTTGTGAGTTTGGAACTATTTTTCTTCTACGGGTGGCTCGCAAGTTGGGGAGTCCTACTCTGTCACGACTCGGAGTATCGCGTGATCTGGAACTCGAAAACAAAGCAACAAATACTGGACTCGGACTGGTGGCGGAGATGAATCTGGTAGAATCTCGGATTGGTGGCGGCGATGAAACTGGTGGAAATCGGACTGGTGGCGGACTAATGTTGCAGGTGGACTCGGATTGGCGTGATGGCGGCGGATATGTGGTGGCGTATATGGAAGCAGCGATGATGATGATGCGGTGGTGATATATGGCAGCGGTGACAACCTGTGAACAGGACTAGACGCTAAGACCAGCAACTTGACAGAACAATGCAACCGCAAATTCGACAAAGCAAATACAGAAAAGATTATGCAAAGGCTCAGATTGGTTCTGATAGGATGAACTAACCCTATTTTTTTTGGCTTTTTCGTGGACTATAGGTACGAAGAACAGACTCTATCTAAACTACGAAAAACTGTAAAATCTCACCGAGCAACCTGGAAATCTGATACCACTTGATAGAGGCGAAGGTGTCCCGATGTTTCGATGAGATGGTGGCTATCGTTTTCTGCGGGAGTCAACCTTGATGATCCGACTACGAACGTGTGAGACGTCGCGCCTTAGCAATTGCTAAACCAACTTTCGAGGGTTATTGACCATGCCGAAGCATGATCAACCTGACCATGAGGGTCTGTTTCCTGCAAGCAAACGAAGAACAAGCAAGAAACTGAGATTGCAATCTGGATATTGCGAATATAAGATGAAAGCTTTATTGATCAAGGTGGGGTTCTGTGACGTCTTGGTCTGGTCATTGGACACAAACGAAGTACGCGAAGTTGCAGCTATGGCAAACTTTTAATCTAAACAAAACCCAAAGTCTAAACAATGCCCTAAGGGCTGTATATATGGAGGAGAGAGGAGGAATTTCGTGGCCCTTGGTGGAGGGGTCCGAAACCAACCGTAACTCTTGTTTCACCACACATACGGACTCTAAAAACAGCCTATACTTAAGTACTTCAAAAATACATGGGCCTGGCCCAATAATAAGGTGACGCATCACCTAGAAAAGCCTCTGGACGAAATTTATGAAGTGGCATCTTGTATATTTCGTCCCATGCTTCATGCACTCATTATGGTGGCTTCAGAGTCCTGGAATCATCACTTGTAACTCCGTTCTTGTTCCCCTTGCGCATGCCATCATCTCCATGCTTGAACTTGCTCCAAGGTTCATCTTTCTTGTCCAAGCTAGGCCCTTCATTTGTAAGCAAAACAAATGTATCCAAAACAAATGTATCCAATTTAGGTAGCATCATATTCTCATGAACATTAGAATCGTTACCAAGAAACGAAAGTACCTAATAATTCAATTGGTGTGCGTGAGCTCTAGTAATTGGTCCAGTATGTATAGCAACAGGGGCTGTGGGTGTAACAATGGTATTGATGTCCTCATCACTCCTCCTCCGGGGCCACCTCGCTCCTCCGGGCGCCGCCCTTCACTCCTCTACGTTGTTGACGGGGTACGGGAGCATGTTCATAACGCCGTTGTTGGGGAAGATGCCGTTGAAGTCGGTGAAGATATTGTAGGTCGTGAAAGCTATGAACTCACAACCAACCCAATACGCTCGCCCGAGGAGATGGAAAGCATCGAAAGGGTTAGTGAACATGGCGAGGAGCCCAACCACAATGCCGTTATGGTTGACCTCCTCAAGATGGTACATCCGAGGAGAGCCGCGGGGGAGGTGGCGGAAGCCGGCAGCAAGGAAGAACTCCGTTAACTCCCTTGCGCCCCTTCACCTCGAGATCGCCCAAACCCTAAGGGTTCTCTCCACTCTGACCGGGTAGAGCCTTTCTGGCATGGTTGGGGGGAAGCGATAGGTGGGGGCGTTGTACTGCATGGTGGCGGGATGGCTCGAGGGCTCGATCGGGTTTGATGGAGAAGAAGGAAGAAGGAGAACAGAGGAGGTAGAGGATGGGGTGTGGATGAGGAGGAAGAGGAAGACGATAGTGCCTGGCTTAAATAGCCCAAGTGCGACGTGGTTTCACCCCGTAGAATTAGTGGGCGGGCGGCGTTTGGTGGCGCCCTGAAGGAAATATGCCCTAGAGGCAATAATAATGTTATTATTTTATTTCCTTACATCATGATAAATGTTTATTATTCATACTAGAATTGTATTATCCGGAAACATAATACTTGTGTGAATACATAGACAAACCAAACGTCACTAGTATGCCTCTACTTGACTAGCTCGTTAATCGAAGATGGTTATGTTTCCTAACCATAGACATGTGCTGTCATTTGATTAATGGGATCACATCATTAGGAGAATGATGTGGTTGACATGACCCATTCCATTAGCTTAGCACCCGATCGTTTAGTATGTTGCTATTGCTTTCTTCATTACTTATACATGTTCCTATGGCTATGAGATTATGCAACTCCCGTTTACCGTAGGAACACTTTGTGTGCTACCAAACGTCACAACGTAACTGGGTGATTACAAAGGAGCTCTACAGGTGTCTCCAAAGGTGAATGTCGGGTTGGCGTATTTCGAGATTAGGATTTGTCACTCCGATTGTCGGAGAGGTATCTCTGGGCCCTCTCGGTAATGCACATCACATAAGCCTTGCAAGCATTACAACTAATGAGTTAGTTGCGAGATGATGTATTATGAAACGAGTAAAGAGACTTGTCGGTAATGAGATTGAACTAGGTATTGAGATACCGACGATCGAATCTCGGGCAAGTAACATACCGATGACAAAGGGAACAACGTATGTTGTTATGCGGTCTGACCGATAAAGATCTTCGTAGAATATGTAGGAGCCAATATGAGCATCCAGGTTCCGCTATTTTTTATTGACCGGAGACGTGTCTCTGTCATGTCTACATTGTTCTCGAACCCGTAGGGTCTGCACGCTTAAGGTTTCGATGACAGTTATATTATGAGTTTATAAGTTTTGATGTACCGAAGTTAGTTCGGAGTTCCGGATGTGATCACGGACATGATGAGGAGTCTCGAAATGATCGAGACATAAAGATTGATATATTGGACGGCTATATTTGGACACCAGAAGTGTTTCAGGTGATTTCGGAGAAAACCGGAGAGCCGAAGGGTTACCGGAACACCCCCGGGAGAAGTAATGGGCCATATGGGCCTTAGTGGAGAGAGAGGGGCAGCCAAAGGTGGGCCGTGCGCCTCCTCCCCCCTGGTCCGAATTGGACTAGGAGAGGGGGGGGGGGCGCCCCCCTTTCCTTCTCCCTCCCCACTTCTTTCCCCCTCCTAGTAGGGGTCCTACTCCTACTAGGAGGAGGACTCCTCCTTGGCGTGCCATAGGGGCCGGCCGGCCTCCTCCCCTTGCTCCTTTATAGACGGGGGCAGGGGGCACTCCTAGACACACAATTTGATCCACGTGATCATATTCTTAGCCGTGTGCGGTGTCCCCTTCCACCATAATCCTTGATAATATTGTAGCGGTGCTTAGGCGAAGCCCTGCGACAGTACTACATCAAGAGTGCTAGAACTCTTCCCCAACACTTTGCTGGATCGGAGTCCGGGGATCGTCATCGAGCTGAACGTGTGCTAGAACTCGGAGTTGCCATAGTTTCGGTGCTTGATTGGTCGGGCAGTGAAGACGTACGACTACATCAACCGCGTTGTCATAACGCTTCCACTGTCGGTCTACAAGGGTACGTAGATCACACTCTCCCCTCGTTGCTATGCATCACCATGATCTTGCGTGTGCGTAGGAATTTTTTTGAAATTACTACGTTCCCCAATAGTGGCATCCGAGCCTAGGTTTTATGTGTTGATGTTATTTGCATGAGTAGAACACAAGTGAGTTGTGGGCGATATAAGTCATACTGCTTACCAGCATGTCATACTTTGCTTCGGCGGTATTGTTGGACGAAGCGGCCCGGACCGACATTACGTGTACGCTTACGCGAGACCGGTTCTCCCGACGTGCTTTGCACAAAGGTGGCTAGCCGGTGACAGTTTCTCCAACTTTAGTTGAACCGAGTGCGGTTATGCCCGGTCCTTGCGAAGGTTAAAACAGCACCAACTTGACAAACTATCGTTGTGGTTTTGATGCGTAGGTAAGATTGGTTCTTGCTTAAGCCCGTAGCAGCCACGTAAAACTTGCAACAACAAAGTAGAGGACGTCTAACTTGTTTTTGCAGGGCATGTTGTGATGTGATATGGTCAAGACATGATGCTAAATTTTATTGTATGAGATGATCATGTTTTGTAACCAAGTTATCGGCAACTGGCAGGAGCCATATGGTTGTCGCTTTATTGTATGCAATGCAATTGCACTGTAATGCTTTACTTTACCACTAAGCGGTAGCGATAGTCGTGGAAGCATAAGATTGGCAAGACGACAACGATGCTATGATGGTGATCAAGGTGTCGCGCCGGTGACGATGGTGATCATGACGGTGCTTCGAAGATGGAGATCACAAGCATAAGATGATGATGGCCATATCATATCACTTATATTGATTGCATGTGATGTTTATGTTTTATGCATCTTATCTTGCTTTGATTGACGGTAGCATTTTAAGATGATCTCTCACTAATTATCAAGAAGTGTTCTCCCTGAGTATGCACCGTTGCGAAAGTTCTTCGTGCTGAGACACCACGTGATGACCGGGTGTGATAGGCTCTACGTTCAAATACAACGGGTGCAAAAAAGTTGCACACGCAAAATACTTAGGTATACTTGACGAGCCAAGCATATACAGATATGGCCTCGGAACACAGAGACCGAAAGGTCAAGCGTGAATCATATAGTAGATATGATCAACATAGCGATGTTCAGCAATGAAACTACTCCATCTCACGTGATGATCGGACATGGTTTAGTTGATTTGGATCACGTAATCACTTAGAGGATTAGAGGGATGTCTATCTAAGTGGGAGTTCTTTAGTAATATGATTAATTGAACCTAAATTTATCAAGAACTTAGTACCTGATAGTATCTTGCGTGTTTATGTTTGATTGTAGCTAGATGGCCCGTGTTGTTGTTCCGTTGAATTTTAATGCGTTCCGTGAGAAAGCAAAGTTGAAAGATGATGGTAGCAATTACACGGACTGGGTCGGTAACTTGAGGATTATCCTCATTGCTGCACAGAAGAATTATGTCCTGGAAGCACCGCTGGGTGCCAGGCCTGCTGCTGGAGCAACACCAGATGTTATGAACGTCTGGCAGAGCAAAGCTGATGACTACTCGATAGTTCGGTGTGCCATGCTTTATGGCTTAGAATCGGGACTTCAACGACGTCTTGAACGTCATGGAGCATATGAGATGTTCCAGGAGTTGAAGTTAATAATTCAAGCAAATGCCCGGATTGATAGATATGAAGTCTCCAATAAGTTCTATAGCTGCAAGATGGAGGAGATTAGTTCTGTCAGTGAGCATATACTCAAAATGTCTGGGTATAATAATCACTTGATTCAATTGGGAGTTAATCTTCCAGTTGATTGCGTCATTGACAGAATTCTCCAATCACTGCCACCAAGCTACAAGAGCTTCGTGATGAACTATAATATGCAAGGGATGAATAAGACTATTCCCGAGCTCTTCGCAATGCTGAAAGCTGCGGAGGTAGAAATCAAGAAGGAGCATCAAGTGTTGATGGTCAATAAGACCACTAGTTTCAAGAAAAAGGGCAAAGGGAAGAAGAAGGGGAACTTCAAAAAGAACAGCAAGAAAGTTGCTACTCAAGAGAAGAAACCCAAACCTGGACCTAAGCCTGAAACTGAGTGCTTCTACTGCAAGTAGACTGGTCACTGGAAGCGGAACTGCCCCAAGTATTTGGCGGATAAGAAGGATGGCAAGGTGAACAAAGGTATATGTGATATACATGTTATTGATGTATACCTTACTAATGCTCGCAGTAGCACCTGGGTATTTGATACTGGTTCTGTTGCTAATATTTGCAACTCAAAACAGGGACTACGGATTAAGCGAAGATTGGCTAAGGACGAGGTGACGATGCGCGTGGGAAATGGTTCCAAAGTCGATGTGATCGCAGTCGGCACGCTACCTCTACATCTACCTTCGGGATTAGTATTAGACCTAAATAATTGTTATTTGGTGCCAGCGTTAAGCATGAACATTATATCTGGATCTTGTTTGATGCGAGACGGTTATTCATTTAAATCAGAGAATAATGGTTGTTCTATTTATATGAGTAATATCTTTTATGGTCATGCACCCTTAAAGAGTGGTCTATTCTTATTAAATCTCGATAGTAGTGACACACATATTCATAATGTTGAAGCCAAAAGATGCAGAGTTGATAATGATAGTGCAACTTATTTGTGGCACTGCCGTTTGGGTCATATCAGTGTAAAGCGCATGAAGAAACTCCATAATGATGGGCTTTTGGAACCACTTGATTATGAATCACTTGGTACTTGCGAATCGTGCCTTATGGGTAAGATGACAAAAACACCGTTCTCCGGTACTATGGAGAGAGCAACAGATTTGTTGGAAATCATACATACAGATGTATGTGGTCCGATGAATGTTGAGGCTCGTGGCGGATATCGTTATTTTCTCACCTTCAGAGATGACTTAAGCAGATATGGGTATATCTACTTAATGAAACATAAGTCTGAAACATTTGAAAAGTACAAAGAATTTCAGAGTGAAGTTGAAAATCATCGTAACAAGAAAATAAAATTCCTACGATCTGATCGTGGAGGAGAATATTTGAGTTACGAGTTTGGTGTACATTTGAAACAATGTGGAATAGTTTCGCAACTCACGCCACCCGGAACACCACAGCGTAATGATGTGTCCGAACGTCGTAATCGTACTTTACTAGATATGGTGCGATCTATGATGTCTCTTACTGATTTACCGCTATCGTTTTGGGGATATGCTCTAGAGACGGCTGCATTCACGTTAAATAGGGTACCATCAAAATCCATTGAGACGACGCCTTATGAACTGTGGTTTGGCAAGAAACCAAAGTTGTCGTTTCTGAAAGTTTGGGGCTGTGATGCTTATGTGAAAAAGCTTCAACCTGATAAGCTCGAACCCAAATCGGAGAAATGTGTCTTCATAGGATATCCAAAGGAAACTATTGGATACACCTTCTATCACAGATCCGAAGGCAAGACTTTTGTTGCTAAATTTGGAAACTTTCTAGAGAAGGAGTTTCTCTCGAAAGAAGTGAGTGGGAGGAAAGTGGAACTTGACGAGGTAATTGTACCTGCTCCCTTATTGGAAAGTAGTACATCACAGAAACCAGTTTCTGTGACAACTACACCAATTAGTGAGGAAGCTAATGATAATGATCATGAAACTTCAGAACAAGATACTACTGAACCTCGTAGATCAACCAGAGTAAGATCCGCGCCAGAGTGGTACGGTAATCCTGTTCTGGAAGTCATGCTACTAGATCATGATGAACCTACGAACTATGAAGAAGCGATGGTGAGCCCAGATTCCGCAAAATGGCTTGAAGCCATGAAATCTGAGATGGGATCCATGTATGAGAACAAAGTATGGACTTTGGTTGACTTGCCCAATGATCGGCAAGTGATTGAGAATAAATGGATCTTCAAGAAGAAGACTGACGCTGACGGTAATATTACTGTCTACAAAGCTTCACTTGTCGCAAAAGGTTTTCGGCAAGTTCAAGGGATTGACTACGATGAGACCTTCTCACCCGTAGCGATGCTTAAGTCTGTCCGAATCATGTTAGCAATTGCCGCATTTTATGATTATAAAATTTGGCAAATGGATGTCAAAACTGCATTCCTAAATGGATTTCTGCAAGAAGAGTTGTATATGATGCAGCTGGAAGGTTTTGTTGATCCAAAGGGAGCTAACAAAGTGTGCAAGCTCCAGTGATCCATTTATGGACTTGTGCAAGCCTCTCGGAGTTGGAATAAACGCTTTGATAGTGTGGTCAAAGCATTTGGTTTTATACAGACTTTTGGAGAAGCCTGTATTTACAAGAAAGTGAGTGGGAACTATGTAGCATTTCTGATATTATATGTAGATGACATATTACTAATCGGAAATGATATAGAATTTCTGGATAGCATAAAAGGACACTTGAATAAAAGTTTTTCAATGAAAGACCTTGGTGAAGCTGCCTACATATTGGGCATCAAGATCTATAGAGACAGATCGAGACGCTTAATTGAACTTCCACAAAGCACATACCTTGACAAAGTTTTGAAAAAGTTCAAAATGGATCAAGCAAAGAAAGGATTCTTGCCTGTGTTACAAGGTGTGAAATTGAGTAAGACTCAAAGTCCGACCAATGCAGAAGATAGAGAGAAAATGAAAGATGTTCCCTATGCTTCAGCCATAGGCTCTATCATGTATGCAATGCTGTGTACCAGACCTGATGTGTGTCTTGCTATAAGTCTAGCAGGGAGGTACCAAAGTAATCCAGGAGTGGATCACTGGACAGCGGTCAGGAACATCCTGAAATACCTGAAAAGGACTAAGGATATGTTTCTCATATATGGAGGTGACAAAGAGCTCATCGTAAATGGATACGTTGATGCAAGCTTTGACACTGATCCGGACGATTCTAAATTGCAACCCGGATACGTGTTTACATTAAACGGTGGAGCTGTTAGTTGGTGCAGTTCTAAACAAAGCGTTGTGGCGGGATCTACATGTGAAGCGGAGTACATAGCTGCTTCCGAAGCAGCAAATGAAGGAGTCTTGATGAAGGAGTTCATATCCGATCTATGAAGGAAATATGCCCTAGAGGCAATAATGAAGTTATTATTTATTTCCTTATATCATGATAAATATTTATTATTCATGCTAGAATTGTATTATCCGGAAACATAATACATATGTGAATACATAGACAAACAGAGTGTCACTAGTATGCCTCTACTTGACTAGCTCGTTAATCAAAGATGGTTATGTTTCCTAACCATGGACAAAGAGTTGTTATTTGATTAACGGGATCACATCATTAGGTGTATGATCTGATTGACATGACCCATTCCATTAGCTTAGCACCCGATCGTTTAGTATGTTGCTATTGCTTTCTTCATGACTTATACATGTTCCTATGACTATGAGCTTATGCAACTCCCGTTTGCCGGAGGAACACTTTATGTGCTACCAAACGTCACAACGTAAATGGGTGATTATAAAGGTGCTCTACAGGTGTCTCCAAAGGTACATGTTGGGTTGGCGTATTTCGAGATTAGGATTTGTCACTCCGAATGTCGGAGAGGTATCTCTGGGCCCTCTCGGTAATGCACATCACATAAGCCTTGCAAGCATTGCAACTAATGAGTTAGTTGCGAGATGATGTATTACGGAACGAGTAAAGAGACTTGCCGGTAACAAGATTGAATTAGGTATTGGATACCGACGATCGAATCTCGGGAAAGTAACATACCGATGACAAAGGGAACAACGTATGTTGTTATGCGGTCTGACCAATAAAGATCTTCGTAGAATATGTAGGAGCCAATATGGGCATCCAGGTCCCGCTATTGGTTATTGACCGGAGACGTGTCTCGGTCATGTCTACATTGTTCTCGAACCGTCGGGTCCGCACGCTTAAGGTTTCGATGACAGTTATATAATGAGTTTATGAGTTTTGATGTACCGAAGAAGTTCGGAGTCCCGGATGAGATCGGGGACATGACGAGGAGTCTCGAAATGGTCGAGACGTAAAGATCGATATATTGGACGACTATATTCGGACATCGGAAAGGTTCCGAGTGGTTCGGGTATTTTCGGAGTACCGGAGAGTTACGGGAATTCGCCGGGAGAAGTATTGGGCCTTATTGGGCCATACGGGAAAGATAGAGGGGCTGCCTAGGGCAGGCCGTGCGCCCCCCAAAGGCCTAGTCCGAATTGGACTAGGGGGAGGGGCTGCGCCCCTTCCTTGTTTCCTACTCCTACTACATGGAAGGACTCCTAGTTGGACTAGGAAAGGGGGAATCCTACTCCCGGTGGGAGTAGGACTCCCCTAGGGCGCGCCATAGAGAGGGCCGGCCCTCCCCTCCTCCACTCCTTTATATACGGGGGCAGGGGGCACCCCATAGACACAGAAGTTGATCTTCATGATCGTTCCTTAGCCGTGTGCGGTGCCCCCCTCCACCATATTCCACCTCGGTCATATTGTAGCGGTGCTTAGGCGAAGCCCTGCAACGGTAGAACATCAAGACCGTCACCACGCCGTCGTGCTGACGGAACTCCTCCCCGACGCTTTGCTGGATCGGAGTCCGGAGATCGTCATCAAGCTGAACGTGTGCCAAGAACTTGGAGGTGCCGGAGTAACGGTGCTTGGATCGGTCGGATCGTGAAGACGTACGACTACATCAAACTAACGCTTCCGTTGTCGGTCTACAAGGGTACGTAGATCACACTCTCCCTCTCGTTGCTATGCATCACCATGATCTTGCATGTGCGTTGGAAATATTTTGAAATTACTACGTTCCCCAACAATCTAGGTGTCATACCTAGTGCATCGGGTCCAATGAAAATCTTTTGTGACAATACTGGTGCAATTGCCTTGGCAAAGGAATCCAGATTTCTCAAGAGAACCAAGCACATCAAGAGACGCTTCAATTCCATCCGGGATCTAGTACAGGTGGGAGACATAGAGATTTGCAAGATACATACGGATCTGAATGTAGCAGACCCATTGACTAAGCCTCTTCCACGAGAAAAACATGATCAACACCAAAGCTCCATGGGTGTTAGAATCATTACTGTGTAATCTAGATTATTGACTCTAGTGCAAGTGGGAGACTGAAGGAAATATGCCCTAGAGGCAATAATAATGTTATTATTTTATTTCCTTACATCATGATAAATGTTTGTTATTCATGCTAGAATTGTATTATCCGGAAACATAATACTTGTGTGAATACGTAGACAAACCAAACGTCACTAGTATGCCTCTACTTGACTAGCTCGTCAATCGAAGATGGTTATGTTTCCTAACCATAGACATGTGTTGTCATTTGATTAATGGGATCACATCATTAGGAGAATGATGTGATTGACATGACCCATTCCATTAGCTTAGCACCCGATCGTTTAGTATGTTGCTATTGCTTTCTTCATGACTTATACATGTTCCTATGACTATGAGATTATGCAACTCCCGTTTACCGGAGGAACACTTTGTGTGCTACCAAATGTCACAATGTAACTGGGTGATTATAAAGGAGCTCTACAGGTGTCTCCAAAGGTGAATGTTGGGTTGGCGTATTTCGAGATTAGGATTTGTCACTCCGATTTTCGGAGAGGTATCTCTGGGCCCTCTCGGTAGTGCACATCACATAAACCTTTCAAGCATTACAACTAATGAGTTAGTTGCGAGATGATGTATTACGAAACGAGTAAAGAGACTTGCCGGTAACGAGATTGAACTAGGTATTGAGATACCGACGATCGAATGTCGGGCAAGTAACATACAGATGACAAAGGGAACAACGTATGTTGTTATGCGGTCTGACCGATAAAGATCTTCGTAGAATATGTAGGAGCCAATATGAGCATCCAGGTTCCGCTATTGGTTATTGACCGGAGACGTGTCTCGGTCATGTGTACATTGTTCTCGAACCCGTAGGGTCCACACGCTTAAGGTTTCGATGACAGTTATATTATGAGTTTATAAGTTTTGATGTACCGAAGTTAGTTCGGAGTCCCGGATGTGATCACGGACATGATGAGGAGTCTCGAAATGGTTGAGACATAAAGATTGATATATTAGACGGCTATATTCGGACACCGGAAGTGTTCCGGGTGATTTCGGAGAAAATGGGAGAGCCGGAGGGTTACCGGAACCCCCCGGGAGAAGTAATGGGCCATATGGGCCTTAGTGGAGAGAGAGAGGGGCATCCAAAGGTGGGCCGCGCGCCTCCTCCCCCCTGGTCCGAATTGGACTAGGACAGGGGGGGGCGGCGCCCCCCTTTCCTTCTCCCTCCCCACTTCTTTCCCCCTCCTAGTAGGAGTCCTACTCCTACTAGGAGGAGGACTCCTCCTTGGCATGCCATAGGGGCCGGCCGGCCTCCTCCCCTTGCTCCTTTATATACGGGGCAGGGGGCACCCCTAGAAACACAAGTTGATCCACGTGATCATATTCTTAGCCGTGTGCGGTGCCCCCTTCCACCATAATCCTTGATAATATTGTAGAGGTGCTTAGGTGAAGCCCTCCGACGGTAGTACATCAACATCGTCACCACGCCGTCGTCCTGACGGAACTCTTCCCCGACACTTTGCTGGATCGGAGTCCGGGTATCGTCATCGAGCTGAATGTGTGCTAGAACTCGGAGGTGCCGTAGTTTCGGTGCTTGATCGGTCGGGCTGTGAAGACGTACGACTACATCAACTGCGTTGTCATAACGCTTCCATTGTCGGTCTACAAGGGTACGTAGATCACACTCTCCCCTCCTTGCTATGCATCACCATGATCTTGCGTGTGCGTAGGAATTTTTTTGAAATTACTACGTTCCCCAACACGCCCCATGGAAGTGTGTACACGAGCATGGGAAACAGGTTGCGATCCTTCTGTGCCATCGGTCGCGGGTCAAGGGGGGTGGGCTCACGCACGCGTCTGTGCCGTCGTGGGTCAAGGGGACACGCCTTCCCTGGGTTCTCTGTGTGTGCTGCCCGTGCATTCTTTTGCCCATCAATTTGGTAGATGGGAGACGTGACAATAATGGACGCCTGCATTTGCCCATCTTGTAACGGGAAGCACGCCATTTGAACTGCATCGATACCCACATCGATACCCCATGCCAGTATTGCGTCCTCAAAGAGAAGCACGCCATGTACATCACGCCATGCAGCATTGGCTTTTTGGTTGTCTTCATCGGGCTGCTGCATTGTGGCCGGGTGCATGCTTTGATGCGACGCTGCATCGGTTCTAATGGTAGGCATGCGTCAGCTTACTGCGTCGATAGGGGTGGCGGCGCAGGGCTACGCCGAGGGCATGCATGCAACGCACGGGCACAGTTCTGCGGGTGGGCATGCATGCTGCGGGTATGCACGGGAACGTATGCAACGATGGAAAGGGCACTGCGTAGGCTTGGTCCATGCACCACGTCAACTCTTGATGTTGGATTCAAATGAACGGTCCTGATGCCCCAACGAGAGAGGCCGATCCAAACCCCACTGATTCAACCAATCACCGCGTCTCATGCGGATCGATGCACATTGTAGCTAACCCTAGCGCCTGATCTCAACAGTCCACGCACAAAGATCGTCGACCCGGTAGTGTGCGGGGTTGTGAGGGGTTTTGACTGATTAGGGTTGAGTATAACTAATTCAAAGAAAATGAAAAATATATAAAACTTGCGCACATAGTCTTATTATGTCGTATAGTAACAAGAAAAAAAATTATAAATATGGTTTACATACATTTTTACGAAAAATCCTTCACAAAATTGTCATTCCTCGAGCAATGTAGTATGGAGTTCAAGGGAGAGAGTAGTGGGCACCCGAGAGTAGGTGGGGTTTTGAAAATGAAATGTGTGAAAACCTCAACAAAACTTCATTTTGGATTGGCTAAGAAAGATCTTAACTTACTTTTCTCATTTTCATGTTTTAAACTTGTTTTATATATAATTTTCTATTAAACCTTGTTTTTTCAAAAAAAAGAAAATAATAGAAAATTAATTTAATAAATAGTGAGACTTTAGATTTACACTATATAGGTAGAATAGTGAGACTTTAGAGGTCATTTGAGACACACTTTTCATGACTATGAGTTCAACTTACCAAAAGGGCTCGGAATGATCAGCAAGAAAACATATTTCAGTTGAGGTACTTTAGATAGCATTAAAACATCAATAGCCCATCCCTAATTCAAATTTGAGCCCAAATTTGAATTTAAATTTGAACTTTATTTGGCTGGTTTAGACAAGGTACCAACAGACAAGTTCGAATAGAAATACGGGGATACATAGTGACTACCAGTATGCACCAAGTTACAAAAATTATTACATGCCCCAAATTTTCAAACTGTTCTCTGTTCTACCTTTTCCTACCACGTCGTGTTCCCTTCTTCGCCTTAGCACTTCTTGTTATTGGTTCTACTACACAAAAGTTCACTGATCATCTTGGCTTTCTTCACCGGTCTTTTCAACACCTCGCCAACACCCTTGTGATCAGTGTCTTCAGTCTCAATGTTGACAGCAGTTTGAGTTTCTTAGGTGTGTACCTCAACATGGGTTTCTTCAGTATGAACCTCGACACGCTCAGGTTCAGTTTCAACCTCGAGAGCAGTTTCTTCAGTCAGAATGTTGACTGCAATTTCAGCTTCTTCGGTGTGCACCTCCACATCAGTTTCTTCAGTCTGAATGTTGACTGCAACAGGATTTTCTTCAGTCTGCTCAGGCTTAGGCACACTCCTCTTCTTTCTACCACCATTGACTCTTGCTTTTTTTTGTTGGCCAACACTGTTCAACAACAAGGGGCTGACTTGTTCGCTTCCTTCTGGCCATTGGGAAAATGTTATAGATATAGTAATTGGAAAAAAGCACCAAATCAAAACACAGACAAATAAACAAGAACAAACTTTGGCTTCTCAGGAGTGTAACGGCATTTGACAGATCCCACTCTGTGCCCAAGTTCCTGGCACAACTTGCATTTGTTTTTGTTACCTTTTTGGGCCCTTTTTGGCTTTCCATCTTTCTTTCCCTTCTTACTACTCGCACCTTTCTCAAACCATGCCTTGAATCTACTCTGTTTAGGCCTGCCAGCCTTTCTTTTCGTCAAGGGAGGACACATGGAAAATTCAATGCCCACTTTAGGCCACTGAGACTGATCTATAAGTGCTGGAATTGGAGTAGCATATGCAGCTTTGAATCTTGCTACCGGATAATATTCATGCAAATATGGATGCATATTTATCTTCGGTTGGGATGCTAAGAAGAGAATGGCATGCTCACATGGTTTACCAGTGTGTTGCCACTCGAGGAAAGTGCAATCATGCAATTCAGTGTTAACAACATGTCTCCTTCCAGTTTTGTTATCTCTAACTTCAGCACCCCAAGGTGAAGATTTTTCAACAAACAAATGTGAGAGACATCTGCTCCTATTGACCACCTGTTGTACCACTGCCGGAAGCTTACCACCTTGCATACAATCACCTATCCTTCTTCTCAATTCCCACAACCGCATGAGCATGATCCTGATTTGGTCAACCATGTCTTACATAGGCAAATCTTTTAACTCCATCACCTTGTTGTTGAAACTCTCTGCCAAATTGTTGTTGATGTGGTCACACTTGATGGCAGTGTTGAATGGTGACCTGTACCATAACAAAGAATGTTATGTGTTCAGCCATGGACCAAACTCATCACATGCTGCCATTATCTTATCAAGATGATATTTGTGTGTCTGTCTAGTGTAAGATCTTGCTGCTGGCCACATGCGCCGAAATTATTCTCCTCTAAATTTTTTGATCAAATTCATCCACAAATGACCGAAGCACTCCCTCTGCTCAGCATGTGGGAAAACATTTTTCACTGAATTTCAAGCCCCTTACATGCATTTGTGTGTATAGCCAAAGGTGACACTGGCCCTAGGCATCTTTTCAACTGGATCATGAACCATGTCCATGAAGCCTCTGTTTCTGACCGAAACAAGCCAACAGCAATAGGAAACATTCAGTTGTGTCCATCTGGAGCAATGCATGCTGCCAACTGACCATTCCACTTGCCTGTCAAAAATGATGAGTCTATGCTCAAATATGGATGGCACCCTGCTTTGAACCCATCGATGCAAGGCTTCAAACCCATAAAAAACTTGAAGAACTTGACTTCACCTTCGGCTGATACCTCTGTATCTATCTCCACAACACTGCCAGGTGACCTCTTTTCCACCTCTGCTTTGAAGTTGTAAAGCACCCTAAATGTATTTGCCCAATCACCATATAACTTTTTGATTGCCCTTTGTTTTGCCTTCCACACTGTGGTATATTTCAGTTTAATGGGGTATATCTTTTCCAAGTCTACTTTGAGTTTCTTGGCAGTAGTGTTTGGTGTTTTGGCTAAAATTGGGGTGATCTTTTCTACAACCCAAAGTTGTGATGTCATGGTTGATACTCTCTGTGAACTAGTAATACAAGTATGTTGATTGGGGATTTGGTTAACCCTGACAGTACTTCCATCAGGTTGCAGTCTAGCAGATATGTACCACTTGCAAGGCTTCACACTACCATCAAATCCTCTGCACCTCGCATAAAACATCTTTCTATCAGTTCAAACAGTCTTGGCATCAAACTCATGTTTCACTGCATAAGTCTTGAAACACATCCTAAACTCCTTCATGCTTCGGAACAACTTTCTTACTTCAATGACAGGGTTTTCTTTGTCATACACATGCACCAGCTCATCATCATGTGCATCATCTACTTCATCTGCAGCTTGTTCCATCAATTGTCCATCTACTTCTTCATCAGCATTAGCAGGCAAACTAGATTCGCCCCTCTCCTGCTTATCTCTGTCATTGACTGGAATGCCAAAAAGTTTGGCCATCTCAATGTAAGGCATTGGTGCAATGACCAAATCAGTAGGCTCATCTAATTCAACTACATTCCAATCAACAGTTGCTGCAGTTTCAGTTTCAGTTCCAGTCACATGTCCCTCTTCGGCTATTACTGTAAGTTCAGTACACATGGGAATCAATGGCCTTTGTGTAGCCCAATCATCATCTACCATCTGGGCAGCCAATTGTGATGGCACATATCCAACCTTCGAAAAAATGTTCAAATCAACGAGCTCAGCAAAAAAATTAGCCCGTTTGCTTGTCCAGCCGTTTTGCCGATCGATTTCTACAACAATCTGTTCACCATCTTGTATTCTCACATACTCTCCTTTCCAATCATCAAACCGCAACAGTGCTACTTCTTGCTCTAGACCCCAAACAATATTCTTCCCAATTTTTTCCACCCATTTCTTCACTGTCATCTCTCCCATGTTCTGTGGAACTTGTGGATCAATCTCTGTAAACTCAACCTCCCATTTAACAATTGTGTCTCTCTCAATGTTCTGTATGCTACCATCAAATAATTTTGCCTTTGATGGAAATAAATTGACTGTTAATTCGAAGGTCCGAGCGGCAGCATCCCCTCTGTCAGTGGCGGACAGTGTGAGCCCCTAAGAAAGAGCCGACGAGGCCACCCCCTAATTGCATGCAAAATTGGATCGGAGAGAGGCACATTACCAATTCGAAGTTGAATCTGGCGGCTCCATCTCAGTATGCCCACGGGCTCCCCTCACAACCTATCGTTTCCACAAGCGAAAATAGAGGAAACGAGCTGAGATCTACGGGCCCGAGTGAGGAACGGGAGGGCGACTAGGGTTTGAATTTATTCACCATTTTCTGAGGACGAAGGCTCCGCCGCCGTTGAGAACGAGGGATCCGCCGCCGCCACCGAGAACGCAAGATCCGCCGCCATCGAGAACGCAAGATCCGCCGCCACCGGAGAAGAAAGGGGGCAGAGTGGCGGGCCCGGCACGGTCGGGCGGCAGGGCACGGACAGCTGTTTTGAGGAACAATTAAGTTGGACCCACATGTCCTAACATAAACGGGTGGGCTTGGTTGACGACCAATTTAATCACATTTAACACCCCATGTGGCCCTGGGCTATTTACACGCTCAAATGTGTCGCATCACAGCCATTCATTCCAACAACGTCGCACTCCTTCCAATTCGCATGAAAAACGTCGCACAGGATCTATTGACCCGCAAGCGAGCAGTGAACACCGAGAGGTCGAACAAGATACCAATGGAGGATACGTATGTCCCGTTTCTTCCTGGTACGGATGAGTCGCCACTCGGCGGCGTCTCCGACTACCGCGACCGCCCGTTGTACCGCAGCACATCTGGCTGCTGGCGCTCGGCCCTCTTCGTCGTCGGTATGTTCCAGTTATATATTCTAGGTAGTATATACGTCTATAACTAATTGATCTGCACCATGGATGCAGTGCTGGAGGTCGCTAGCGGTTTCGCCTTCTACGGCGTGCAGGCCAACCTCATCATGTTCCTAACAGGGTCTTTAGGCCATTCTAACGCCGCGGCGGCAATGGCCGTGAACGCCTGGGTTGGGACGGCCAGCATCCTGCCACTTCTAGGAGCCTTCGTAGCCGACTCCTGGCTGGGGCGCTACCCATCCATCATACTCGCCTTCACGCTCTACGTCCTGGTAATGTCTATAGTTTTAGCTCCATCGACAACAGTTGATTAGAGTGGGACCACAACTACTGAAATTCGTTTCTACAATATCATGCATAGTTCTAAATCTTAAACTATAGTCTGAGTTGACATTCATGATCTGGATTGGTAAATGCTGGACATGCTACAAGTTAATCCAGTCAGAATGTAGATTCATAGTTGTTGATCATGCTCATCTTTTTTTTTACTGGGAGTTGATCATGCTCATCTGTTGTAACATTGCATACATATATACATGAAAATAGAATAAAAGAAGAAAAAGGCCTAGAAACAAACATCTGTGTTTTCTCTTGCTCATTTGCTCGAACATTTCCCGTATTCAGAGTGAGGGACCTGCAGGCAACACGATATCGATGGTGCCCTTTTTATGCATAGACGGAGAAAATCTTTATATTGGAATGATAAATCTTGAGTCGTGAATATTTACGGACTATTTCTTAATTAATGTGCAGGGGTATGGCATGATGACTCTAGCATCGGTGCTCCCGGTACAAGGAATCGACGGTTCCTCTTCCCATCCTTGTTCATTACAAGTGGCCTTGTTCTACACCTCTCTCTACCTCATAGCCCTCGCCCAAGGCGCAGACTATCCATGTGCCCTGGCCTTCGCTACGGGTCAGTTCGACACGAACGACCCTCGGGAGCATGCTGCCCGCAGCTCCTTCTTCAATTGGTGGTACTTTTTCTTAGCCGTTGGTACCACCATGGCTCTCGGTGGAGTTGGATATATCTAGGAGTCCTTTGGTTTGGCAATTGGATACGGTATGTTATGCACCACGGTGCTCTGCGCCGCCATTGTGTTCCTCATTGGAACCTCTACCTACCGCCTATATACGCCCACCTCTGGCGCCAGCAACCCCGTCACGCTCCTTGCTCGGAGCATTGTGTCTTGGCTTGTCAAGGAAACCCGACAGGAGGAAGAAGCGGCTGCTATAGCCAAGGAGGTAGAGGAGGCGCACAGCATGCTGCACCTGTTGTCTATCTGGGCGGCGTGCCTATCCTATGGTATGGTGTTTGCGCAAATCATGACGCTGTTCAACAAGCAAGGTCACACCCTAGACCGTCACATCATTGGCTGCACTACCAGAATTTAGGCAGTTGCCGACGGCCATATCTATGCCGACGGCCCCCGTCGGCCTAGTCCGAGCTATGCCGACAGCTAGCTCCTGGCCGTCGGCGTACAATGGCCGTCGGGCTATCCACGTCTACGTCGAGAGCAGCCGTCGGCACATAACAGCCGTCGGCTTATCCAAGACTACGCCTACAGCTGCCGTCGGCATATATAGGCCGTCGGCATAGATGCGGGCCCGCCGACAACGGGCATCACGGCCGGCTAACGACGTCAAATCT
>NC_041384.1:736266029-736266734 GCF_002162155.2 Triticum dicoccoides | reverse complement strand
CCTGGGGGTAGCAATGCCACCGGAGCATCGCACCGGGCCCTCATACATGCGGTGTGGTTTGGTGGCATGTCCGAAGAGGCGGCACACATCTCCGGGGTGTGCCCCCCCTCACGAACGGCGCCGCCACCGGCACCTGGAGGGGGAAACGGACGCGGCGGGTCTACACGGAGGGGATCTTGTTGTGGGTATGGCCCGGATGTTGCTCCCCGATGTCCCTCTGGGCCGACCCGACACAACCGGGTGGAGAGGTCCACTAGTCAAAGCCCGTCCGTAGTAAGTCAAAGGGCTAGATCTCGTGGTCAACCGCTCCAGGGTTAGGCGGGACGGGGTCCCTAGGGGGTAGCAATGCCACCGGAGTGTCGTACCGGGCCCTCATACAAGCAGGGTGGTGTTGTGGCATGTCCGAAGAGGCGGCACACATCTTCGGGGTGTGGCCCCCCATAACCGGGAGGGGGGAAACGCCCGTGTCGGGTCTACATGGTGTGGATATGTAGCAGTGGGTTTGGCCGGGATGTTGCTCCCAGGTGTCCCTCTGTCGATGACCCCCCCTTCACTCACCTGACGAACTAAACTACCCCGCCCCCACCCCCACCCTCACCGTCGACGACCCCCTCCCCCTTCACTCACCTGACGAACTAAGCTCCAGATCTATATGAAATAATAATACATAAAAAAGGAAAATTATAACTATAAAAAAATTTAAAA
>NC_041384.1:736265434-736266019 GCF_002162155.2 Triticum dicoccoides | reverse complement strand
ATCTATATGAAATAATAATACATAAAAAAGGAAAATTATAACTATAAAAAAAATTTAAAAATCTATATAAAATAAAAAATAATAAATATATAACTATAAGAAAACATTAAAAAATTTATATAAAATAAAAAGGAAAATAAAACTATGCCGACGGCAAAGCCGTCGGCATATCTGCGGCCATACGGTAGGCGTTACGCGGATCAGTGACATGGGTAATAAAAAATAAAAAAAAATAATAAAAAAGTATGCCTACGGCTAAGCCGTCGGCATAGGTGCCACGTGGCCTCCTCACATATGCCCACGGCTTAGCCGTCGGCATAGGATGCCTTATCCACCCGCGGGGCGAACCCCCTGCACTCATTCCCCATCGCGCCCCCGACCCGCCACGCTATGCCGCCGCTCAGCCCTCTCCGCCGTCGCCGCTCAGCCCTCTCCGCCGCCGCCGCCGCCGCCGCCACGCTCTCCGCCCACCTCCTTGCACCGCCGCCATCAGCCTCGCCACCCGGACCCGCGTCGCCACCACGACCCTCTCCGCCCCTCCTCGCGTTGCGCCCCTCTCCTCCCAACTCACACCGCACCGCCACC
>NC_041384.1:736249703-736264207 GCF_002162155.2 Triticum dicoccoides | reverse complement strand
CTTTCCACGGACTGCCCGAGGATGTGTAGATTGGGTACGTTGTTCATGCTCTACCCCGTTCCGAGACAGGATTTCGGCGGCGCCTACCTGTTGTTCTCTGGATGCACATTCTCTCGGCATTTTGCCGAGACGTGTATCTGGAGAACAGTGGGGAGGTGCTGCCGAAATTTTGTCTCGGAACGGGGTAGAGCGTGGACAACGTACTCAATCTACACATTCTCGGGTGGGATTAGGACCCATCTTTACCTATTAGAGATGTAGGTGGATTAAACGCGGTAGAAATTGAAAATTTGATGTGATTAATTTAAGTGAATCCTTAATTATGTTGTGTGGGTTGCAAAAAAGCAGAGGATGGCAGATAATCAGTGGATGTACAGTGGTTTTATCCATCGGAATCGAGTAACATCAGAGTGGATCGCGAAAACTGATGTGTATTTGAAGGAGATATTCCGTCGTCCAATGAGAATTATCCCACCATGCCCCTGTGCGAGATGTGCCAGACGTCACCGTAGAAATTAGATGGACATGAGTGAGCATCTTGGCACGCACGGATATATGCCAAACTTTGACATGCCGCCGATAAACATAGCCGAGCAAGACCATGGTAGAGAGGAGGTGATGCGACAACGCATCGATGGATATGAGGACGACGGGGTCAGGGACATGCTAGATGATGTCATTGTTGCAGAAACGGCAAATGCGACACCTTCAGAGAATGAACCGGAGGACCCGGAGGCAACCGCAAAGGCCTTCTTGGAGGTCTTGGCCTCGTCGAAGAAACCTCTTTATGCGGGTGCGAAAATATCTCAGCTGGATGCCATCTCGCAACTGATTGCAGTCAAGGCTGAGTACGGCTGTAGCCAGAAATGCTTCGAAGCATTCCTGGGAGTATGGGCTAACAGCCTCCCTGAGGGTCATGAACTGCCGAAAAGCATGTACGATACAAAGAAAATCATGAAGGCACTCTCTATGGATTATGAGAAAATAGATGTTTGCCCGAAGAATTGCCTTTTGTTTAGGCACGAGTATGCGGATGACAAGTACTGTAGGAAGTGCGGTTCGTCTCGGTACATTGAGGTGGTTGGTGAGGATGGTGAGAAAAAGTAGCTAACCATCCCCGTTAAGGTTCTTCGATATCTTGATTTTATAAAAAGACTACAGCGCCTTTTCATCACGAAGGAGTCTGCCAAAATGATGAAGTGGCACAAGGAAGGTATAAGGTACAACCCAAAAAAATCATACATCCATCAGGAGGGGAAGCATGGAAGTCATTCGATGAAGAATACCCCGAGGAAGCAGCCGAGGCTGGGAATGTCAGAATAGCCATATCAGGTGATGGGTTGAATCCATATGGTATGTCGTCCAATCCATACAGCTGCTGGCCTGTGTTTGTAATTCCGCTCAATCTTCCTCCCGGTGCCCTAATGCAATACGCAAGACCATGTTCTTGTCGCTCATCATTCCGGGGCCTGACTACCCGGGGAAGCAATTGGGTGTGTTTATGCAGCCGCTTGTGGATGCTTTGCACCATTCTTGGTACTTTCCGAGATTGACATACGACCGGGGTTTGCAGAGAAATTTCTTGATGAAAGTTTGGTTGCACTATTGCATGCATGACTTTCCCGGCTATGCTCTATTCTGCGGATGGTGTACAAGTGGTAAGATGCCATGCCCAGTGTGCATGCAGGCTCTGCGAATGATTTGGCTGAGTAAGGGTGGAAAGTATGTAGCCTTTGACCTGCATCGACAGTTCCTCCCTCCAGACCATCCAGACAGGGAAGACAAGAAGAACTTCATGAAAGGCCGGGTTGTTCATGAAGTAACGAGATTCCAACATTTTCGGGGGCAGATGTTCTTGCTCAGCTAAAAGCTCTCAAGCCTAAAGTCGAAGGCAAAGGCAAAGCCAAAGCCAAAGGCTTCGAGGGATATGGTGAGACGCACAACTGGACGCACATTACCCCCTTCTCGCAGCTTCCCTATTTGAAGGACCTCAAACTTCCTTACAATATTGATGTGATGCACACCGAAAATAATGTGGCAGAGTCACTTTTCCACACGATCCTCAACATTCCTGATAAGACGAAGGATAACGTAAAAGCTAGAGCCGATCAACAGAGAATTTGTGATAGACCACGCCTGAACATGAAGCCTCCCACAGGCGGTCGTAAAAACTGGTTCAAGCCAGATGCTGACTTTGCCCTTAAACCGCCAGGAAAAAAAAAGTACTTATCTGGCTGAAACAAATTTTGAAGTTCACCGATGGTTATGCATCGAATATAAGTAAGGGAGTCAATCTTTCAACGGGCAAAGTGACCGGCCTGAAGAGTCATGACTACCATGTATAGATTGAGCGGATAATGCCGGTGATGGTTCGAGGCTATGTCCCCGAGCATGTCTGGCGAGTGCTTGCCGAGATTAGCCATTTCTTCCGCACGCTCTGTGCTAAAGAAGTAAGTAAAAAGGTGATTGAAAAATTGTATAAGAAGGCACCGGAGTTGATAGTCAAGCTAGAGAAGATCTTTCCGCCAGGCTTCTTTACTCCGATGACACATCTCATTCTGCACCTCGCGAACGAGGTATTGTTGGGGGGCCCTGTGCAAAATCGCTGGCAGTACGGCCCTGAGAGGCAGAACAAGCATCTCCGACGGAAATGTGGAAACAAAGCTAAGATTGAAGCTTCCATAGCTGAGGCAGTTATCCTAGAGGAGGTGTCAGACCTCAGGACATCATACTATCCAGACCATGTTCCCCATCTACATAACAAGGTGCCTCGATACAATATAGAAGAGCCCAAGTATCAACCCAGACTCGATCTATTCAACGCGCAAGGTGGGAGGGCTGGGGCCTCGAAATCTTATAACATGCCACGACAAGAGTGGGAGGACCTCATGTTCTATATCTTGCACAACATCAAGGAAGTTGAGGAAGTGTGGATGAGGTAATACCACTACACCATTCCTTTATGTCTTCCACATCATCATGTTTCATGTTCACTTAGTCCCGGTCTAACACCGCTTATCTTTTTTTAGTGATTTCGTTCAAGAGGAATGGACGGGAGTGAATCCTCCTACTGAGGCGGAGGCACTTACTCTTCTCCGTCATGGAAACCCTGAACGTAAAAATTTTGTTGCTTGGTTCATGGAGAAAGTAATTTTCCATAATCCCCTGTTAAATACCTACTTCAACATTTATTAGTTAACCGAACTAATGCACGCAACAATTTCCATTATACTTGTAGGGAAAAGATCCGAACATATCTATGGATGATGAATTGAGATGGGTTTCCATGGGTTTTGACCCTGCCGTCGTGACATGTAAAAAGTATGATGTGAATGGGTATCGCTTCCATACAGAGGAGCACCAAAACAGCCGCCCCGATCCAAAAACTATAAATACTGGAGTGTACACCCCCGGTCAAAATTCAGTAGACTACTACGGAAGGGTACAAAATATATACGAGGTTAAATTCCGCCAGGGGCATGAGACCCTAAGTCTGCCTGTGTTCAAATGCCGATGGTTCGATCCGCAGGAGGGGGTAAAACATACGCCTTCCATTGGTTTGGTCGAAGTTAAACCATCAACCGTCTATGCCGGAGGCGATCTCTTCATTGCGGCTACCCAAGCTACACAAGTATATTATCTGCCTTACCCATGCCAGAAAGTGTATCTAAAGGGTTGGGAAGTTGTGTTCAAGGTGTCGCCACATGGTAAGCTACCAGACCCGAATGAAGTCGATTACTACAACATTAACCCCATGACATACGAGGGAGTGTTCTATCAAGAGCAACCTGATGATGATGATGATGATGTGGTTAGAAACGATGACGCTAGACCATTGGGTGATGATGATGTGGACCCAAACGTCGACGATGCATGGAATGATGGTGAGACCATTGTCAATGAAAATGACATACTTATGCTAGAAAAGTTAAACGAAAATGCTGACGACGAGGAAGAGCCTCCACCTCCGTCGGACAACGAAGATGATATGATTGATAGTGATGATGAGACGGACCGAGAAAGAGGTTACAACAGTCATGATTCATATGGGTTCTAGCAGATGTATGTTTCAAGTATTTTTTTCTGTAGTTTAGGAATATGCCTTTTTATGCATTTTTATTAATGTGTTTATTATCATGCCTTTCCTTCATTTCATTAATTTACTAATTGCTTTTTCTCTTTTCAATGCAGGTTCTTGGAACATGGGCAAGGGGAAGGCCGACGGCGTGGGTTTCCTACGCAAGGTCGTCGGCCTGCCTAGTCGGAGTGGTCGAGCACGTAATCCTCCCCCTCGGCTACTTGATGATGACTCCTCACAGGGAGGTCGAGGGAGAGGTGCCCCTAGAGGAGGAGGGGGCGGGGGGAGAGCCTCTAGAGGACGAGGTGCTGGGGGGAGAGCCACTACAGGGGGTTGTGGCCAGAAAGAGCGCACCCTCACCGACTTAGGGGTGTTGTCTTCGAGGCCCTCCTCTAGTGAGGTACCCTCCTCTAGTGAGGTAGGCGAGGAGGAGGAGGAGGAGGAGGAGGCAGGCGAGGAGGAGGAGGAGGAGGTTGGGGAGGAGGTTGGGGAGGGGGAGGCAGGCGAAGAGGAGGGTGGTGGCGGGGATGATGGTGGTGACGGGAAGGGGGTTGACACGAAGGGGTGGCTGCGTGGCAACGCAAAGCTACCAAAGCAGGTTCCTGCTACTGAGGAGCAGAAGTGGCTCCTTGAGCCCACGGGAAAAGAGTAAGTGGTTCATTATGTTGCTTGTCACATGCTTATTCCGGTTGTTATTTATTTTTCTTGTCACATGCTAATAGTTCATTCTTTTGCAGCAACTGGATATATTCTAAAGGGGTCCGTATTCCCAACGGCCTCATCACCGTCTTGCTGAAGTTATATTGGCCGGGGTTGTACTGTCCTGATCCAGTCAGGCAGCCGGACCGTCGGGTTTTAGCCACGAGCTGGGACCACTGGGAAGCGGCCCGCCACGCGGACCATGAGACCCATGCCAAGGCCGTGATCACTACTTTCTGGGTGAGTTCTCTTCAGAAGCACAAGTCTATTCTAGTTTCATGAATGATTTAACTCATGGCTTATCCCATTCTTGTTTCATGCATGATTGTAGAAATTCTATCGAGTTCTTCCGGAGCACAGGGCTAGAGCGGACCAGATCGTGCTGCGCCAATGCAAGAAGAAGGCCCGCCAGATGCAGTACGAGGTGCGCTATGTGGCCATCTCCACATACTACCACGACTATCTTGGTGTGAAGATGACCAAGGAAGAAGCGCGGAGGATGGGCATTACCTTGGAGAGGCCCGAGTTCTTGGCGGTAAGTATAAAAGATTTTTCATTATGCTTTCATTATGCTTTCATTACCTTGTGGTACATTATGCTTTATGCTTTATGCTTCCATAACACCAATTTGGACACACCTACATGCCATTATGCTTTTATTATGTAGGTGTGTTGGTGTTATGTAAAAGACGAGTCCTGGGCGGCATTGGTGGATCTTTGGTGTGATGAGGCTGGAGCCTGGGCGGCTATGAGAACCCAAAATAAGGCTAACCGAGGGACGGAGGGAGTACATGCTCAGGGAAACCGAAACCACTATCTCCACAAGGCAGTTAATGTATGACTAACCCCATTAAACATTCTTCTTCTTCTATTTACCATCACTTTCTTATGTATGACTAACCTCTGTTTGGTGGTGCAGGAGGAGAAACTGAAGCGGCCGCTCTCACACATGCAGGCGTGGGAGATTGCCCATACGCGGAAGGACCCCAAGCCTGGCGAGCCCAAGTACTACGGCAAGAAGACCGCAGGGAGGAAGAAGGCCTACTCCGAAGCGTATCTGGAGTTACATCCTGACACACCTGACCCCATTGCGGCGCCTCTAGACGACATGGCGGTGGTGAGGATGGGGCCCAAGGAGCACGGTCGGGACGCGGTTCTCGATGCTGTGATCACTCCTAGTATCTCCTACACACAGCTTCGTCGGACCGACCCAAGCCTGAGCCAGCGCACGAGCCAGCCAGTGACTAGTACACAGTCCCTCTTTCAGGAGCAACAATCTGTAAGTATTTTCCCTCTTATCTTCATTTCTCACTTCATTTTCCGCATTTAGTAGTTTTATGAGTTCCATCATGTCATACCGTAGGCCTACATGGAGTACACACGCCAGGAGACCATGGCGTGGCATCATAGGCTTTATGAACACCAAGTGCAGAGGGATAGCCAGATGCAGCAGGCTTTTCAGGATATGGCAGCCGGCAGGTGTCCTCAGTTCCCTACAGCACAATGCCCTCCAGCACAACTAGTGCTGATGAGCTTTGAGGAGTTTGTGGCACAGAACGCTGGCCCCTCGCCGGTTAGTTCATCCCCAATCTATTCACCCAAAGCATGTCATGCCTTTCAACACAGTCATAGATCCTGTGCATATGTCTTTTCAACATGCAGGGAACAGGTGGATCTACCGTTGGCGGTGGTCTTCGCAGCACTCCGGAGACACGGAGCCCGACCACTCCGATCCACGGAGGCGGAGGCGGTAGCGGTGCCGCTAGCACTGATGACCTGGACTTTGGCCGTCTTGGCGGTGACGACCTCCGCGGTGCTCGATGATGCTTGAGATGTGATGATGATGCTTGAGATGACTTGTGTGTGCTGATGATCATTTAGCTGACTTGTGTGATGATGCTTATGCTTACATTCGTTGATATGCTTTATGCTTGTGTGATGATGATCTATTGTTGTCATGATGCATATGCTTACGTTCGTTGATATGTGCTGATATGTGCTGTTATATATGTGATGTTATCTGAATTGAACAGATTTGAAAACAAACAGAAAAAAGAAAAAAAAATTAAAAGTAAACTATGCCGATGGCTAGGCCGTCGGCATAGGGCCAGCGTGAGCTCCTAGTTGCTGACACATGGGAACCTATGCCGACGGCCTTGCCGTCGGCATAGTTTGCAATTAAGCCGACGGCCTGGCCGTCGGCATAGGTGCCCACGTGTCAGCAAGTGGGATCTCTGTTTGAAGGACTATGCCGACGACATGGTCGTCGGCTTAATTTCAAACTATGCCGACGGCTGGGCCGTCGGCATAGCCCTGGCCACGAGCAGCGCCCGGTCGGCACGTGGCACATCTATGCCAACGGTCTAGCCGTCGGCATAGGTGTGCCACGTGGAGACAAGTCGTTGGGCAGACTTGACGGCGGCCGCCGTTAGGCGATAACGTTGCCGACGGCCTTGGCCGTCGGCATAGATGTACCGACACCGTCGGGATAGGTTTTATGCCGACGGCCTTTCTATGCCGACGGCCTTTCTGGCTACGCCGACGGATATTTTGCCGACGGCCCTATGCCGATGGGGGCCGTCGGCATAGGCCTGTCCCGACGCCCATTCAGGGCTATGCCGACGGCCCTTGCCGTCGACATAGGGTGCAATTCCAGTAGTGCTGCCTAGAGTTGCCGTCTGCCGCCCTGCTGCTGTTTGGCCCGGCAACAATCCTTGTGTTTATTCCTTTCTATGACAGGGTGTTGGTGCCATTGCTTCGCTCCATGACAGCCAATCCATCGGGGTTGACGTTGCTGCAACGCTTGGGATCAGGCATAGCTATGCCGCTTGCGGCGGTGTCAACAGCGGCACTAGTGGAGTCTCGGCGTTTAAAGGTGGCCCGCGAGCATGGTCTACTGGATGTTGCTGGTGCCGCTGTGCCAATGAGCTGGATGTGGCTGCTGCCGCAACATGTGATGATGGCGACGGCAAGCGTGTTCGCCGAAGTCGGGATGCAGGAGTTCTTCTATGACCAGATGCCACACGAGCAGCGCAGCTTGGGCCTGGCGCTCTCCTACAGCGTCTTGGGCATCGGCAACTTCATCAGCGTCTTCCTCATCTCCCTCATTGACCGCATCACCAGGAGCGCCGGCGGGGATAGCTGGTTCGCGGACAACCTTAATCGTGCTCAGCTTGACTACTTCTACTGCTTGCTCGCTGGCCTTAACGCTGTCGGCTTTGCCCTCTTCCTCCGGCGCGCAAGCTCCTATGCCTACAACAACAACAACAACAACAACAACAACAACAACAACAACAAGATGCTTTGCTGACGTCACATGCTTCATAGATTCGTCGAATAAATTTCCTGGTTATTTAGCGTATTGAGTATTTGAGTTACAGCCATACTCATCAAATAACTAGGAAATTTATTTATGTTCCCACTTGAGAGTTACATAACTAGCATATTTAATTGACTAAGTTTTTTCTGCTGGTTGCCAATTACATACTACCTCCATTCCAAAATAAAACATATTTTAGTAGGCTAAAATAGCCTATCAAAACGTTATATTCTGGGACAGAGGTGGACAGAGGTAGCAAAAGTGAAGTCATAATCAACATGACGACCAGTACATTACAATATCACTTTAAAGGAACCTTAAGTGCGCCTAATTATTTTTAAAGCCACTTTAAATAATGTCAAATAGAATCATTATTAGATTATTCATCAACGTATGACAAAGAGCATACATCAAACTAACGTGAAACCACCACACAACACGTTCAAACCCGACATTGAGTGAAAATCATGCCAGCAAGACCTTCTGCCTGAAAACACACAAAAAACCATCACCTAGACATCGGGAGCATTCGCATACCCTGAGACACCCTCTAGGAGAAACGGGAGCGCTCATCCGGTATAGCAGACTCTCGGCGAGAACCTCATGCACATGCTGAAAAAGTAGTCACCGCCGTCTTACCACCGAGCAATTTTCATGTCAAAGATCCACATAGAATTCATCAAGACTCCCGTCAACGCCTGCACAGCGACATGCGATGCCACAACCTTGCGTGTGTCTATCGACACGCCTCCACCAACGAGACGCAGCTGCACCATGCCGCTGAAACTCGACGACGTTGAAGCGGTAAAATCCACCCCGCTCGTAACACCCCAAGATCGGTACTATACATACTTTAACATTTGGTGCTAAGCTCCGCATAATAACGATCCAGAGACGCCCACCAAGCACAAGGTTCACGTAGAAACATACACGCCCACCAAGCAGTGCCATTACACGAGTTCACGATGGAACCACCACAAAAGAAGAGAAATTTTATGATGCATTATAATACACGAGAGCACATGCATTATATGGGCGATCTAACGGATGAGAATAATTGGGCCTTTTTGAGCCCAAGGGTATTTTCGACCTAATTTCTTTTACCTTTAATCAGCCCAATTAGGTCCAGGGGTATTCTCGTCCTAAATTTTTTGATTAAATTAATTGCATTAATAAAGCACTTCATTATAGAGGTCCCATCATCGTGCGTACTCTTTTGAATTTTGGTTCGAGCGGTTCGTCCTCTCTCCTCCTCTCGAGCCCTAACCTCGGGCCCCCTCGATCGCCTCTGTGCCCTCGATCGCCCCCGACGCCCTTGATCGCCGCCGATCGCACCCGCCGTGTCTACCCCTCCTGCTCCTACTCCTTCCCTCCCCCTCCATCGCAAGTCACCCCACTCGAGTCGCGGCGCCAGATCATCCGACGAGCCGCTAATCCACTCCTTCCCCGAGCGGACGCCACGTTCCCCGACCTGAGAGGCCACATCATCCTCATCGACGTGCATCGACTTTTTCACGCCGGATCTTCGCTGTAAGTGCCTAGCCATCTCAAATCTTTTCTGGCCCCTTCTGCATATAGAACCAATAGGGGTTGGATTTGATTCGGGTTTAGGATATGTCATGTGAGGTTTAGGGTTTATCATATCAGAAAGTTGTGACGAGATTTCGGTCGGATTTGGTTAGGGTTTAGGATATGTCATCTAAGGATTGGGGTTTATGTTTTCAGAAAGTTGTCATGAGATTACGATTGAAAGGAAGTGTAAGTCGGATGTAGCTAGGACATATTGAAGAACTTAGTTAGGATTATGTGGCATGAGAAAGTTATCAACAGATTTGGATTCAGAGAAAGTTATTTTGGATCTAGTTAGGAGATACTTTTGAATTGAGTTTCGAGATATTTTGGATTTAGTTAGGAGATAATTATTTTGTATGGAGTTTGGACTTATTTGGATTTAGTTAGGAGATAATTTGGATTTAGTTAGGACATACTTTTGGATTTTGTTAGGAGATAATTTTGAATGGAGTTTGGAGATAATTGATCTATCAGGGTGGATCTATCAATTATTTGAAGGACTTGTGGACTTTGGACTTAGTTAGGAGATCATCAGTTAGAGCTAGTACAATCAATTACAAATTTCTGGATTTAGTCGGGGCATATTTACTTACAGCTTTTGAAGGACTGAGTTAGGTACATGAATCCGATATGAAAAATTAAATCAATTATTTAAGCAGAGTAGTGCATAATTTCGGTAACGTATGCTATCCATCCGTAACATTGACTATCTGTTTTCGCTGGCAGCATAACGACATGGATGATAAAGGCAACGATGGCAAAAACTTGGGTTATACAGGCAAGGGTGACAAGGACATGGGTCATACAGGCAATGAAGGCAAAGGCATGGATGATAAGGACAATGATTTCGTAGCCATGGACCCCAAAGGAATGGATGGTATGTGCATGGATGATAAGGATAATGAGGATGCAGGCAAGGATGGCATAGACATGGATGATGTACACATGCAAGGTAAAGGAATTGATAATAAAGGCATGGCTGGTTCACACCTGAATGAGTGTATGGAATACTTAGAGATTGTGAAGAAGACGTTCAGGACTGAGGAAGAAGCCTACATGTTCTACGTAGGCTATGCGAGAAAAAAAGTATTTGGTGTTAGAAAGGATGATCTGAAGTACAGGGGTCCGGGTCCGAAACAAAATGCATACAAAAGGACATACAAGTGCTGCAAACAAGGATGGCAGGCACTTAAGCACTTTAACAGAGCTGAAAGAAAAAGAACACCAAGAGGTCTTTCAAGTGGCCTCTGGTTCATCAAGAATTTTGTGGACAAGCATAGCCATCTGTTTGTCCCTGCTGACCTGACTCCGTACTTATCGGCTCATCGTAGAATGACTGACACACAAAAGGCCGATGTCATCGAGTATGCTGTCGGTGGACTTCGAACACATCAGATTATAGATCGAGATCCTGACAAGCTTGGATTTATAGATCGAGATCTATACAACCATGTTTCAGTCCAGAAGAAGCGCAAGATAGAAGGCAGTGACGCTGGATATTTGCTCACCTATATGATTGCACAGAAAAAAGTAGACGTGGAATTCTTTTTCAAATACACAAAAGACAGCGAAGGCCATTTGAGGAACATATTCTGGGCTGACTCACAATCTCGCATTGACTATGTTGCCTTTGGTGGTGTCGTGGTGTTCGACAGTACATATTGGTCTAACAAGTACAGGCTTCCGTTTGTTCCATTTGTTGGTCTGAACCATCACCGCAACACAGTTTTGTTTGGGGTCGGTCTAGTGTCAGATAAGACAGTTGCATCATACCAGTGGCTTCTTCATGTATTTTTGCAGGCAATGTCCCAGACGGCACCAATTTCAGCAATCACCGACGGGGACGGTGCAATGGCTAAAGCAATAGCTACTGTCTGGACCGGAACAAATCATAGTTTGTGCACGTGGCATATCGAGGAGAATATGGTGATGCACCTCCGCAAGAAAAAGCTTGAGGAATTTAGGGAATTCATTTGTCGTCGTTGGGATGTTGATGAGTTTGAAAAAAGATGGGAGGCTTATAAGGTTCGGTACAAAATAAAACCAACAGGCAAGAGGTCGTCATGGGTTAATAAGATGTATGAGTTGCGACACAAATGGGTTGCTGCGTACACAAAGGGTAGATATTTCCTAGTCATGATGAGTAATCAGAGCAGTGAGTCTCTCAACTCAAGGCTTCATGTGCACCTGAACAGGAAGATGCAGCTTGTTAATTTGTTGCAGCATGTTGAGCACTGTGTATCCATAATGCGTAAGAATGAAGCAGCATTAGACGCAGTAGCAACACATAAGATACCCTTCACTAAGCTGAATGCACACCCTCTGAAGATTGCTGCCTCTTATATTTATACAACTGTGATGTTTCCGAAGGTAAATAGTCAGATTGTCGAAGGGACAAATTGGCAGGTCACGGACCGGGTAGCATGTGATGGTTTGGTCGTGTTTGGAGTTTTGTGCAAAGCCCCATATGATAAAGTCCCATATGGCAGGGATGCTAGAGAATTGCAAGCTAAGTAAGGTAAGTATGCTGAGGACTTGCATGCAAAAAAATTGGATGCTGAGGATCCCAATGACTTGGAAGGTAGGGATGCTGAGGACTTGCATGCAAAAAACTTGGATGCTGAGGATCCTAATGACTTGGAAGGCAAGGATGGTGTGGACTTGCATGCCAATAAACTAGATGCTAAGGATCCCAATCACTTGGAAGGTAAGGACAATGAGGAGTTGGATGCAAAAAAGTTGGATGCACAAGGTCTTGATGCTAAGCCTCTGGATTTTATATATCACGTGACTTGTCTATTTATAGGAGCAAGACTGGATGATGCAGCTTGTAAATGTAAAAAGTTGGAATTTCAGGATTACCCATGCGCACATATATTCTGCGTTCTGGATCATCTTGGTGTACGCACATTTCCAAAAAACTTGTCAAGAAAAGATGGACAATGCATGCCAAGCCAGCATTCCCATCTTCGAGGACTGCGAATACTCATGTATGGTCTGATCACATGAATAAGTATCATCAAGTACGCAACATGGCTAGTGACGCTTTATTCACAGCCGTAGCTAGCGATTCACAGTCAGAACATGTGATGGAGATCCTCAGGAGTATATTGGTTGATGCAGCAAAAACTGATTTGGAGCTCCTCAGGAGTATATTGGTTGATGGAGAAAAAACTGATTTGGATGAAGGCCATAACTTCTCTGCTGCTCGCGAATGCTGCACTGATGACGCAAAAAATCCAATCAAAATAGTTCCAAAACGGAGACCAACTACCGAAGAATCGAAGAAGAGGATTAAATCCAGGCGCGAGCGGATGAGAGGGAAAAAAAGCAACAAAGTTAGTGCACATGTTTATCTCATTGTTCATTTCCATAGATGCTTACAATGTTAATATGTTCTCTCTTTTTCTTCAATTTACTTAGGAACAAATCGGGGAAATCAAAGGTCACAAGAAGGAAGAAGCGAAAAGAGAAAGACTAAGAGACAGAAGAAGGCACAGATTTAGATATAGAAGAAGAGGAAGATTCAAAAAAAGCAACGAAGTTAGTGCACATATTAATCTCATTGTTCATTTCCATACATGCTTACAGTGTTAATATGTTCTCTCGAAGAGTGTTCGCATGTTTTTCTTCAATTTATGCAGGAAAAAATTGGGGAAATCAAATAGCACAAGGAGGAAGAAGCAAAAAGAGAAGACAGAGTCATATACAGAAGAAGAGACAGAGTCATATACAGAAGAAGAGACAGAGGCAGATACGGAAGAAGAGGAAGATTCAGGTACAGAAGAAGAGGAAGATTCAGATGCAGAAGAAGAAGGAGATTCAGATGCAGAAGAAGAGGGAGATTCAGATGAGGAAGTAGAGGAAGATTCAGATGGAGAAGATGGTGGGCTGAGGAGGGCTAGAAAGAGACCATTGGAGGTTGCAGAAGAGGATTAGGCAAAACCAAACAAGTGGGCATTAGCACAATTGTGCGTACTTAAACATGTTTTCGAATGCCGGCCGCAGATTCATCTATTTCATTTTTTGCAGGAAACGCAAGGGCGCTCCAAATGTGAATGCTGGGAGGACGAAAAAGAACGATGACAATGGTGTGCGAGGAAAACCAGTGAAGTTAGTGTATGTACTTACATGTCCGCTCTAGAAGTCAGGTATTTGGTAGTACTGTGTGGACGTTTCTTAACTTTTCTAGGAAAGACTCTAGTAAGGACGGTAAAAACATGACAAATGGATGATGAAGACAAAAAGGCCTGCTAGGAATGTACCACAGGCTGAGCGAATAAGAGTTGTCAAGTTAGCTTCTGTAGCTATGAAGAGCAAATCAGTGAAGTTAGTATTTTTTTTCTGTTATGGTGTACTGTACATGCTCAAATCTTCTTCGCTATCCTATTAACAAACGTTGTTGCATTGAGGGAAGCTAAAGTGAAGTCGAGACAAGATGTTTAGATGCACAGGGTCAAGCAGAGAAAACAAAAGGATTTCTGGGGTCGAAAAATTGAGAACAAACTAAAGTAGACAGTTTTCCATGCCGTGATCCACCTTATTTCTCATGTATTAGACCTATTTGATGGACTGCCACTATTTTCTAAATTCCTTGTTTGATTGGTACACCCTCATTTTATTATGAACGAGTCGACATGGTAGGCTAGTTATGATTTATTAACATCGATGAAACAATGCATTTTTAGTGAAGTTGGTTTTCTGTATTTTTTTCATTTTTTTACATAATATATTGCAGAAATTTGTTCAAAGTGTAGTCAAATTTTATACTTGAAATATAAAATAGAAACCAAAAAATTATATATATATATATATATATATATATATATATATATA
>NC_041384.1:736247641-736249693 GCF_002162155.2 Triticum dicoccoides | reverse complement strand
ATTTTGAAAACATCATTTTTTTAATTACGCTTTTTAAAAGATAGCATGTTTTTTATTATATACTGTTTATCAAATTAAAAAAAACATCATTTTGAAAATAGCATGCCATCTCAAAAGTAACAGAAACATCATTTTTTGCATTGCATTTCGACCCGCAAGTTTTTGTTTTGCATTGCATTTTTTTGTGCGACACACATACAAACCGTATTTTCAAAATAACTCGTACTAGCCAACACAAAAACCTCGTTCAAAAATGAAAGTAGTGCCTAATCCATTTGAAACCCGGTTAGATTTGATTCTAAAAATACTAGCATCACTGTGGCAAAAAATGGAAACATAATTGCAGTCCATAAAGGTAATTATATCAAGGAGGGTACCAGGGTGCGTTATATATATATAGACTTGCATAGCAAGTACATTACACCACATAGGGTTCATACTACCACCAATTTACTACCAAGTTCCACTTAATGGACGATCTTCATATCCAATCGGACCCAAAAGTTATACCACCAAAGTACCAGTTACTACCAAATACCAATTACTACTAAGTTGCACTTACTGGACCCTAAAGCTGACACTACCAACTTGCAGTTACTGGCTAGTACATACATATTATAAAACTAGCGTCAAACTACTGCGGCGGGTCAACGAATCCTGATGCCACTAACCATGTTCACCCTAAGCCCACCTCCACTCCTTTTCATGAACCTGAAGATGGCCATTTGATCTTCCTTCATTTTGGCGCCCTCAACGACTTCTGTCTAGTTATTTGTCATGATCGCTCGCCCGTCCTTCTTGCCCATCTTGAACAAGACTTTTTTATTACCTTCAAAATGTTCGTTGGTGACACGCACAACCATGGGCTTTCGTAAATAATCTTTGAGGTAGGCTTGACTGTAATCCTTTGATAAGCACTGATTGCACAGGGAAATAAATAATGTTACATAAAAAATGAAGTATGATTTGCACAAAAAAAGTAAGTACGATTTGCACAACCACGCCCGTCCTGCTCTCTGTCTCTACATGATGGCATTTTCACTAGTGAAGTACGATTTGCAAAAAGAAAAGTCCAAGTGTTTACCATCTTGCTCTTCCCTCTGATGACTGCCGAGCGAGTGAAGGTGCTGATATAGTATGGTATGGGAGGTTGGCACTGCTTTACTATGGATTTGAGACAGTCCCACCGATCCTCGTTTAGCGATACATGGTTGCCGTAGAAGATGCGATCCTCGAAAGTTCCTTTTCTCACATGGTATCTCGGACCTATATAAAAAAATTAAGACCACAGAGTAGTAAATAATTTCATATGTAAGATCTAGAACATCAGCACTGGGTTAATGATCAATGCCTACTCCAATGATCAAGAAATGAAGGACATGGATAACCCAATCACATCCACCCAGCGATATCTCGTAGAAACATGGGAAAATTGAATATTTGATTAATTTAAACTAACAACTAAACACTGCTCTATGTAAGCTCTAGTTCAGTCAATGTTGATTTGGAAGGTCGTTTAGAACCCAAACAGAGCAATGTGTGGTAATCAAGTGTCACTCAAACATCAACTTTTGATATTTCATGGTTCATTTAATATCTGACCAGCCAAATAGAACTTTACCCCGCAGTGCCAAGATAGGATCGTGGTCCACATCGCCATCTCCATCAGAACTATCATTAGTGTCATAGTCGCTAGAGGTGTCATGATCACCGCTATAGTCGTCACTCCCACGTGAAGTGGTCCGGTGATCACTCTCTTCACTGCTGATGAAGATGGTTTCCCTTGCCATTCAAACCTGTTGCATGGATTGCAATGAACAAATGTTAGTTATTGATATATGAAATCAGTCCTCCATTAGGAATTGTTAGCACCATATACAATGTGAATAATCTTTTTGCATACTTCTTTCTAAGTACGTAGTTCATGTATAAACATCTACATGAAAAAGCTAGTTCACAATTATTCGCACGACTAGTCAAGATGTAACACCCCGGATGTAACTTTCCCTATTTGCACTCCAACTCTTGCCGTTTCCGGCGTTAAGTTATATT
>NC_041384.1:736245057-736247631 GCF_002162155.2 Triticum dicoccoides | reverse complement strand
TTTTTTAATTACGCTTTTTAAAAGATAGCATGTTTTTTATTATATACTGTTTATCAAATTAAAAAAAACATCATTTTGAAAATAGCATGCCATCTCAAAAGTAACAGAAACATCATTTTTTGCATTGCATTTCGACCCGCAAGTTTTTGTTTTGCATTGCATTTTTTTGTGCGACACACATACAAACCGCATTTTCAAAATAACTCGTACTAGCCAACACAAAAACCTCGTTCAAAAATGAAAGTAGTGCCTAATCCATTTGAAACCCGGTTAGATTTGATTCTAAAAATACTAGCATCACTGTGGCAAAAAATGGAAATATAATTGCAGTCCATAAAGGTAATTATATCAAGGAGGGTACCAGGGTGCGTTATATATATATAGACTTGCATAGCAAGTACATTACACCACATAGGGTTCATACTACCACCAATTTACTGCCAAGTTCCACTTAATGGACGATCTTCATATCCAATCGGACCCAAAAGTTATACCACCAAAGTACCAGTTACTACCAAATACCAATTACTACTAAGTTGCACTTACTGGACCCTAAAGCTGACACTACCAACTTGCAGTTACTGGCTAGTACATACATATTATAAAACTAGCGTCAAACTACTGCGGCGGGTCAACGAATCCTGATGCCACTAACCATGTTCACCCTAAGCCCACCTCCACTCCTTTTCATGAACCTGAAGATGGCCATTTGATCTTCCTTCATTTTGGCGCCCTCAACGACTTCTGTCTAGTTCTTTGTCATGATCGCTCGCCCGTCCTTCTTGCCCATCTTGAACAAGACTTTTTTATTACCTTCAAAATGTTCGTTGGTGACACGCACAACCATGGGCTTTCGTAAATAATCTTTGAGGTAGGCTTGACTGTAATCCTTTGATAAGCACTGATTGCACAGGGAAATAAATAATGTTACATAAAAAATGAAGTATGATTTGCACAAAAAAAAGTAAGTACGATTTGCACAACCACGCCCGTCCTGCTCTGTGTCTCTACATGATGGCATTTTCACTAGTGAAGTACGATTTGCAAAAAGAAAAGTCCAAGTGTTTACCATCTTGCTCTTCCCTCTGATGACTGCCGAGCGAGTGACGGTGCTGACATAGTATGGTATGGGAGGTTGGCACTGCTTTACTATGGATTTGAGACAGTCCCACCGATCCTCGTTTAGCGATACATGGTTGCCGTAGAAGATGCGATCCTCGAAAGTTCCTTTTCTCACATGGTATCTCGGACCTATATAAAAAAATTAAGACCACAGAGTAGTAAATAATTTCATATGTAAGATCTAGAACACCAGCACTGGGTTAATGATCAATGCCTACTCCAATGATCAAGAAATGAAGGACATGGATAACCCAATCACATCCACCCAGCGATATCTCGTAGAAACATGGGCAAATTGAATATTTGATTAATTTAAACTAACAACTAAACACTGCTCTATGTAAGCTCTAGTTCAGTCAATGTTGATTTGGAAGGTCGTTTAGAACCCAAACAGAGCAATGTGTGGTAATCAAGTGTCACTCAAACATCAACTTTTGATATTTCATGGTTCATTTAATATCTGACCAGCCAAATAGAACTTTACCCCGCAGTGCCAAGATAGGATCGTGGTCCACATCGCCATCTCCATCAGAACTATCATTAGTGTCATAGTCGCTAGAGGTGTCATGATCACCGCTATAGTCGTCACTCCCACGTGAAGTGGTCCGGTGATCACTCTCTTCACTGCTGATGAAGATGGTTTCCCTTGCCATTCAAACCTGTTGCATGGATTGCAATGAACAAATGTTAGTTATTGATATATGAAATCAGTCCTCCATTAGGAATTGTTAGCACCATATACAATGTGAATAATCTTTTTGCATACTTCTTTCTAAGTACGTAGTTCATGTATAAACATCTACATGAAAAAGCTAGTTCACAATTATTCGCACGACTAGTCAAGATGTAACACCCCGGATGTAACTTTCCCTATTTGCACTCCAACTCTTGCCGTTTCCGGCGTTAAGTTATATTTATTTCTCGGGTTCGGGTCTTTGTCTCCGTGTGTTGTTTTCTTTTTCATGCATCTCATATCATGTCATCATGTGCATTGCATTTGCATACGTGTTCATCTCATGCATCCAAGCTTTTTCCCCGTTGTCCGTTTTGCATTCCGGCGCTTCGTTCTCCTCCAGTGGTCATTTCTAGCTTTCTTTCATGTTTGGGGATTGAACATTTCCAGATTGGACCGAGACTTGCCAAGCAGCCTTGGTTTACTACCGGTAGACCGCCTGTCAAATTTCGTATCATTTGGACTTCGTTTGATACTCCAACGGTTAACCGAGGGACCGAAAAGGCCTCATGTGTGTTGCAGCCCAACACCCCTCCAATTTGGCCCAAAACCCACCAAACTCTGCTCCATGTCCTAGAGCGTTCGATCATGATCGCGTGGCCGAAAACCGCACCTCATTTGGACTCTCCTAGCTCCACTTATGCCTATAAATAGCCCCCCCCCCCGTTTTCGGATCTCGGATCTCTCCCCGTCCTAACCTAAAAAAAAAAACAGATCCG
>NC_041384.1:736243947-736245047 GCF_002162155.2 Triticum dicoccoides | reverse complement strand
AAATTGAATATTTGATTAATTTAAACTAACAACTAAACACTGCTCTATGTAAGCTCTAGTTCAGTCAATGTTGATTTGGAAGGTCGTTTAGAACCCAAACAGAGCAATGTGTGGTAATCAAGTGTCACTCAAACATCAACTTTTGATATTTCATGGTTCATTTAATATCTGACCAGCCAAATAGAACTTTACCCCGCAGTGCCAAGATAGGATCGTGGTCCACATCGCCATCTCCATCAGAACTATCATTAGTGTCATAGTCGCTAGAGGTGTCATGATCACCGCTATAGTCGTCACTCCCACGTGAAGTGGTCCGGTGATCACTCTCTTCACTGCTGATGAAGATGGTTTCCCTTGCCATTCAAACCTGTTGCATGGATTGCAATGAACAAATGTTAGTTATTGATATATGAAATCAGTCCTCCATTAGGAATTGTTAGCACCATATACAATGTGAATAATCTTTTTGCATACTTCTTTCTAAGTACGTAGTTCATGTATAAACATCTACATGAAAAAGCTAGTTCACAATTATTCGCACGACTAGTCAAGATGTAACACCCCGGATGTAACTTTCCCTATTTGCACTCCAACTCTTGCCGTTTCCGGCGTTAAGTTATATTTATTTCTCGGGTTCGGGTCTTTGTCTCCGTGTGTTGTTTTCTTTTTCATGCATCTCATATCATATCATCATGTGCATTGCATTTGCATACGTGTTCATCTCATGCATCCGAGCTTTTTCCCCGTTGTCCGTTTTGCATTCCGGCGCTTCGTTCTCCTCCAGTGGTCATTTCTAGCTTTCTTTCATGTTTGGGGATTGAACATTTCCGGATTGGACCGAGACTTGCCAAGCAGCCTTGGTTTACTACCGGTAGACCGCCTGTCAAATTTCGTATCATTTGGACTTCGTTTGATACTCCAACGGTTAACCGAGGGACCGAAAAGGCCTCATGTGTGTTGCAGCCCAACACCCCTCCAATTTGGCCCAAAACCCACCAAACTTTGCTCCATGTCCTAGAGCGTTCGATCATGATCGCGTGGCCGAAAACCGCACCTCATTTGGACTCTCCTAGCTCCACTTATGCCTATAAATAGCCCCC
>NC_041384.1:736239430-736243842 GCF_002162155.2 Triticum dicoccoides | reverse complement strand
GACGGACATGTCCGGAGCCTAGCCGGACACATCCGCCGCCGCCCCGCAGCCACCCGCGTCGCGACACGTGGCACCGGCCACAACCGCCGCCGCCGAGCCCGCCTGGCCCGCGCCCGGCCCCCGTGCGCCGCCACCGGGCCCGAGCGCCCCCGCTCCTCTCCGCCTCCGGCGCTGCCGCCCCTTCCGGCTCCGGTGGCCGGAGCAGCCGCCGCCGCCTCTCCATCCACCGGCGCGCGCCCCCGTCCGAGCCGGCCCCACGCCGCCGCCGCCGGCCTCGGGAAACGCGCCACGGCCGCCGCCCCATCGTCCTCTACACTGACCGACCGGATCCCGCGTCTCCGGCGAGCTTCAAGTCCAACTCCGGCATGCATCGGTTCCCGTGCCCGATCTGGATCTCAGATCCGAAATATCTCGGTTGACTTTCGCTCCCGAACCCTAATTTTTGTGCTAACTTTGACCAGTGATATCTCCGCATCCGTAGCTCCGTTTTGGGCATATAATATATCAAAATGTTCGTCTCAACGAGTACATCATTTAATTTAATTGCATCATTTTCATTTGAGCTCATATTGATGCCCTAAATGCTGTTAGAAGGAGGCTTCGTGAGTTAATTGTCAGATCTGCTGGTTCATCTTAGACTTTTGTCATTTTTGCCATGATTATTGTGTGCATGATATTCCTGTGAGTCCTTCATATGTTTTGTTAAGGATTTTGTCTTCCTTCTAGAGGTGCAACCCATGCATTTTTAGGATGTGTGTGGTGACTTGTGCAAGCTTGCAAAGTGAGGCACCCGGTAAATCTGTTTTCAGGGACTTAGTTGTTTTCACTAAGTCTGGGATATTTAGTTCATGATGCCATGTGTTCAGCTTGTTTCCTAGTGATCCATGCCTCTTTTGAGGATGATCAGTAAAGGAGTTTTGTTAATCATATTATGCTCTATCCATCCATGTCTTTGTTTGCAATTATGGAGCAGCCTAACTTGATTCAATCGAGCTCTACTTTTTGCTTCGTTGTGAATCTGGGCAGATCGTCAACTTGTTTGCGATTTTGCCAATGTTATTGTAGTTGATCCGTGCTTGCCCTGCCATTGTTCTTGCCATGTCTAGCTAGAATTTTGTGCCTTCTTTATGGATTTATGCTTGCCTTGCCATGACTTGCACCGTAGTGAGTGCATCGAGCTCGTTTACATGCCTACGTGAGTTATATTTCAGCATGTCTCAGTTTTCACTGTCTGAAAACTGATTGTGTTTTAGCTATGTTCGTGTGCCCGTTAGTATATTTTGTGATCCCTTTTGGCCCCAGGTCACTGTGGGACTTTTGTTAAGCTTGTTGAGTAGCTCCATGCCATGTTCTTACTTGTCATAATCAGGTCATGTATCATGTTGTTTTGCTGCTCCGAAGAGGGCTTCGTGATCTGAAATTTCAGACAAGTGTTAATTTCACTAAGTCTGGAATCTGTTTTGCATTTGCATTTTTGCCATGCTTGTTTGAACCTCATAATGGATGAATTGGCCCTGGCTCAGTGCTAGTATTTTGTTAAGCATCTTGTGTGCATCCCTGCCATGTATTTTGTTGTCATGTTTGGTGGCTGTAGCATGTCATCTCATTGCATTCAGGTGCCTACTTGCTGTAAATCGCAGACCGGTGTCATTCTTAAAACGCTTGTCATTTCCAAACCGTAACTCCGAATCCGACGTTCTTTATATCGTTTTCAAGCGATTTCATCCCATCTTTCCAGTGGCACCCTTGGAATTCCAAGTTGAGGCCAGGTTCATGCATTTCCTGTCATATCTTGCATTTTGCATTTCGCATCGCATCCCGCATAGCATATCATCATTTCATCTTATTGCTTGGTCTTGCACGTGGTTGATTTTATCCTTGCCGCCCTAGTGTTTTGTTCCACTCTTGCCGCCCTAGTTTCCGTCATATCGGTGTTATGTTCCCGGATTTTGCGTTCCTTACGCGGTTGGGTTATAATGGGAACCCCTTGACTGTCCGCCTTGAATAAAACTCCTCCAGCAATGCCCAACCTTGGTTTTACCATTTGCCACCTAGCCTTTTTCCCTTGGGTTTCTCGGACTCAAGGGTCATCTTATTTTACCCCCCTGGGCCAGTGCTCCTCTGAGTGTTGGTCCAACCTAGAGCACCGTGCGGGGCCGTCCCTCGGCAACTTGGGTTATGTTGGCTCCCGTACGCTTAGCTTATCCGGTGTGCCCTGAGAACGAGAAATGTGCAGCTCCTATCGGGATTTGTCGGCACAGCGGGTGGTATGTGCATTTTGCATCGCATCCCGCATAGCATACCATTGTCGGAGTTGTCTTGAATTACCGAGATAACGAGTCTGATCGGAACGGTGGGAGGAGGTCTATTCCTTCGTTGACCGTGAGAGCTTGTCATGGGCTAAGTTGGGACTCCCCTGTAGGGATTGAACTTTCGAAAGCAGTGCCCGCGGTTATGGGCAGATGGGAATTTGTTAATGTCCGGTTTTAGATAACTTGAACCTTAATTAATTAAAACGAATCAACTGAGTGTGTTACCGTGATGGCCCCTTTCCGGCGGAGTCCGGGAAGTGGACACGGTGTTGGAGTTATGCTTGCGCAGGTTGTTCTTCTAGGTTCTCGCTCGTGCTTCGCCTCCTCTTCTCGCTCTCTTTTGCAAATAAGTTAGCCACCATATATGCTAGTCGCTTGCTGCAGCTCCACTTATATTTGCCTTACCCTTCCTATAAGCTTAAATAGTCTTGATCGCGAGGGTGCGAGATTGCTGAGTCCCTGTGGCTCACAGATACTATAACTCCAGATGCAGGTCCAGGTGATTCCGCTCCAGGTGACGATTACGAGCTCAAGTGGGAGTTCGACGAAGACTCTCAGCGTTACTACGTGTCTTTTCCTGATGATCAGTAGTGGTGCCTAGTTGGGGTTCGACTCAGGGCCTTGTCGCATGTTGGGTTCTTTTCTATTTTGGCGCCGTAGTCGGGCCATGAGTGTTTGTCTGATGGATGTTATTTATGTACTCTGATGTGACGTGGCGAGTGTAAGCCAACTATGTATCTCCCCTTTTATTATATATATTACATAGGATGTTGTGATGATTTCCTAACTTGCGACATTGCTTTCAATGCGGTTACGTCTCTAAGTCGTGCCTCGACACGTGGGAGCTATAGCCGCATCGAGGGCGTTACAAGTTGGTATCAGAGCCTCCCCCGACCTTAGGAGCCCCATTGCTTGATTGTTTTAGCAGCCGAGTTGTGTCTAGAAAAAAATGTTTTGAGTCACTTAGGAATTATATATCGGAGAGTTTAAGAATTCTTTTTACTTCCCAGTCTCCTCATCGCTCTGGTAAGGCATCTTGACATAGAGTTTTGACTCTTCTCTTCTCAAATTTCAATAAAAAAAATTTAGGATCACGCGAGTATCTTGGAATCGTTCCGATGGCTTATGATGAGAACATTGTCTTGGTGCCTCCTGTCAGGGGTTTAGTGGAAGTGTCCCGGGGAGTTGAGCTCTGAGGTGTTGTCATCATAATTTTATCGTTGCAATTCTGGAATACTTGAGATATGTTCGCCGACATCGAAAATCTCTTTTATGCAGTTCGTTGGTGAGATAACCTCGAAGCCACCCAGTACTGGGGCGGGAGTTCGGGAGTATCGCCATAACTTGTATAACGGATGCTTTTCGAAGGTTGAGGTAGATGGTTTTCGAAGTTTTCTTGGTTATGTGTTGAAGGATGGATACAGCTGGATGTAGGAATTGCTAGTTTGGGTGAGATATTATGCTTCCCCTGTATCCCCAACACCTGATTGCATAACCAGAAAATTTCGGGAGTTTCATAGGTGGGAATTCTTGTAGCTCTAGTTCTTCTTCCACGGATATTGGTTTGAGATTGGGATTTCTTACCGATTATTCGTTCTTGATCCGTACCTTGTTGATTTATTTCTCTACCTTAAATCTACGTGGCTTCTCAATTTATGGATATGTGACCATTTCAAGAGGAATGCATTCGTTCATTTTGTTCGGATGTGAAGACTATATGTTGCAATTTTCATTCCGTTGGATTCAGCTCCAATGTTTATATGTCAATGTGCTAATGGTGGTCAACCTCTTCAGGATGGCTCCCGCTAAGAGCACCAGTCAGAACCAGAATCAAGATCCGCCACCACCTCCACCTCCTCCAGAGGCATGGCAAGCTGTGATGGCCGCAACCAATGCAAACACTCAGCTGATCATGCAAATTCTTGAAGAGCGCAATCAAGGCAGTCAAGGGAATCAAGGCAGCAACCAGAGTCACTTTGCTACACTCAACCAGTTCCTTGCTAACGGGCCAAAGACTTTCAGCAATTGTGTTGAGGCAACCGATGCTGACGATTGGCTTGTGGATCTGTATAAGCATTTCGAGTGCAGTAACGTCAGGCC
>NC_041384.1:736234794-736238160 GCF_002162155.2 Triticum dicoccoides | reverse complement strand
ATGAGCAAGAAAGAATGGGTCTCATCCGGCCTAGTTCTTCTCCGTGGGGTTGTGGTGTTCTTTTTGTGAAGAAGAAGGATGGAATAGACCGACTTTGTGTTGATTACCGTCCAGTGAACAAGAAGACCATCAAGAACAAATACCCACTTCCCAACATCAATGAGCTGTTCAAACAACTCAAAGGTGCCCAAGTATTCTCCAAGCTTGATCTCCGTATGGGTTATCACCAGATTCGCATTCGTGAAGAAGATATTCCCTAGACAGCATTCAGAACAAGCTTTGGTTCATATGAATACACTCTCATGTCTTTTGGCCTCGCCAACGCTCCTCCGACGTTCTCTCGCATGATGAACTTCATCTTCAACGCCTACACCAATGACTTCGTTTTGGTCTATCTCGACGACATTCTGGTTTTCTCCAAGAACAAGGAAGATCATGCCAAGCACTTGCGTTTGGTTCTCGATAAGCTGAGGGAACATCAGTTCTACGCCAAGTTCTCCAAGTGTGAATTTTGGCTCGATGAGGTTCTTTATCTTGGTCATATCATCTCTGCCAACGGCATTGCCGTAAATCCTGAGAAGGTGTCTGCAATTGTGAATTTGGAACCTCCTCAGAACATGAAGCAACTTCGCAGTTTTCTCGGTCTCGCAAGCTATTGCCGAAGATTCGTTGAAAACTTTTCCAAGATCACGAAGCCTCTCTCTAATCTTCTTCAGAAGCACGTCAAGTACGTTTGGTCTCCGGAGTGTGATATTGCTTTCAACACTTTGAAAGAGAAGTTGATCACTGCTCCTGTTCTGACTCCGCCTGATGAATCCAAGCCGTGCGAGGTCTTTTGTGATGCCTCTCTCCAAGGTCTTGGTGCTGTATTGATGCAAGAGAAGAAAGTGGTTGCTTATACATCTCGCGAGTCGAAGCCTAATGAGAAGAACTACCCCACTCATGATCTCGAGTTGGCGGCAGTTGTGCATGCTCTTTTGACTTGGAGACATCTTCTATTGGGAAGAAAAGTGGACATTTTCACTGATCACAAGAGTCTCAAGTACATCTTCACTCAGCCCAATCTGAATCTCGGGAAAACTCGATGGGTTGAGATGATTCAAGAGTATAATCCGAGTATTGAGTATACTCCAGGCAAGGCCAATGTGATTGCTAACGCTTTGAGCAGAAAGGCCTACTGCAACAGTCTGATTCTCAAGCCTTATCAACCCGAGCTTTGTGAAGCTTTCCGCAAGCTTAATCTGCAAGTTGTTCCTCAAGGTTTCCTCGCCAACCTTCAAGTCTCTCCTACCTTAGAAGACCAGATTCGCCAAGCCCAGCTTCTTGATGCTATGGTGAAAAAGGTGAAGATTGGGATTGCCAAGAGTCAGTCCAAGTACAAGTGCTACCGCCTTGATGACAAGGACACTCTCTTCTTCGAGGATCGTATTGTTGTGCCCAAAGGTGACCTCCGTAATGTGATTATGAACGAGGCTCACAATTCTCTCCTCTCCATCCACCCTGGGAGCATGAAGATGTATCAGGACCTTAAGCAAACTTATTGGTGGACTCGAATGAAGCGCGAGATCGCTCAATTCGTGAATGAATGTGATGTCTGCAGAAGAGTGAAGGCAGAACACCAAAGGCTAGCAGGTCTCCTCCAACCTCTTGCAATTCCAGAATGGAAGTTTGACCACATTGAAATGGACTTCGTGACTGGGTTTCCAAAGTCCAACATGGCAATGATACTATATTTGTTTTCATCGACAAACTCACCAAAGTAGCTCACTTTCTGCCTATCAAAGAGTCGATCACTGCAGCTCAATTGGCGGAACTCTATACCTCTCGCATTGTCTCTCTGCACGGTATTCCTCAAGTGATCTCTTCAGACCGTGGCAGCATCTTTACCTCCAAGTTTTGGGATTCTTTTCAGAAGGCCATGGGCACGAACATCCGCTTCAGCACTGCTTTCCATCCACAAACAAGCGGTCAAGTCGAGCGTGTCAACCAGATTCTTGAAGATATGCTCAGGGCTTGTGTGATCTCCTTTGGCATGAAGTGGGAGGATTGTCTTCCTTATGCTGAATGCTCCTACAACAATAGTTTTCAAGCAAGTTCGGGCAAGGCCCCATTTGAAATTCTGTATGGCAGGAAGTGCCGTACCCCTCTCAACTGGTCTGAAACCGGTGAACGTCAGCTGCTGGGTAATGACTTAATCACAGAAGCAGAAGAAATGTGCAAAGTCATTCGTGATAACCTCAAAGCAGCCCAATCCCACCAGAAGAGCTACTATGATAGTAAGCACCGTGATTTGGCTTTCGAGATCGGAGATCATGTTTACCTCCGTGTCTCTCCTACGAAAGGTACTCGTCGCTTCGGTATCAAAGGGAAGCTTGCCCCTAGATACGTGGGACCTTTCAAGATTGTCAGCAAGAGAGGCGACCTCGCCTATCAACTCGAGCTTCCTTCAAACTTTGCAAATGTTCATGACGTGTTCCATGTCTCTAAGCTTCGAAAGTGCTTCAAGACTCCTGACCGCACCGTCAACTTCGAGGACATTGAGCTCCAAGAAGATCTCTCTTATCATGAGCACCCAGTTGCTATTCTTGAAGAGACTGAACGCAAGACTCGCAACAAGTCAATCAAATTTCTCAAAGTCAAGTGGTCACACCATTCCGACCGTGAAGCTACCTGGGAACGCGAGGATCACCTCCGTTCTGAGTACCCGGCGTTCTTTCAGTCCTAGATCTCGGGACGAGATCTTTTCGTAGTGGTAGAGTGTTGTAACACCCCGGATGTAACTTTCCCTATTTGCAAACCAACTCTTGCCGTTCCGGCGTAAAGTTATATTTATTTCTCGGGTTCGGGTCTTTGTCTCCGTGTGTTGTTTTCTTTTTCATGCATCTCATATCATGTCATCATGTGCATTGCATTTGCATACGTGTTCATCTCATGCATCCGAGCTTTTTCCCCGTTGTCCGTTTTGCATTCCGGCGCTTCATTCTCCTCCGGTAGTCATTTCTAGCTTTCTTTCATGTTTGGGGATTAAACATTTCCGGATTGGACCGAGACTTGCCAAGCGGCCTTGGTTTACTACTGGTAGACCGCCTGTCAAGTTTCGTATCATTTGGACTTCGTTTGATACTCCAACGGTTAACCGAGGGACCGAAAAGGCTTCGTGTGTGTTGCAGCCCAACACCCCTACAATTTGGCCCAAAACCCACCAAAATCAGCTCCATGTCCTAGAGCGTTCGATCACGATCGCGTGGCCGAAAACCGCACCTCATTTGGACTCTCCTAGCTCCACTTATGCCTATAAATAGCCCCCCCCCCCCCGTTTTCAGATCTCGGATCTTTCCCCGTCCTAACCTAAAAAAACAGATCCGC
>NC_041384.1:736221023-736233521 GCF_002162155.2 Triticum dicoccoides | reverse complement strand
GCGCGCCCCCGTCCGAGCCGGCCCCACGCCGCCGCCGCCGGCCTCGGGAAGCGCGCCACGGCCGCCGCCCCGTCGTCCTGTACACTGCCCGGCCGGATCCCGCGTCTCCGGCGACCTCGACCTCAACTCCGGCGAGCTTCAAGTCCAACTCCGGCGTGCATCGGTTCCCGTGCCCGATCTGGATCTCAGATCCGAAATATCTCGGTTGACTTTCGCTCTCGAACCCTAATTTTTGTGCTAACTTTGACCAGTGATATCTCCGCATCCATAGCTCCGTTTTGGGCATATAATATATCAAAATGTTTGTCTCGACGAGTACATCATTTAATTTTATTGCATCATTTTCATTTGAGCTCATCTTGATGCCCAAAATGCTGTTAGAAGGAGGATTCATGAGTTAATTGTCAGATCTGCTAGTTCATATTAGACTTTTGTCATTTTTGCCATGATTATTGTGTGCATGATATGCCTGTGAGTCCTTCATATGTTTTGTTAAGGATTTTTTCTTCTTTCCAGAGGTGCAACCCATGCATTTTTAGGATGTGTGTGGTGACTTGTGCAAGCTTGCAAAGTGAGGCAACCGGTAAATCTGTTTTCAGGGACTTAGTTGTTTTCACTAAGTCTGGGATATTTAGTTCATGATGCCATGTGTTCAGCTTATTTCCTAGTGATTCGTGCCTCTTTTGAGGATGATCAGTAAAGGAGTTTTGTTAATCATATTATGCTCTATCCATCCGTGTCTTTGTTTGCAATTATGGAGCAGCCTATCTTGATTCAATCGAGCTCTACTTTTGCTTCGTTGTGAATCTGGGCAGATCGTCAACTTGTTTGCGATTTTGCTGATGTTATTGTAGTTGATCCGTGATTGCCCTGCCATTGTTCTTGCCATGTCTAGCTAGAATTTTGTGCCTTCTTTATGTATGTATGCTTGCCTTGCCATGACTTGCAACGTAGTGAGTGCATCGAGCTCGTTTACATGCCTTCGTGAGTTATATTTCAGCATGTCTCAGTTTTCACTAAGTCTGAAAACTGATTGTGTTTTAGCTATGTTCGTGTGCCCGTTAGTATATTTTGTGATCCCTTTTGGCCCCAGGTCACTTTGGGACTTTTGTTAAGATTGTTGAGTAGCTCCATGCCATGTTCTTACTTGTCTTAATCAGGTCATGTATCATGTTGTTTTGCTGCTCCGAAGAGGGCTTCGTGATCTGAAATTTCAGACAAGTGTTAATTTCACTAAGTCTGGAATCTGTTTTGCATTTGCATTTTTGCCATGCTTGTTTGAACCTCATAATGGATGAATTGGCCGTGGCTCAGTGCTAGTATTTTGTTAAGCATCTTTTGTGCATCCCTGCCATGTATTTTGTTGTCATGTTTGGTGGCTGTAGCATGTTCATCTCATTGCATTTAGGTGCCTACTTGCTGTAAATCGCAGACCGGTGTCATTCTTAAAACGCTTGCCATTTCCAAACCGTAACTCCGATTCCGACGTTCTTTATATCGTTTTCAAGCGATTTCATCCCATCTTTCCAGTGGCACCCTTGTAATTCCAAGTTGAGGCTAGGTTCATGCATTTCCTGTCATATCTTGCATTTTGCATTTCGCATCGCATCCCGCATAGCATATCATCATTTCATCTTATTGCTTGGTCTTGCACGTGGTTGATTGTATCCTTGTTGTTTGTTTGTCTTGTTGGGTAGAGCCGGGAGACGAGTTTGCTACCGAGGAGCCCGTTGAGTTTGCTTGTGAGGATCCAGTCAACTCTGACAACTGTGCAGGCAAGATGATCATACCCTCGAAATCACTACTATCTTTGCTATGCTAGTTTGCTCGCTCTTTGCTATGACAATGCTACGATGCCTACCTTTTGCTTGTCAGCCTCCCAATTGCCATGTTGAAACTTTAACCCTCCATGTCCTAGCAAACCATTGATTGGCTATGTTACCGCTTTGCTCAGCCCCTCTTATAGCGTTGCTAGTTGCAGGTGAAGATTGGAGGTCGTTCCTTGTTGGAACATCATTTATTTACTTGTTGGGATATCATTATATTGCCATGTTATCTTAATGCATCTATATACTTGGTAAAGGGTGGAAGGCTCGGCCTCTCGCCTAGTGTTTTGTTCCACTCTTGCCGCCCTAGTTTCCATCATATCGATGTTATGTTCCCGGATTTTGCGTTCCTTACGCGGTTTGGTTATAATGGGAACCCCTTGACTGTCCGCCTTGAATAAAACTCCTCCAGCAATGCCCAACCTTGGTTTTACCATTTGCCACCTAGCCTTTTTCCCTTGGGTTTCGCGGACTCAAGGGTCATCTTATTTTACCCCCCCGGGCCAGTGCTCCTCTGAGTGTTGGTCCAACCTAGAGGACCGTGCGGGGCCGTCCCTCGGCAACTTGGGTTACGTTGTCTCCCGTACGCTTAGCTTATCCGGTGTGCCCTGAGAACGAGATATGTGCAGCTCCTATCGGGATTTGTCGGCACAGCGGGTGGTGTGGCTGGACTTGTTTTACCATTGTCGGAGTTGTCTTGAATTACCGAGATACCGAGTCTGATCGGAACATCTTGGGAGGAGGTCTATTCTTTCGTTGACCGTGAGAGCTTGTCATGGGCTAAGTTGGGACTCCCCTGCAGGGATTGAACTTTCGAAATCCGTGCCCGCGGTTATGGGCAGATGGGAATTTGTTAATGTCCGGTTGTAGATAACTTGAACCTTAATTAATTAAAACGAATCAACTGAGTGTGTTACCGTGATGGCCCCTTTCCGGCGGAGTCCGGGAAGTGGACACGGTGTGGGAGTTATGCTTGCGCGGGTTGTTCTTCTAGGTTCTCGCTCGTGCTTCGCCTCCTCTTCTCACTCTCTTTTGCGAATAAGTTAGCCACCATATATGATAGTCGCTTGCTGCAGCTCCACTTATATTTGCCTTACCCTTCCTATAAGCTTAAATAGTCTTGATCGCGAGGGTGCGAGATTGCTGAGCCCCTGTGGCTCACAGATACTATAACTCTAGATGCAGGTCCAGGTGATTCCGCTCCAGGTGACGATTACGAGCTCAAGTGGGAGTTTGACGAAGACTCTCAGCGTTACTACGTGTCTTTTCCTGATGATCAGTAGTGGTGCCTAGTTGGGGTTCGATTTAGGGCCTTGTCGCATGTTGGGTTCTTTTCTATTTTGGCGCCGTAATCGGGCCATGAGTGTTTGTCTGATGGATGTTATTTATGTACTCTGATGTGACGTGGCGAGTGTAAGCCAACTATGTATCTCCCCTTTTATTATATATATTACATGGGATGTTGTGATGATTTCCTAACTTGCGACATTGCTTTCAATGCGGTTATGTCTCTAAGTCGTGCCTCGACACGTGGGAGCTATAGCCGCATCGAGGGCGTTACACAAGACTAGTGGTTAGACTCATAATCATTGGGCAGACATAACCAATTAGGATATTTCAAGGTTACAATTTTGTGAGCTGGACAAGTAAACTTGGTAACCAACCAATTGTTGAGGAACGTTGCAGAAAACAAAAATTTTCCTACGGTTTCACCAAGATCCATCTATTAGTTCATCTAGAAACGAGTGATCGGTTTGCATCTACATACCTTTGTAGATCACGCGCGGAAGCGTTCAAAGAAAGGGGATGAGGAAGTCGTACACAACATGATCCAAATCACCGGAGATCCTAGCGCCGAACGGATGGCACCTTCGTGTTCAACACACGTACGGTCAGCGTGACGTCTCCTCCTTCTTGATCCAGCAAGGGGGAAGGAGAGGTTGACCAAGAAAGTGTTTCCCCAGTCTTGATCCGCGTCAACCCAACAGACACTTTTGGAGATACCCGTAGTATACCTTTATAGTCACCCAGTTATGTTGTGATGTTTGGTACACCCAAAGCACTCCTACGGTATCCGGGAGTTTCACGATCTCATGGTCTAAGGAAAGGATACTTGACATTGGAAAAACTCTAGCAAACGAACTATACGATCTTGTGCTATGTTTAGGATTGGGTCTTGTCCATCACATCATTCTCCTAATGATGTGATCTCGTTATCAATGACATCCAATGTCCATAGTCAGGAAACCATGACTATCTATTGATCAACGGGCTAGTCAACTAGAGGCTTACTAGGGACATGTTGGTGTCTGTTATTCACACATGTATTATGTTTTCCGGATAACACAATTATAGCATGAATAAAGACAATTATCATGAACAAGGAAATATAATAATAATGCTTTTATTATTGCCTCTAGGGCATATTTCCAACACCAATTAGTAGCCATGTAAAAATGAACCATGATTGACTACTCTCACCGGCAATACGTGAAACTATAACTGATCTGTCTTTGATCACTGCAAATTTCCTGATGGGCTGTTGTGTGGTCCCATCAGATAATAAATATAAAGTCTTTAAATTGTCCCAACAAAACAAATAATGCATTTGTTGTTGTACATAACATTTTTAGAGGTAGCTGTGGAGGTTAATTTTCCAATTTCCAGTGAGAATAAGGACATGATAGAATCTCTCAAGCAAGATGACAGCATAGTGAAGGCTATGAGAACGAGCAAGGTATGCTGACCAATAGTCACCCTTTTGTATACTTGCTATTTATTTACTCATTACTACCCATACCAACAAGTAAAATCATGATTATGAAGTATAATGGCAGAAAATCCAAAAGTGAGGAATTTGTTGCAATGTGTACTACTAGCTCATAGGAAATTTTCATTGACCGCATCAAGCCCATACCATATCTTGGAGATAGGCTGACATAATTCAAGTAAGCAGTAACAACAATCAGGAAAAATATGCACCAACCAAAAATATTACATGTGTGCACATATCATCAAAACATGCACCAATCAAGAGTAGTCTATACTTGAAAAATCCTTCAAAATCTGCACTAATCATCATACTACCATCGAGTAATACATGAAACTATAACTGATCATCATTCCATCATTACAAATTTCCTCATGGACTGCTTCTGTGCTCGCCTTTTTAGTTTTTAATAACTAAGCATCATCAAATACATATACACAGCCTTCAAACTAACCCAATAAACCGAAACATGTGTATGCTCCTGTGAATATACTTTTTCTATATCTAGCAGTGGGGGGCCATTTTCCAGGGGGAAAAGGTACTTGATAGCATCTGTCAAGCTAGATGATAGCATAGTGAAGGCTATGTCGACGAGCAAGGTATGCTGGCCAACACCCACCTTTTTCTCTTACTTGCACGAAAGTGTTTACCCATTACTACCCATACGAACAAGTAAAACCATGATTACACAGTACATTGTCAGGTCATCTTGCTGTAAAATTACTTGTTTCAATATGACCTACTAGTTGACAGTAAATCTGCGAATACCCGAAACATGCACCCAAGCATGTGTCAGATTTTTACTTGGGCGGTGCTGCTAGATCGCAGAATTAAGGTTGGATTGACATTCCAAGGGCAGGGAAGATATATATTACCTGCGAAGTGGTACTAGATGGGGCTGGAGTAGACTTGTTCGAAGCTGGCACCACCAGAGCTTCGGGCGGCACGACCAGGATTGGGGAGAAGAGGTGCCGTTGTCGGACCTTGCTGTCGACGAAGCAGTGGAGAATCGTGGCCGGAGCAGGGGGGAGTGGGTGGCCTCGCGGATCCGGCTGATTTGACGACGACGGGGGCGGCCAAGGTGACGGCTTGGCAAACCCTAGCCGTCGCACTCCGCGCCGCCTCTCTGTCTCGACAAAGAATGAAGTGTGGTGGGATTGGGAATGGGGGTGGGGTTGGGGTTGGGGCCATCACTCGGTTTTCTCTCTGCCTCCCACTTGTGCAGGCCGACAAAAGGAAAAAAGTGTTGGGTCGCATCAGATGCAGATTTCGCAGCTTTACCAATTCTGGCCAAACAGAAAAGATCAGCATGACCACAGGTGTTCTTTTAAAGAAACCCTAAAAATACACTAATGTTCATATTGCATGTGGATGAGTCTTTCAGTACACCAATTGATCTTGAATAATTTCAAGCACTCCACAGTATATATATATATGAAAATAATGGTTAACCAATAAAATGGTAAACTATTAGATGCAAGGTTACAAATATTTGAAAAAATTCAATAATTTAATTGTATGCATTTTTATGATTAAATTTAATAAATGTAACATTTTTGCAAAAACTATTATAATTAAAATATTCATTGGTATTTTTAAAAAAACCGCAAATGACTACTTATGCCAACCAGAACATCTTCATGGTTTCGTTTATTCATCTATTCTTTGGCATGCTGGTTCTCATAACGCCTTCTTCAGACCTTCTCTTTGTCCGACAAATTCCTGAGATATTGGGCTAGCGCCTTGTATTTCGCCCTCACACCATGCTTCATTTGGTATCCTTTGGCAACTCCTTTGGCGTGCTCGAGAATACTAACGAAAGCCGGGTCCAGATATTTGCCACAGAACGTGCTACGATATGCCATACGCTTAAGCACGTTGCACTGTCCATTCTGCAATTCTTCAAGGGTTTTCTGAGTGTGTGCATCCATCTCTCCTTTAGAAATGTCTGCATAATCATGATAATAAGGCTGCAAGTTTAAATTATGTATGATATAAGCTGCACCATTTTTTACAGTACCTAATATTCCCTAAGTTTCATACTGTAGTGCCTATAAATTATTTTCAAAGTAAATATTTATTAACTTTGAAAAAATTTAAGGAGAAAAAAAGAAATATCAAATCCATATGAAAGAATAAATCATATGATGTACTTTTTGAAAAAATGTCAATAAACATGCACAACCTTTCTGATGTCTGACTTTTAGCATAAAACCAAACCGCACTAAATTGGGGAGTGGATGAACCATTAATTTCCCAAAGATTGATTGAATAAATAATGATCATTACGTATAGATGATCAGCATTATATTTAGAGCTAGATTCTGTTATGCCAATTCAACAATGTATTGATGGTTTAATGATTAACCTCTAACCTTAAACTTGAAGACAGATCTAGGGTTAAAAATTAAAATTACCGTAACGTTATTCCAGTCCATGCTGTGCATATGTTGCTGCTTGTGATCGACGACGGAGTACTTCACCTCATTGACATGATGCTTCTCTGGGTCGGACACCGAATAGTCCAAAGCATTCTCGTGGGGATCCTGATTCATGCGATGGACAACGACGTCGGTGGTTAGCTCCGCAAGACCACGATCTGTCACAAGGGTGTCGATGGCCCCGCTCTGTCACGACGGCCAATCGACCTCCACTAGTGGATTTCATATCCGGCGGCAGGGAGGCAGGCGTGTGAGCGGTGGCAATGGTTTTAGAGTGTACCCTAGGGGGAGAGATGTGGGGAGTAATTGGTAGTTACCTACTATAGAGGAAATACTTCGGCGTTGGGCATGTACAATGCAGCCGGCTTATTTAGGCGCTTAATTAGGATCCTGGAAAAAAAATCACAATCGTAGGCGCTTGGGGCAGGCGCTAGGAACTGGATTTTCTACATCTACGTGATGCAATCCAAAGTTCATGTCCAGGATGGATGGGTTGGGGATTGAAAATTTTGTACATAAACCCTGGTGCTCAAGACTTGTGAAACATCAGATCAAATTGTCATCAATTGATCTATATGTTTCAAACTGAGAAAGAAATGTACGCAGAGGCCATTATAGTATTACTTGGATCGGTACTTTGTGATCATCATGTAGCCACGCCACAACCAACACGATGGTGTCCGTGGCCATGTAGACATCACACCATGCACCATTGGCCGCCTAGAACCTCTAGACATGCATTGATAGTCGTTACGTCTCGCATGCATTTGTGATGCTAGCAATGTATAATTTGAAAAAACAACAAGAAAATACACCGTCCAAAAATTTTGACTAAAACATGATTTGATACGTCACTATTTACACAAATCAAAGACAAGAATTTTGGGACGGAGGGAGTACTAAGGCATCATTATTCCAATCCTAGGTTGCTATAAGAGAAGCTTCGATTTCCATCTACCAAGCTGAATGCAGCTCAAGGCTGTAATTCCATTGCACTGGTACGTTAGATATGTAGTCGGCACACAACTTAACATGCATAGTTGTACCATAGTTGAACAGTAAGCATACGGTACTTCTTAACATAGTTCATCCATAAAGTCTCGCCAACATACCACAAACTAAGGTAGTACTTAACCTAGTTTAGACCAAAAGAGCTTCCATTCTGGCTGCCAGGGTGCACGCACTGCCCTAAACCCCCTCCAAGAACTCAGCAAGGGCCGCGTGTGCCACCCTGGAAGCATATCCATGGGCATGGCTAGTGGCTCGTCTGAGTGCATGCTGGATAAGACTCATACGGGTGTTATTAACCTTGCGGTTGCAGAAAGGGCATCCGTAGCGCCCAGCACTAGGCCTGACACGTCTGGCGTGCACACCACTGACAAGCTCCCTCCCCTTGCGATTCCTGTAGATCATCTGGCTTTCTTCGTCACCATCGAGGTCTTCAGATAGTATCTACATGTAGTAAAAAATGTTGCGTAAATAATGGGAATTCAGCAGGCATAGAGTCTCTGAAACGTAATATTATAGATGATAGCGTAAACCCAATACCCTAAATGATCTTGATAAAAGAAATGTGTTGTTTATTAGGTGCTACATAAACAACCAATGTGATAACATATAATAGAAAATAATGAAGGATCGACCATACATTTATGTTCCAAGCACCAAACATAGTTACCACGACGATGAGAGCACAAAACTTAATGCAAAAAAAATATCACTCACGACGTAAAATGCATGAACTAATGATGTACCATGGTAGAGCTGCGTAAAGATGTACCAATACAAAAACAAGATTTAAAACTTACATGGATGACTTGCTGATGTGTCACTGGTGCATGACTCGATAAAATAGGTAGTGAGTTCTATAAATTTAGTAATATAGTAAAAGAGAGACATCTCTAGAACAGTAAAAAATCAACTACATATGTATTCTCCAAGCTTCCAACACACCTCCCTTGCTCACTGATATATTCCCTCCATTCCAAAATAGATGACCCAACTTTGTATTAACTTTGTACTAAAGTTAGTACAAAGTTGAGTCATCTATTTTGGAACGGAGGGTGTATTTGCTAGTCAATTAGTAAGATTTGACTGCCATATCCAGCTACTATTTCCTAGTTCTCTATCTTAAATATACCGCCGGTTGTCTATCTTATGGGTCTTGTTAGCTAACCGCAAATTGCTACATAAATAAGACCATTCTGTTGCTTTCTTGCATCCAGTCCATTGTCATAAAAGAGCCACCCTATATCTAGTAAATATAGATTTTGTTTGGTTAGGATCATGTATATTGGAAGTCCCCATGTTATCGTCGTGGCAGATTCCCCTGTTGATACCCCGGCCGTCAATGGTCCTTAACTATTCAATATTCTAGATAAGTAGTTATTATGAATTCTGACAAGAAGTGATCCAAAAACATTTATTTACAAAGAAACTAATTAACAATGCTCAAGTAAAACAGTGATGAAATCTAGCTTCTTTATGCATTAGCTGAGATAATCAATGCTTAAAATCATTGTCACAATCACATAGGTAGATCATTAAATTAAAACAAAAAATCAATGCTCAAAGAACAAAAGCAGCAAAGCATTTACTCAAGATTTTAAGACCTTATTTGCCTAGTGCATAACTCGTGCTCAGCGCAAATCAATCTTTATGTTATTATCACAATCATCTGCATAGGAAATTCAATTCCAAGGTGCAGCAACGAAATAGTATAAGCACAATAACCAATCATAGCCGGATTATTAGCAGAACAATTTATATAGATCAAAAAATGACCTCTAAAGTGCTCAACACATGTAACCTAGCAAGTTAGGTAACACATATATTGAATCTGGATAGGCATTTCATCGATTAAACAAAAAAAGAAACCCTGTCCTTCCCTGAAAATAGAAAAAAGGACAGACCAGACAAAACATAGGATTTTACAATAATAATAAAGGAGATAGATTAATAACATCTTCTTCATCGACGTCGACGGCGACCACAGGCTCGGGCACAAGAGGAACGAGCGGCAGAGGAACCAGCTGCGGCAGAGGAGCCACCTGCTCCGGCTGCGGCAGAGGAGCCACCTGCTCCAGCTGATGAGCCACCTGCTGCGACCGAAGAACCTGGACGGCAGCACGGACGTCAAGCCCACCCATGCTAGATTATTAGCACACAATAACTTATATAGATCAAAAAATGACATATAGATGGCTCAACAAATGTAACCTAGCTAGACAACAACCAATCCAGGATTTCACACTAGGGTGTTCAAAAATTTATATCGTAAACACAAAACCCACAAATAATTTTGATACAGAGGGAGTAATATCTGAAATGTTCATGTGAAAATAATTTCTATTCCATCATAATGATAGTACTGACATGAATGACAGAAAATGAGGATTATTTACTACATGACCATAGAATGAAATCAATGGTAATTGGGCTCCAAGAAGCAAGCAGTTTTATACAAATTGGCATGAAGTTTAGTGAACAAACTACACCACTTTTAGTCCTTTTACCTTGCATACACCTTCCTTAACTTTTTGCCAAAAAATTGGTGTGTACATATGTACACCCATGCACCCATGTGGACCTACCCAGGAACCTAGATCTATAGAATCTAGGCAGGAAAACAGAAACCCTAGTCTTCCCCAAAAAAGGAGTAAAGCACTGACTAGATAAAACTTTGGATTTGGCCCAATAAGGAAGATAAATGACCGACCTCTTCTCCGTCATTGTTGCCGCCGACCACGGGCTCGGGCGGAGGAGTCAGCAGCCACAACGGAAGAGTCACCTGTACCGGCGGAGGAGTCACCAGCTCCAGATGAAGATCCAGGACGGCAGCGAGGATGTCAAGATAGCCCTGCTGTCCGCTCGACCCCTCGCCGGCGGCCCGGGCGTCGCCCCCGGCGTGGTCCATCCCTGCCATGGTGGCGGCATCTCGACGGAGGAGGTGCAGCGGCGGGAAGGGTGCACGGCGAGCGGTGAGGTGTGGGTGGAGAAAACCCTCGTATGTGGATTTGTGGATGGGGAAGAGGACGACGCGGCCGAAAACGAGTTTAATAATCGAGAAGCGAAGCGGCCGGCTCTTGACTTTGGGATGACTTAATTAGTACTACTTTGGCCATGTTCACACCACCCCATGCGTTGTTCACACCGCCCCTGATCTGCTAGGCAGGTTTGAGATGGGCATGATCGTGCACAACGAGGATTTAGGAGTAACACACGTGTCAATGTAGCGGCGCTTATTTAGGATCCTGGAAAAAATCACAAGCGTTGGCGCTTGGGGCAGGAGCTAGGAACTGGATTTCGTACATCTACGTGATGCAATCCAGAGATCGTGTCCGGGGTGGATGGGTTGGGGGTTGAAAATTGTGTACATAAACCCTAATGCTCAAGACTTGTGAAAACATCAGATCAAATTGCATCAAGTGATCTAGTATTACTTGGATCGAGACTTTGTGATCATCATGTAGCCACGCCACAAACACGATGGTTCTAGTATTACTTGTTTCAACACCTTAGGCAGCAAATTAGTGCATTTCCTTTTTGAGTCACCATCTTCCTTCTTGAAAACGATATGTACACACTCATCATGTATACCATAACACATCAGAATTTGTTAATGAGCGCTCACAAGCTTAACTAGTTTCAAACAAACCTAGCCAATTAGGGTTTTATGCTACTTAATCTAAATGAGCCGATGATTAATGAGCACGAGTTTAACAAGCAGAGATGCCAAACCACACACCAATTAACATAGTTCTACCTTAGTTCAACACTTCCATATATACAAAAGCAAGCACCACTTAGTAGTACTGGTGCACATAGTTCGACCATAAACGTTCATGAACAAAGTATAGCATAGGGTAGTACTTAGCATAGTTAAAACAAAAAGAGCATCAGTTCTAGATGCGAGGGTGCGCACTTCCCTAAAGCCTGAAAGAAGCCTCATCAAGTACTCGACATACGCGGCGTGCTTCACCCTGAAAGTGTAGCCATTCTTGATGCTGCCTTGGGATGTTCCGACTGCATGGTTGATGGTACTTCTCAGGTCGCCTTTCATCTGCTTGTTGTAGTAAAGGCATCCGTAGCCCCCCTTTCCGATTCTTGGCCTGACACGTTTCTCGAGCACACCACTGTCCAGCTCCCTCACCTTCTGCCTCCTGTAGATCCTCTAGGTTTCTTGGTCGCTGTCGACATCGTCACTTAGGACCTACATGTAGTACCAAATGTTGCGTAAGTATATGTAATATGAGAATTCAGGAGATACAGAGTCTATGAAACATAATGTAATTGATGACAGCGTAAAATATCTTCAAATGATGTTGAAAAAATAAATGCATAACTTATTAGTTGGTACATAAGCAACTAAATTGGATAGTACCATATAGTAAAAAAAATGAAAGATCAACCATACATGTCGAAGAGAGCACTAGCATTGCCACATTTTTCCCAAGCATGC
>NC_041384.1:736204041-736220702 GCF_002162155.2 Triticum dicoccoides | reverse complement strand
TCAGGTTACTTCATCATAATGAGAGCCACAAGTTGGCAAGCCTAAGGGAACCTTGCCACACTTTATGTGTGTATGCCATGTGGGACCCAAGCGTGGCTTGCCTAAGGTGTGGCTGGAACCAAACACTCACTTAAGTTGGTCAAACTTGCCTAACCTTAGGTATGGCAATCTTCGACAAAGTTAGTCACAAACCAAACAGCCTTTAGTGCAACAAAATTCACTTGTTACGTAAAAATGCATGAACTGATGATGTAACATGACAGAGCAGCATACAAATGTACTAATGCAAAAAAAGACTTATAACTTACATGCATGACTAGATAAAATACCTCATGAGCTGTATCTATTTAGGGTTAGAATTTGGTGTGCTTATCATGATGGATATTGAAAGTCCACATGTTATCGTCGTGGAAGTTTCCCCTGTTGATCGATACCCCACCCATCAATGTTCCTGAAGCATTCAAAGTTCTAGGTAAAGTAGTTAATTATTATGAATTCTAACAATAAGTGATCCCAAATGTTGTACTTACAAAAAGGGTTTTTATCATTATGCCACCAGTTGTGTCCCACAACTAAGTATCACCACTAGGAATTTCTACTGCTAAAAAAGCCATCGCTTCATTAGACACATGCTCAAAAATGCCACTACACATCATTATTGTGATATCAAATCTATCTTCACATGCTATAATGGCATCAATACCTATGGACCAACATGCCAGCTCTCCCTCTATCTCACTACAATAAAGTGTGGGCCCACTTGATCCCAACAACATTCTTATTTTCCTGTAAAATTATTCGCTTACTTACTCCTGACAAGTGGGGCCACACTTATCATTGTGAGATAGATTGAACTGAAATGTGGGCCTGGGCTTTTTTTGTCATATTGGATGGTCAACAAGTTTTAAATGAAAATAACAATGTCTAATGGCATTATTGAGCAAACATCTAATGGAACGATGGCATTTCTGATACATCTAATGGCATTTTTGAGTAAGCATCTCACGTATCGATGGCATTTTTGAGCGGCTGTAACTTCTAAGGGAAAAACTGAGTAGTGGGATACAACTGGTGGCATAAATGATAAAAACCCTACAAAATAACTAATTAAAACAACTTAAGTAAAACATTGATGATATCCAATTTCTTTCTAAAATAGCCATTGCTTAGAGATAATCAATGTTTAAAATCATTGCCACAGCCACTTATGGAACATTTAAACCAAAGATCGATCAAGTGCAACCAAACATGTACTCAACATTTTAATACCTTATTTGCCTTGTACTGACAAGAGAAAACCTAGGATATTACAAAATAAGTAAATAAATAAACAAAGGGGATAGATGACTAACCTATTCTTCGTTCTCGTCAGCGACGACCACAGGTGGGGGCAGGGGAGGCAACAACCGCGGCAGACGAACACCCGGCTGAGGCTGAGGAGCCACCACTTGCTCCGGCAGAGGAGCCAGAGGAGCTACCTGTTTCGGATTATTAGCAGAATAATTTATATAGATGAAAAACTGACATATACATGCCTCAATAAATGTAATCTACCTACACAGCTGCAGATCCGGGACTTCATACTTGGGTGTTCAAAATTTTATATTGTAAACTAAAACCACAACAATATTTTTCAGATGGAGGGAGTAATATCTAAAATTTTCATGTGAAAAGATTCTTAGTCCATCATAATGACAGTACTGACATGAATGACAGAAAATGAAGATTATTTACTTCATGACCATAAAATATAACATTTTCATAAACAAGGCATGGTGTTGTTATCCTTAAGTTGCAGAAAATATTTTCACAATCACATACGTAGGCAATTCAATTCCAAGGTCAAGCTACGTATTTGTATTAGCACAGTCACCAAACCTAGGTGGATTTATTAGCGGAATAATTTATCTAGATCAAAATATTGCCTATACAGGTGTAAGTGCATCTAATGCCACCCCTAGTTGGTTTTGGAGTATTGACGACAAACCTAGTTGAGGGACTAATGTGTTTGTGAGAATTGGAGGATAACACAGGTAGAAGTCCCTCATTGATTCGGTTTTCCTACCAGAGATGACCCCTAAAAATGTATGAATACGTTGAAGTCAGAGGTGGTATGTAAAGATATTCACATTGAAGACTATGATAAGAGAAGACATCGCGTGAAGACTATGGAGCGCGAAGACTTAGCAGTTTCGTCGTTCTGTGTTTTTCTTTGTTGAGTCATAGGAACCACCGTACTGTTAAGTGGGGTCCAAGAGAACTAGTCAGAATGACTGAAGTGATGCTTAACCAAAAATCCTATGTCTTCGAGTGAAGACTATGAGAGAAAATCTTGTCCAGAGTTGGATAAGTCAGCCTTGCTTGTAGCCCAAGTAAAGTTGCCGTGTGTCTTTGAAATCTGACCGTTGGAACACGTGTCAGTTCGGGTTGCCAAGTGGCTATAAATAGCCCACCCCCTACAAGCATAAACTATTAGCTGCTCAGAGTTAAAGTACAGCTTTTGTCATTTGAGAGCAACCCACCTCGAAGCCTTTGAGAGAGAATTCCTTGCGAGGATAAAGCCCTAAACACCCAGAGCCAAAGAGTGTTAGGCATCACTTATGTCTTCCTGTCTGTGTGATCTAAAGACTTATTACACTTGAGGACTGTGAATCCTCCAGCTGGTTAGGCGTCGCGTTCTGAGCATCCAAGAGTCATTTCGGATCGCCGGTGAACGAAGTCTGTGAAGGTTTGGAAGTCTACCTTGAAGACTTACCAGAGTGATTGGGCGAGGACTGGGTGTCCTTAGCTCAAGGGGAATAAGGTGAAGACGAGGTCTTCTGAGTTGAATCTCAGCCTCCCTAACCAGATGTACATTTGTCACAGCAACTGGAACTGGTCCAACAAATCATTGTCTTCAATGAGTCACTGGTTTCATCCTTCCCTTCCCTTACTTTTTGTCCTTGTGAAGTCATTGTATGATTGCATTATCTTTTGTCTTCACTAAGTGACTGCTTGTTCTGATTGGCTTCACAATATCTTCCTACCTGATCTTTACTGCCTAGCTGCTATTAGTCATTGTGCTTTCACTTCATTGAATACTTGACTATGGTTTGCCTAGTGTAGTCTACCTTCCGCTGCATGGTAATAGGTTTATTTCTATCGTTTGTCTTCGAAACTTCCATGTTTTGAAGACTTTCATAAAAATCACCTATTCACCCCCCCTCTAGTCGATCACTAGCACTTTCAATTGGTACCAGAGTAAGTTACTCCCTTGTTCTGTGTGATTCGGTTTAACCACCTGGAGTTTTAGCTTGTTGACTGCAGGGATAATTAAAGTCTCCGTTGCATGCCCCGTCTTCGATGGAACTGAATATCCCTACTGGAAGAATAAGATGCGCATGCATCTTGAAGCCATTGATGTCGACATATGGTATGTTGTCAAGAATGGCGTTCCCAAGGCTGGTGAAGGTGTCACCGCTGCTGATGTCAAGAAGTTCGTTCAACTGGACTCCACTGCCAAGAACATCATCTGTGGTCATTAGACCAAAGGACATTATGGCCGCATGAGTGCTTTGGAAACATCTAAGCTTGTCTGGGACTGGCTCTCCAAGGTCAATGAAGGCGTCTCATCCGAGAGAGATCAGAGAATCAGTGTCCTTCGCAACCTCTTCAACCGCTTCAAGAGAAATGACAATGAGAATGTCCAGCTCACGTTTGATCGACTCACTGACATCACAAATGACTTTCAAGCTCTCGGCGCCACTGAGATCACCAAGCATGAAATCGTCAAGACACTCCTGAGATCACTTGACAGCTCGTTTGACACACTAGCCCTGATGATTCAAGAACGTCCTGACTTCAAGACACTCGATCCGTCTGACATACTAGAGAGGCTCAACACACACGAGTTTTAGCTTTCTGAGAAAAGATACATCTATGGTCCCAACTATGGGCGAACTTGTGCCTTGAAGGCAAAAGTTGTCTGCTCATCTGAAGAAGAATCTGATAGCAGTTCTGATGATCCTGAAGACATTGGAAAGGAGCTTGCTATGCTTGTGAAGAAGTTCCAAAAATTCACCAAGAAGAAAGGCTTCAGAAAGTCTTCACGATCAAGCTCAAGGAATGATGAAGATTCTGCTCATGACTACAAGAAGAGAACATGCCACAAGTGCAAGAAACCTGGCCACTACATCTCTGAGTGTCCGCAGTGGGACAATGAGAACAAGAAGAAGAAGAAGAGCAAGGAGTATGACTCTGACGACAAGAAGAAGAAGAAATACTCAAAGTCCCCTTCCAAGTCTTCTACACAAAAGAAGAGCTCATCTGGCAAGGCACGTGCGTTTGTTGGCAAGGAAATGGATTCAGAGGAGGAGTCTGCTTCTGAGGAGGCGGAGGTGGAGTCTGAGGAGGAGTCCGATTCTGGCGTTGTGAGTCTGGCTACAACATACGTTGCCAAGTCCATCTTCAACACTGAAGAAAATGACTTCATCACTGACAGCGATGCAAATGACCAGGACTACTCCGCTCCTACATACTGCTTCATGGCACGTGGTGTCAAGGTAAACACACGCACTACTCACTATCAAACATCTAGTGAAGATGACTCTGATTGTGGTTCCAAACCCAGCTACAAAACACTTGCTAAAATTGCAACTGAACAACAGAAAGCTATGGAACATATTCAAAAACTGTTAGACAAAAGCGATGATCTGTTAGACGCTGAAATGACTCGATCTCAGTCCTTAATTGAAGACATAAAAAGCTCTAACAACTCATGAAAAGCTTTCCTATGATTATCTTCAAAGGAAGCAAGATCTTGAGAAATTGAGAGCGGCTCATGAAGATCTTCAAAAGGAAAACGAGTCACTTCGCGCCGAAAATATCAGTTCAGCTCAGGAAGGATTTGAACCACCATGTCTTAAATTCCTTGAGCATGATAAAGCCACTTCTGTTGCTGAATGTTCAACTGCTGCTACTATTGAAATATCTTCAACTGTTGATGTGGTAACTAACCCCTCTGCTGAGGATACCACTGCTATTGCTGATGAGAATGCTAGGTTGAAGACATTGCTTGAAATAGGGAAGTACAAAAGTCTCAAAGGGCATCAGACACTATGTGATGTCCTCAAAAGGCAGATCCTGAACCGAAACCCTAGAAAAGAGGGTGTTGGGTTCGAAAGGAAAATGAATGATGATGGCTCTTACTGGAAACCTGAGCAGTACCCCAAAACCACATGGGTTGCTGCAAAGGAACCTTCAGCGGATCCATCCACCCTATCTGGCTTCACTTGTGCTAATCCCATTGTTATTGATGAATCCTTTGATGCAAACTATAAACTGTTTAAGAATCAGAATGGTGAAGTGTTTGCCAGGTATATTGGTACTAACTGCAGGAATGGGCCGCCTATGAAGAAAGTCTGGGTGCCGAAAAGGTGTTTGGAGAATCTTCCTATGAATGTCGTCATGACACCACAAGTGAAGAAGACAAACCCCAGACCACAGGCTTCATATGGTCCAAAGGCTTCATACAGACAGAGAACTCAGCTGAGTCGCACTAATGCAAATGTTTTGTAGGGAAACCTTACTCAGGCCTATGAATATGAGCGCGTTTCATCAAACCGCCATGTTCATAAGACCAAAAACTATTCTGCTTATCCTTATGAGTACTATTGTCCACCTGCAAGACTTTTTGCTAGGTCTCCAAAGCCAAAGTTCTCATATGCTGCACTTAGGCTCATTGCTTCGAAGCCACCCCTGAAGATGTGGGTGGCTAGGAAAGCTTAACTCTCTTTTGCAGGGAAAGGTCTCCAGCCGAAAACCAAAATCATCTGAAGCTATTGCTGGGGACCTTAAACATCTTGTAGGGCGCAAGATCAAATGCCCAAATGGTCTTATTATGTATTTTGTTCCTAACTCGCTTGCTACTTGCCCTATCAGTCCTAACCTTGATCTAAGCATTCATAATCCACTTGCTTGTCAAATTTTTATGCTTCACAATTCTCTTCGTGAAGCCTATCCCCCTAACTGCACTGTAGGGTACGACACCAGCTCCTTCATAATGGATTATTGATAGTGGGTGTACTAATCACATGACTGGCAAGCGAAGTCTTCTCATGGACTCAACCTTACGTCCATCTGACAAAAGTTACATCACATTTGCAAACACTGGTAAAAGCAAGGTATTGGGTCTAGGTAGAGTTGCAATCTCAAAGGATCAACACATGGATAAAGTAATGCTTGTTGAATCCCTTGGTTTCAACTTAATGTCTATCTCAATGCTTTGTGATTTAAACATGATTGTGATGTTTGGAAAATATCATTGCCTTGTTCTAATGGAATCTGACAAGTCTCTAGTGTTTGAAGGGTATTGGAAAGATGATTTGTACGTGGTATATTTCTCAGCAGGACCACAACTTGCCGTATGTCTTCTAGCTAAAGCTTCTAAATGCTGGCTCTGGCATCGGAGGCTAGGGCATGCTGGCATGAGGAACCTCCACACCCTTGCAAGGAAGAAGCATGTCATAGGCATCGAGGGCGTCAAGTTCAAGAAGGATCACTTATGCGGTGCCTGTGAAGCAGGAAAGATGACGAGGGCGAAGCATCCCTCGAAGATAATCATGACAACGACTCAACCCTTCGAACTACTCCACATGGACCTTTTCGGTCCCACTCATTACTCAAGTCTTACTACAACTGCTTGTCTCTGTGGCTTTGTCATTGTTGATGATTATTCAAGATATACTTGGGTGCATATAATCCTCTACAAGACTGAAGTGCAGGATGTCTTCAGACGCTTCGCCAATCGAGCCATGAAAAACTATGGCGTCAAGATCAAGCACATCAGAAGTGACAATGGCACTGAATTCAAGAACACTGGTCTAGACACTTATCTTGATACTTTGGGCATTACACATGAATTATCAGCTCCGTACACATCGCAGCAGAATGGTGTTGTGGAACGCAAGAACAGAACACTCATTGAGATGGCCCGGACAATGCTTGATGAATACAAGACTCCAAGAAAGTTCTGGCCTGAAGCCATTGATATTGCATGCCATATCATCAACCGTGTTTATCTTCAAAAGCTTCTCAACAAGACATCCTATGAGCTCCTTACTGGCAAGAAGCCAAATGTCAGTTACTTTAGAGTATTTGGTGCCAGGTGCTGGATCAAGGATCCACATCACACTTCAAAATTTGCACCAAAAGCACATGAAGGTTTTATGCTTGGATATGGAAAGGATTCGCACTCCTACAGAGTCTTCAACCTCTTTCACTATAAAGTGGTTGAAACAGTGGATGTGTGGTTCGATGAGACTAACGGCTCACAAAGAGAGCACCTGCCAAATGTGCTAGATGAAGTTCCATCCAGTGAATCAATCAAACTTAAGGGAACTGGGGAAATCATACCTTCTGAAGCTCAGCCTAAAGAGGAACTTATCATCTCCGCACCTGATCAAACTAAAGACAATGCTCAGCCTGAAGACAATCCTTCTAACGATGACAATGATCAGCTAGAGCAAAGTCTTCATCCTATACATCCTCGTGTTGCAAATGAAGTACAGATTGGGAGAATAATTGATAGCATCAATGCACCAGGTCCACTCGCTCGTTCAAGGGCAACACGGCTAGCAAATTTCTATGGGCACTTCGCATTCGTCTCAATATCTGAACCCAAGAAAGTTGAAGAAGCCTTCATGGAACCTGAATGGATTCAAGCTATGCAAGAAGAGCTTCAACAGTTTGAGCTGAATAATGTATGGGAACTAGTTAAGCATCCTGATCCTCACAAGCACAATATAATAGGCACCAAATGAATATATCGCAACAACCAAGATGAGCATGGTCAAGTTGTCAGAAACAAAGCTCGTCCCGTTGCTCAAGGGTACACTCAAGTTGAAGGCATTGACTTCGATGAAACATTCACTCCTGTGGCTAGACTTGAAGCCATACGCATACTGTTGGCCTATGCAAATCATCATAACATTCTTCTGTATCAAATGGATGATAAGAGTGCTTTTCTCAATGGCAAGATTGAAGAAGAAGTGTACGCTGCACAACCGCCTGGCTTTGAAGATCCAAAACATCCTGATATGGTGTACAAGCTCAACAAGGCACTGTATGGCCTCAAACAAACCCCTAGGGCTTGGTATGACACACTCAAAGACTTCCTGAAGAGCAAAGGCTTCTAAACTGGTTCCCTCGACCCCGCTCCCTTCATGAAGACATATGATGGTGAACTGTTTGTGTGCCAAATATATGTGGATGACATTATCTTCGGCTGCACCAATCAGAAATACACTAACGAGTTTGGATATAAGATGCAAGAGCAATATCAGATGTCCATGATGGGTGAGCTGAAGTTCTTCCTTGGTCCTCAAATACATCAGCAACGCAACGGCATCTTCATATCTCAAGAGAAGTACCTCGAAGATTGCCTGAAGAAATTTGGGATGCAAGACTGCAAAGGCTTCACGACGCCAATGCCAGCCAAACATCATCTGGGTCCCGACGACAATGGTAAAGAGTTCGATTAAAAGGTATATCGCTCCATGATTGGTTCCTTGCTTTATTTATGTGCATCTAGGCCAGATATCATGCTTAGTATTTGCATGTGTGCTCAATTCCAAGCGGCACCAAAGGAATCGCATCACTTAGTTGTGAAGCGAATTCTCAGATATTTGGCTCACACCCCAACACTAGGATTATGGTATCCAAAGGGCTTAGAGTTTGATCTGGTTGGATTCTCGGATGCTGATTATGCTGGTGACAAGGTGGATTGCAAGTCTACATCAGGCACATGTCATTTTCTTGGACGATCACTTGTATGTTGGTCTTCAAAGAAGCAGAACTGTGTATCTCTCTCCACTACTGAATCTGAATACATTGCTGCTGGATCTTGCTACGCTCAGCTTCTATGGATGAAGCAAACACTCAAAGACAATGGCATTCATCTGAAGCAAGTGCCACTCTACTGCGACAATGAAAGCGCCATCAAGATTGCCAACAACCCAGTTCAGCACTCGAAGACAAAGCACATTGAAATTCGTCATCACTTTCTCAGAGATCATGTTGTGAAGGAAGATATTGATATCATACACGTCAACATTGAAGAGCAATTGGCAGATATCTTCACCAAGCCCTTGGATGAGAAGAGGTTTTGCAAGTTACGGTGTGAGCTAAATATCTTGGAATGCTCAAATGTCCTGTAATCAGGCACACATCCTAACACTTATGCATATTGATGACTTAGATGTGCAACACACGAAGTAAAGTATATCTTCAATCAATGAAGACTTACATTCTAAGTGTGAATACATTAATGTGGAATTTGACTTCGGAGCGCCACGATAATTTTGCGCCGTGTCTGGGTCTAATACTTCCTATATGGTGGGTAACGCCACCACCAAATTTTTCTGTTTGAAGTTTTTCACTCATGGCGTTACGTTTGGAATATCTTCACATTTGGTCTGGCTTCAATCTCAACTTGTCTTCATGATTATCTTCACTATGTTGATTTGATTGTGTTTCTCATATATATACATACTAGTGTTCTATCCTCTACAGCATTCACTTATAGCTATGTCCTCTTGTTGAATCTTTTGAACTAAGTGAATGTGATCGGACCCTAACCTCTCTATGCTTTCTATCTCAAACTCTATCTCTCCAAATCATATGCATTCTATTGAAACTGTCGAATGTCTTCTCTGTGTCCTTGTCAGCAGAAGAAACAGAGACAAACATTAAGTCTGTTTTCAATGCTAATTCCTTCACCTGAAACCCGGAGAAGTGGGAACGACCACCCGACAATCCAGGTGTGCGTGGGAACGTGGAACAACCTTCGATATGTTGCATGATGGCCACGTGTGCTTCAGATGTGAATCGCGAGGGGCACCTGTGTAATAACACTGTGCCGTCCCTGTCTCTATAAATACATGCCTCACCATAATCATTATCCTTTCTTCCACTCTCGCACAAACCCTAGCACCACCGCTAGCCCTCGACGACGCCAGCGACGAAGCGCTTAGCTGCCGCGACCTCACCGACGCCGTCTTCACGCCGGCCGCGGACATCGTCTTCTCCGCCGTCGCCGTAGGTGTCCTCCGTCGCCAGGTTAGGGCACGGACGATCGAAATGCTCGGCCTCCTCTCCCACTCCATCTAGTAGTTCTTCATGTGGTAAATAAAACTCCCTTTTTACGGCCCCTTTGATCCTATAGATTCATCACTTTCTACCACAAGCAGTTTCTATTCACACAAGTTGGATCTATTTCATACTGCATCTCATAATATGCCTAGTATGTTCACTTATGCTTCACAAAGTAGTTAGATTCCTCATGTGTACTTATTCGTGGATTCGTACAAATCTGGAACCAACTCTCTATCAATGAGTGAATGTCTTCGCACTATGAGGTCAATGTCTTCTAAACTGATTTATCTTCAAAATCTTCTGAGAATGCATATGACCTATTCCCCTTCCCTTGCACCTTCATGTTGTCACAGGTACACGTCCGTGGGAGAATCCCTTGGTTCTCATAGTCTGCATTCATTTGCAGAATTCTTACAACATCATACAAATTCTCCCGAAGCCAGTTCCTGTTTGACCAGCAAGCGGAAGCCTTTGAAACCTTTGAACGTATTGAAGCCATTCAGTTTGAAGTTCATGGCTACAGAGAAATCAGCAAGGAAGGGTGGCAGACAGCGTCGAGGGGGAACATCAAAAGATTTGCCTGATGACCTCTCAGAGCTGTACAAGACAGATCCAGAAGAGGATTACAATCAGCGCAAGACACGAATCCAATGGATTCGAAGATACTGGGCCAAGCAATGGTTCAAGTACAAGTTTGTGACCCAGGAATATGCTGAGAAGAATGCCATCAAGCGACCATGGGGAGACATCCTATACAGAAATCTTCAACCCAGGTCCAGAGATGAAGCCATTGAACAAGGCTTCTATCCCTGCATGGTCCATGGACCACAGCGTGCGGATGCAGACCCATCGTCATTGCTATGGTGTCGTGACGACAATCTGTTCAAGCGCAACTTTCAGTTTCCTAAGAATTCGGCTAAGCAAAACAAGAAGTCATTGAGACTAGACTTCAACCCTGGTCCTTCTGCTCCCCGTGCCGATGGTACCCGCAAAGCTGAACCCAATCTTGTTGGGGCCTTCTACAACTTGGAAGGTCTCATCACTCATATCATGGTTCAAGGGACAGCCGTGTATGAGCCTGCAGATGACGCTAAATCTGATGAAGCGCCTGCTCCACCAAAGCCTACGAAGCTGAAGAAGCCTAGAGCTTCAAAGTCTGCCTCAGCACCAAAAATCTTACGGGCGAAGCCACTGGCTACTGCACCTCCTGAAGACAGTGTGCAGTCTGAAGATCTATCACGTATCTCCAAGAATACTAAGATGAGAAAGAATACTGATCAGGCACTAACTGCTGCTGTTATTCTGTGCAATGACGCCATTGATCTGTCCAGCGATGAAGATCTTGCAGATGACACTCTTGAGCAACTGATCAAGAGAAAGGAAGAAGCAGATCTTCAATGATTTGCCTCTCTTTGATGTGGCAATCCTCCATAACTTCATTGATGAGTGGTTTGACACGCCCAACCTCAGCTTTGAAGATCCGCAACTTCCAATTGGCCTCAGTGTCGCCTTCCATGGCGCCATTGCTTCTGAGCTATCTCTAGCTCAGCGCATCGTTGAACTGAAGCAAAAGATCGACTATGAGAAAGCTCAGTTCAAGAAGCACATGGCCAAGCTCAGCGTGCAAGATGTGAAAAACTTCAAGATTATGTTGCACGAGCTCAAGGAAGCCTTTCTCAAGAAGCGTGAAGAAGCTCAAGGTTCTCGTGAGCGCATGAAGAGCCTGGCTGACAAGTGTGTGCAAGCTTACAATGAGGCTGAGAAGCGCAGGGCTCTTGGTCGTCCTGGCATCGACCCAAGAATGGCTACAAAGAAGAAGAAGCCCTCAACTGACCAATCTGCACCTTCAAGGCAGGAAGAACCTCGCATAGTCTTCCCAAGCAGCATGACTAGCTCGAAGCCAAAGGTCAGGTCAACCGCTTCAGAACTAAAGAAGACGAGGACTGCCGAGGCTGAAGCTAGAAAAAGGAAAAATCCTGAAGCCTGATGTCGCTCCCTCTAAGAAGAAGCGCAAAACCAAGAAGGATCAGGCTGCTCCCACAGAGCCCTTAGTTGTTGAACCTATCTCAATGGTTCGCCCTCCATCTGAACACCACGAGCGCCAACTGATTGTTCATGAGCCTGCTTCCACAGAGGCTCCTGAAGCTGAAGACATTCCAGCAGTTGACCCCACCGCTGCTGAAGACATTGGTCACCATGACAATGTTGAAGATGATGAAGTCCTTCCTCAGATCGAGCACCAACTGGTATCATCGCCTGTGCTTATGCACAGCGAACTCATCAGCATTGGTCGTCCTCTGACGCCAACTGCTCAGGATGCATCGTGGGCTGATCACCCATAGAGACAAGACACTTCAAGCTCTCCCCAAGCAACCCCATCAGTGCAAGAAGAGGATGACTTTGAGGCCCAGCCAACTCCATCTCCACAGGCGTCGCCAGCGCTACGCAGGCTTCGCAAAGGACCAAGGTCTCAAGTCCCTCTTCCGAGCGTTCCGGAGGTGCTGAAGACAATCCGGCTGCATCAGCCGATGACAAACAAGAAGAAGATCGTGTCCCTACACCCCCAAACTCTGAAGAAGCTGTTCTGAAGTGAACGTGTCTGTGCCCGACCCTCCAGCTCATCAAGTGGAGGTTGAGAATCTTGAGGCTGCCACCACCAACACAAATGAAGCCAATGACGTAGTCAGGGCTGAAGCAAATGTGGAGCCTGCACCAACCAATGTGCTAGAGGCCAATGAAGCCAATGATGCACCTACAACAGATGTGCAGCCTGACACCTCTCTTGATGCCACTGCTCATGTTCCACCACCAAGGCCACACGCTATCGAGCAAGCTTTCAACGATGGCCAACTTATCAATGTAAAATGCCCTATTCTGACTCCTCTGCCTGCTGCTGGTCCTCAGTTTGACTATCACGTTGAGCACATGCCTCAGGTTCAGAAGCCAACGCCAAGGTTGCCCAGGTTTCCAGGTACTGCATCTGCACCCGGATCCTTTAATATCAGTGGCTTCAAGGCACACAACACCTTCTTTGATAGCGCCAAGAATCCCTACACCAAGGCAAGAATATCTTCTGATCGGTTCTGGAGCTATCAGCAGCGCATTTATTACTCATGCATCTTATACAATCAAGGTCGCATTTTCCCACATATGCGTCTTGACACTAAAGCCATAACTGGACTGCCCTATTTGGAAGAAGCTCTGGATTGCTTCGGAGAGTCTGGCTTGCTGCAGTTCGTCACTGATAAGGAGCACTGGAATGAAGAATTGCTGCTCCAATTCTATGCCACTCTTCATATCCGTGGCTACAACAGGGATCCGAAGACTTGGGTCCTTGAGTGGATAACACGCAATGTTCATATTGAAGCCAAAGCCTTTGATATCATTGAGCTTACTAGCTGCCCACTCCAGGAGATCTGTATGAACCTGGTTGTCAGCTTCACAGTGCTGCTATCGAAAGAATCTTCCACAAGCCTGAGCCCAATATGAGTCAGATGCTTAGCATGATGAAGCCTTTGCCTCCAGATGTTGAATATCCTAAGGAGTTCTTTGTTGAAGACCTTGAGTATCTGCCACGTACTATCTATCACATCATTAGGCGAACTCTCTGGCCCATCAAAGGACATTCTCCACATGCCAAGCTAGAAGGCGCAATGAAGACGTTGGTCTTTCATATTCTTCATGGCAAAAGCTTCAATGCACAAGACTTCTTTATTCGCCAACTTGCTGCATCCGGATCTGACATTTTTGGCTTGAAGTTTTACGCTCCATGGATTATGCGGCTGATCAAACTACACTCACCTGTCACCTATCACCCCTCTTCTCGCAATCATCGGATCTTTCTGCCTGACATCGATATGTCAGTTGAAGCCATCTATCCAGAGCCTGCCAAGGAGCCCCTTAGCCTTCAAAATTCTGAGACGCAAAGCTTCTCTCAAAACATTAAAGCAGTTCAAGCAGTCACTCATGTTTATCCTCTGGCTAGTACTACACGTGCACCTCATCATGCCCTCACTGAAGCCACTGAAACCACAATTGCCCAACGGCCCAAGAAGCGATCTCGTGTTCTCAACGACCGAGAACTTCTGGTTGCCCTTCATCAGAAACAGGATAAGCATCATGACTGGCTGAAGCGCCAAATGCAAAGCCTCTTGGTGGATGTAAACAGGATTCACAACCTTGCCACCAAAAATGCCTTTGTTGCCCATGAAACTTGTCGGCGTACATGGAAAGGGCTGACGCTTATGTGTTCTGAAGATAATCTTCAAGAGGATGGCTTCTCTGAACGCTTCAAGTTTGACTCAACACCTCCAAGAAGGACTGTGCTGCGACGAACTCCGTCTCTTGAAGACTCTGAGTTCTCCTCCTCTGCTGCAACTGTGAATGCCAGAGTGATCGATGATGAAGACGATGCTACTTCACCGCCCCCTACTTCTGCACGCATCGACACTGCCCTGAGTTCGTCTGCACCGCCTAACAACACCGACGACCCTGCTGCTTCACCTACTCCTCATGGGAACGAGTAGATGCTCCATGTCTTCAAACCTTTTTGGTCCTTACTGACAAAAGGGGGAGAAGCATATGAGTTTGATAGTCTTCAAGCGGGTTCATATGGGCGGTAGCTTTATATTTTGCCTAGTGTTTACAACTCTCGTTTTGATACATTTGGTTCTTTGAGTTGTAACACTTAAACTCGATGGTCGTCTGCTACTTATTTGCTATTATGTGATGCGATGATAAATTCGCATGTGCGACGATAAATTCCGCACTTAGATCATTTTGCAGACATCCATTTTTCATTATGCATGTCATTATCTTCACATACTTTTCATGCATGATAAATTGTCATCATAAGTTGAAGAGGATCTCCACAAGTACAACCTGCTATGTGCATTTGCATACCAAAAGCAAATTACTTATATGCACATCTTCAGGGGGAGCCTTTGCCACTTATGAAGACAACAACCTATCCTTTACAATTTCACATATTTTATTCCCCGTTGAAAACTTCAACTAGATTGTCATCAATCACCAAAAAGGGGGAGATTGTAAGTGCATCTAGTGCCACCCCTAGTTGGTTTTGGAGTACTGACGACAAACCTAGTTGAGGGACTAATGTGTTTGTTAGAATTGCAGGATAACACAGGTAGAAGTCCCTCATTGATTCGGTTTTCCTACCAGAGATGACCCCTAAAAATGTATGAAGACATTGAAGTCAGAGGTGGTATGTGAATACATTCACATTGAAGACTATGATAAGAGAAGACATCGCGTGAAGACTATGGAGCGCGAAGACTTAAAAATTTCGTCATTCTGTGTTTTTCTTTGTTGAGTCATAGGAACCACCGTACTGTTAAGTGGGGTCCAAGAGAACCAGTCAGAATGACTGAAGTGATGCTTAACCAAAAATCCTATGTCTTCGAGTGAAGACTATGAGAGCAAATCTTGTCCAGAGTTGGATAAGTCAGCCTTGCTTGTAGCCCAAGTAAAGTTGCCGTGTGTCTTTGAAATCTGACCGTTGGAACACGTGTCAGTTCCTTAGTGACCAAGGGTCATTTCGGACAAATCAAGTCGGGTTGCCTAGAGGCTATAAATAGCCCACCCCCTACAACCATAAACTGTTGGCTGCTCAGAGTTAGAGTACGGCTTTTGTCATCTGAGAGCAACCCACCTCGAAGCCTTTGAGAGAGAATTCCTTGCGATGATAAAGCCCAAAACACCCAGAGCCAAAGAGTGTTAGGCATCACTTAAGTGTTCATGTCTGTGTGATCTGAAGACTTATTACACTTGAGGACTGTGAATCCTCCAGCCGGTTAGGCATCGCGTTATGAGCATCCAAGAGTCATTGTGGATCACCGGTGAACAAAGTCTGTGAAGGTTTGGAAGTATACCTTGAAGACTTACCAGAGTGATTGGGCGAGGACTGGGTGTCCTTAGCTCAAGGGGAATGAGGTGAAGACGAGATCTTCTGAGTTGAATCTCAGCCTCCCTAACCAGATGTACAGTTGTCACAGCAACTGGAACTGGTCCAACAAATCATTGTCTTCAACGAGTCACTGGTTTCATCCTTCCCTTCCCTTTACTTACTGTTGGTCCTTGTGAAGTCATTTTATGATTGCATTATCTTTTGTCTTCACTAAGTGACTGCTTGTTCTGATTGGCTTCACAATATCTTCCTGCCTGATCTTTACTGCCTAGCTGCTATTAGTCATTGTGCTTTCACTTCATTGAATACTTGACTATGGTTTGCCTAGTGTAGTCTACCTTCCGCTGCATGGTAATAGGTTTATTTCTATCGTTTGTCTTCGAAACTTCCATGTTTTGAAGACTTTCATAAAAATCGCCTATTCACCCTCTAGTCGATCACTAGCACTTTCAACAGGGCTCAACACATGTGACCTAGCTAGTTACCTAACACATCTACAGAATATTGATATGGGGTCCGTCGATCAAAGATAAAAAGAAACCCTGGCCTTCCCCAAAAGTAGAGAAAAGGACTGACCAGAGCACACCTAGGATTTTACAAAAAA
>NC_041384.1:736173604-736203794 GCF_002162155.2 Triticum dicoccoides | reverse complement strand
GACTAACTCGTCTTTGTTGACGTCGCCGGCGACCACAGGCTCGGGCACCGGAGGCGTCACCTGCGGCAGAGGAGACACCTGCTCCGTCTGAGGAGCCAGAGCAGCTACCAGGGCCCACATAAATGGCTGTGCAAGGACAGTTTCATGTCGGTCAAGTACCATATATAAGAATTTTCGGCCAAGAAAATTCGGGTGCAGTACTGTACGTCTGTACCGGTGCTGCTGCTATCAAATTTTGGCATCAAGACATTTTGGATGCACGAGAACCATGAGATCCGAGTGGTTGGTAGATCTTAAACAAAGATAACCTATACAATGAGGAGCCGACCCCCACACCCATGCACCCATGTGGATCCGCCCTGAAACCTAACAGATCTAACGAATCTAGGTTGACACCTAGGATTGACCAGAGCACACCTAGGATTTTAAAAAAATTAAAGGAGATAGATGACTAACGTCTTCTTTGTTGACATCGCCGACGACCACAGGCTCGGGCACAGGAGGCGTCGCCTGCTCCATCTGAGGAGCCAGAGCAGCTACCTGGTCCCACATAAATAGCAGAATATTTTATATAGATAAAAAAATGTCATATACATGCCTAAACTAATGCAACCTAGCAACACAGCTTCGGTGTTCAAAAATTAATATTGCAAACCAAAACCACAACAATATTTTTCAAACGGCTGAGATCTAGTTGGCTTTTGAGTCCAGAAGGCATTCTTCTGCCTCTGCTTCTATTACTCAAGAAATTAAAGAGTTAGGAGTAATAGCTAAAATGTTCATGTGAAAATATTATTTTTCCATCATACTGACAGTACAGACATGAATGACAGAAAATGAAGATTATTTAGTATGACATTTTCGTAAACAAGGCATGGTGTTGTTATCCTTTACTTGCAAAAAATATTATGCTGAAAATAAGCAACCAAATAATATATTTCAAATAGGGATGATAAGAAGTCAATAATATTACAGCCTGTGGTAATTGGACTCCAGGAATCAAGCAATTGGTGTTGAGCAAATTGAACGACAAAAAATGTGTCTGCTGGATTAAGCGTAAGAGGCTAGTTTTATACAAATTGACATGAAGTTTAGTGCATAAACTACACCACCTTTAGTCCATTTAGCAATAAAAGAACCATATATAAGAAATTTTGGGTGGTTGGTAGATCTATCTTAAAATTTGGCATCAACACATTTTGGATGCACGAGAGCCATTGATCGGAGTGGTTGGTAGATCTTAAAAACAAGATAGCCTATACAATGAGGAGCCGACCCCCACACCCATGCACTCATGTGGACCCTCATGACCCACAAGTATAGGGGATCTATCGTAGTCCTTTCGATAAGTAAGAGTGTCGAACCCAATGAGGAGCAGGAGGAAATGATAAGCGGTTTTCAGCAAGGTATTCTCTGCAAGTACTGAAATAAGAGGTAACAAATAGTTTTGTGATAAGATAAATTGTAACGAGCAACAAGTAACAAAAGTAAATAAAGTGCAAAAAGGTGGCCCAATCCTTTTTGTAGCAAAGGACAAGCCGGAACAAACTGTTATAATAGGAAAAGCGCTCCCGAGGACACATGGGAATATCGTCAAGCTAGTTTTCATCACGTTCATATGATTCGCGTTCGATACTTTGATAATTTGATATGTGGGTGGACCGGTGCTTGGGTGCTGTTCTTACTTGGGTGCTCACGTTCATATGATTCACCTCTATTGCAAGCATCCGCAACTACAACAAAAGTATTAAGGTAAACCTAACCATAGCATGAAACATATGGATCCAAATCAGCCCCTTACGAAGCAACGCATAAACTAGGGTTTAAGCTTCTGCCACTCTAGCAACCCATCATCTACTTATTACTTCCCAATGCCATCCTCTAGGCCCAAATAATGGTGAAGTGTAATGTAGTCGACGTTCACATAACACCACTAGAGGCTAGACAACATACATCTTATCAAAATATCAAACGAATACCAAATTCACATGACTACTAATAGCAAGACTTCTCCCTTGTCCTCATGAACAAATATAATTACTCACAAAGCATATTCATGCTCATAATCAGAGGGGTAATAATATGCATATAGGATCTGAACATATGATCTTCCACCAAACAAACCAACTAGCATCAACTACAAGGAGTAGTCAACACTACTAGCAACCTACTAGCACCAATCCCAGACTTTGAGACAAGAATTGGATACAAGAGATGAACTAAGGTTTGGAGATGTGATGGTGCTGGTGAAGATGTTGATGGTGATTTCCCTCTCCCGATGAGAGGAGCGTTGGTGATAACAATGGTGATGATTTCCCGCTCCCGGAGGGAAGTATCCCCGGCAGAACAGCTCTGCCGGAGCTCTAGATTGGTTCCGCCAAGGTTCCGCCTCATGGCGGCGGAGTCTCGTCCCGAAAGGTTCCTTTTATTTTTTTTCTCATCGAAAGACCTCATATAGGAGAAGATGGGTGTCAGAGAGCCACCAGGGGGCCCACGAGGTAGGGGGCGCGCCCTAGGGGGGGCGCCCCCACCCTCGTGAGCAGGGTGTGGCCCCCCTGGCCTTCATCTTTGGCGAGGATTTTTCTTTATTTATTTTAAGATGTTCCGTGGAGTTTCAGGACTTTTGGAGTTGCGCAGAATAGGCCTCTAATCACTAGTAGAAAAAGGACCTAATGTGAGACACAAAAGTCCCGGTTTGATTTCGATCCGGTACTAATGGTACCATTAATGCCGGTTCGAACGACTATGCATGAATGTCAGTTCGTATTGAACCTTTAGTACCGGTTCGTGCCATGAACCGGTACTAAAGGGGTGGTGGCAGGCTGGCGTCAGGCCGGGGCCCCACGATCACCTTTAGTATCAGTTCATGGCACAAACCGGTACTGTAGGGCTAACCTTTAGTACCGGTTCGTGGCATGAACCGGGACTAAAGGGGTCTGACCTATAGTCCCGGTTGGAGACACAAACCGGGACTATAAGGCAATTTTCAATCTCTACCCCCCCCCCTCAGTGTATCGCCATTTCAGTTTTGAAAAAATTAAAAGAAAATGATAAAAAACTTCAAAAAATAAAATCCTTCGAGAGGTACTTATATTACTACATCTACTAGTTAGGAAAATTTGAAAACTTAAATTTGGACATGTTTGGCAAAAAATGTAGGGAAAATGTAAAACGGCTATAACTTTTGCATACGATGTCGGAAAAAAATTATAATATATCAAAAAATTCAGCACGAAAATCCGCATCCAATGGAGACCGCCTACGGCCTGTTTGCAATTTTTTAGAATCCTCAAATTCCAAAAGGAAAAAGGATATGGTCAAATTTCAGTTTTTTTAAAAAAAATTGGTTAAATCTGGTCAACCTACTTATTCAAGAAGTATTAATGTTACTACATAATTATTCAAGAATATTAGTGTTACTAAATAATTATTTCAATTTTTCGAATTTTGGTCAAATCTGGTCAAACTATGGTCAAACTATGGTCAAACTTATTCAAGAAATATTAGTGTTACTAAATAATTACTGTTTTTTAGAATAATAGTTTCAAACTCAAACGGTGAAACGTGTGACTTCATGCTCAAGCTAAACTACTGAGGGTTAATAGGATTGACAGCCTACATTTGTCAGGAAAACAACAAATGCAGACTTGGAATATAGAGGGAATAGAACTCCGAAGTTAAGCGTGCTTAGGCTGGGGGAGTGAGAGGATGGGTGACCGGCCGGGAAGTCAGGCGATTTGGAATGAGTGATCCACACTTGAGCAGTTAAGAGAGGTGATTAGAGACTAAATCATCAAATAATTCAGAAAAATTAAAAATTAAAAAAAATCAAAAAAAAATTCCAAAATTTTCAAAAAAAAATTCAAAAACAAAAAACCTTTAGTACCGGTTGGTAACACCAACCGGTACTAAAGGTCCCCCATACCAGGGCGCGAGCTCACGCCATGTGGTGGCACTTTAGCGTCGTTTCGTGCCAAACCGGTACTAAAGGGGGGGGGGGCTTTAGTGCCGACCCTTTAGTGCCGATTATGAAACCGGCACTAAAGGCCATTACGAACCGGTTTTAAAGCTCCGTTTTCTACTAGTGAATATTTGATCCTTCTCCAGCCCAGAATTCTAGCTGCCGGCATTCTCCCTCCTTATGTAAACCTTGTAAAATAAGAGAGAATAGCCATAAGTATTGTGACATAAAGTGAAATAACAGTCCATAATGCAATAAATATCGATATAAAAGCATGATGCAAAATGGACGTATCAGACTCCCCAAACTTAGACCTCGCTTGTCCTCAAGCGAAAAGCCGATAACAATAAATATGTCCTCGTGTTTAGAGGTAGAGGCGTCGATAAAAATAAAATACGGACATGAAGGCATCATGATTATTCTCATAACAGCAACATATATAGATTTTGTCATATGATTACTTATTTTCAAGTGATGATCTATTCATAATGCAAAAGTATAAATCATAAACCTTATTGGGCTCCGACAAACTATAATCTCAGACATTGAAGCAATTGCAATTTATCATAACATCGGAAAGAGTCTATGTCAGAGCTAAAAAGTAAGTCCACATACTCAACTATCATTTAGTCCTCCATAATTGCTAACACTCACGCAATACTTGTGGTTTTGGAGTTTTAATCGGACACAGAGAAAGATAAGGGGCTTATAGTTTTGCCCCACAACTTTTTACCTCAAGGGTAATGTCAACAATAATGGTTCATGCTCCCCTACATCCAATTAGATATATATATCATGTTCTTTCCAACATGCTGAGCTTGGCAAAGGATAAAATGAAAAAGAAAAGGTGAAGATCACCATGACTCTTGCATAAGGTAGAAGATAATAATAAAGGATAGGCCCTTCGCGGAGGGAAGCAGAGGTTGCCATGCGCTTTTATGTTTGGATGCATAAAATCTCAATGCGAAATAACGTCACTTTATATTGCCCCTTGTGATATGAACCTTTATTATGCAGTCCGTCGCTTTTATTACTTCCACATCACAAGATCGTATAAAGCTTATTTCTCCCACACCAGTCAATCATACATATTTAGAGCAATTTTTATTGCTTTGCACCGATGACAACTTACTTGAAGGATCTTACTCAATCCATAGGTGGATATGGTGGACTCTCATGGCAAAACTGGTTTAGGGATTTTGGAAGCACAAGTAGTATTTCTACTTGGTGCTGAGAATTTGGCTAGCATGAGGGGGAAAGGCAAGCTCAACAAGTTAGAGGATCCATGACAACATACTTTATCTCAGATATAAGAAAGACATAACTCATTATGTTGTCTTCCTTATCCAACATCAACTCTTTAGCATGTCATATATTAATGAGTGCTCCCAATCATGAAAGATGTCAATGATAATATATCTATATGTGAAAACATCTCTTTCCTTATTACTTCCTGTTAATTGCAACAATGACCAAAGCTATGTCTGCCAACTCCCAACAACTTTCTATGTGAAGTCATTACTATCAGTAAGATCAATATGAACTTTTTGTTTCCTTTTATTCTTTTCTTCTTTCTTTTATTCACCCAAGATCATAGCAAAATAATCAAGCCCTTGACTGAACACTAATCTTTATTATATATAGCTCACGGACTCGATTACAAAGAGAGATCATAAAGCAAACTCAAAACTAGATCATGCCATAAACGTTATTCTACTAGATCAAGATACTACTAATAGGATCTAACTAAGAAAAACGGTAAAGATAGGAGTTGTGATTGTGATATGATACCGGGGCACCTCCCCCAAGCTTGGCAGTTGCCAAGGGGAGTGCCCATACCCATGTGATTATGTCTCCTTGGTTGATGAAGAAGGTGGAGGTGTTGTTGATGATGTAGGCTTGTCATCCATCTTCCAAGGCATAGGTTCACCATCATAGAAGGATGATCGAGTCTCCGGAATCCTCGAATCTACAGCCAAACTCATTCTTTTGAATCTATATTCATACTCACAGTTTTGGTTTTGCAGGTCATAGATGTGGGCTTGGAGGTGCTCGATCTTCTCATATAGCTTGAAGATGGCCTCCTCGGTGTTCTTGGCATCCGGCTTGTAGTTGTTAGTAAACTCCGCGAGCATCGTGTGGCTAGCGTTGATTCCACGCTCCACCATCCCCTGGCACTTGAAAACTTGTTGCTCCATTGCTTCGAGCCTCGTCTCCATGCTTCTGGTTCCCTTTGGTCCCTCAATATCGCGGATGTGCTACAACCCATCACGCATCTCAATGTCTTGAGGGTGTCGCAGCACCTCGGCGAGGTAAGGGTTGATGACCTTCTCGAAGAACTTGTCATTGGAAGCACTTGGGATGTCATGATAATCTAGATCTGTCAGAAAAACAGCTCGAAACAAGAACAGAGAATAATTGCGTGATACGGGAGTCAAAACCTTCGGGAGAATATATAATGAATTTTTACCGACCAAAATACGTATCGTGCAAGAAAACGGAGTCCGGAAGGCACACGAGGTAGGGGGGCACGCCCAGGGGGGTAGGGCGCGCCCACCACCCTCGTGGGGCCGTCGTGTCCTTCCCGAACTGCTACTTATTTTTCTATTTTTCTAAATATTCAAAGACAGATAAATATTGCCTTAAAAATTGTTTTGGAGTCGGTTTACTTACCGTAGCACATACCTATTCCTTTTCGGAGTCTGAAACGTTCCGGAAAGTGTCCCTTATGTATTCCTCCGGGGTTACGGTTTCAATAATACTGGTTTAAACATTTATGGGATTACCTAAGATATAATGTTTAATTCTTTTACCATTTACCACCTTCGGATTTGTGCCTTCAAAGTTGGTGATCTTTATGGCACCGGAATGATAGACCTCTTCGATAACATAGGGGCCTTCCCATTTAGAGAGAAGTTTTCCTGCAAAAAATCTTAAACGAGAGTTTTATAGCAATACATAATCACCTACATTAAACTCACGCTTTTGTATCCTTTTGTCATGCCATCTTTTAACTTTTTCTTTAAACAACTTGGCATTTTCATAAGCTTGGGTTCTCCATTCATCAAGTGAGCTAATATCAAATAACCTCTTCTCACCGGCAAGTTTTAAATCATAGTTGAGCTCTTTAATAGCCCAATATGCCTTATGGTCTAGTTCGAGAGGTAAGTGATATGCTTTTCCATAAACCATTTTATACGGAGACATACCCATAGGATTTTTGTACGCAGTTCTATAAGCCCATAATGCATCATCAAGTTTCTTGGACCAATTCTTTCTAGACCTAATTAACAGTCTTTTGCAAAATTAATTTGAGCTCTCTATTGCTCAACTCTACTTGACCACTAGACTGTGGGTGATAAGGAGATGCAATTCTATGATTAACATCATATTTAGCAAGCATTTTACAGAAAGCACCATGAATAACGTGTGAACCACCATTAGTCATTAAATATCTAGGGACTCCAAACCTCGGGAAAATAACTTCTTTAAGCATTTTAATAGAAGTGTTATGATCAGCACTACTACTTGGAATAGCTTCTACCCACTTAGTAACGTAATCAACAGCAACTAGAATATGTGTGTATCCATTAGAGGCGGGAAAAGGTCCCATATAATCAAAGCCCCAAACATCAAACATTTCAATAACAAGAGAATAATTCATAGGCATTTCTTGACGTCTACTAATATTACCAATTCTTTGACATTCATCACAAGACAAGACAAACTTATGGGCATCCTTGAAGAGAGTAGGCCAATAAAAACCAGATTGCAATACCTTATGTGCAGTTCTATCTCCAGCGGTGTCCTCCATAAGCCTCGGAATGAAACTTGCGTAGGATCTATTCCTATTCATGCTCAGGTACACAACATGTAATAACACCATCTACTCCTTCTTTATAAAGATGTGGGTCATCCAAAAAGTAATGTCTTAAATCATAGAATTATTTTTCTTTTGTTGGTAGGTGAAGCTAGGTGGTATAAATTTAGCAACAATATAATTAGCATAATCAGCATACCATTGAGTACTACGAGAAGTACTTATAACATTTAATTGTTCATCAGGAAAGCTATCATTAATAGGTAGTGGGTCATCAAGAATATGTTCTAACCTAGCCAAGTTGTCTGCAACGGGGTTCTCAGCTCCCTTTCTATCAACAATATGCAAATCAAATTCTTGTAGCAAGAGACCCATCTAATAAGTCTAGGTTTAGCATCTTTCTTTTCCATAAGATATTTAATAGCAGCATGATCAGTTTGAATACTTACTTTAGAATCAACAATATAAGGTCTGAACTTATCACAAGCAAATACAACTGCTAAAAGCTCTTTTTCAGTAGTAGCATAATTTCTTCGAGCATTGTCTAGAGTCTTACTAGCATAATGAATAACATTTAATTTCTGATCAACTCTTTGCCCTAGAACAGCACCTACAGCATAATCACTAGCATCACACATAATTTCAAAGGGTAAATTCCAATCAGGTGGCTGAACAACAGGTGCAGAGACTAATGCTTTCTTAAGTGTTTCAAATGCTTCTACACAATCATCATCAAAGACAAATGTTATATATTTTTGCAATAAATTAGTCAGAGGCCGAGAAATTTTTGAGAAGTCCTTAATGAACCTCCTATAAAATCCGGCGTGACCAAGGAAACTTCTTATACCTTTGATGTCCTTGGGACATGGCATCTTTTCAATAGCATCGACCTTGGCTTTATCAACTTCAATACCTCTTTCAAAAACTTTATGCCCCAAGACAATACCTTCATTAACCATAAAGTGCCACTTTTCCCAATTCAAGATAAGATTAGTTTCTTCACATCTCTGCAAAAATCGATCAAGATTGCTCAAGCAATCATCAAAAGTGGAACCATAGACGGAAAAGTCATCCATGAAAACCTCACAAATCTTTTCACAAAAGTCAGAGAATATAGCCATCATGCATCTTTGAAAGGTAGCAGGTGCATTACATAAACCAAAAGGCATACGTCTATGAGCAAAAGTACCAAAAGGGCATGTAAAAGTAGTCTTTGATTGATCTCTAGCCGACACAGGTATTTGAGAGAAACCAGAATAACCATCTAGAAAGCAATAGTGTGTATGTTTGCATAATCTTTCTAGCATTTGATCAATAAAAGGTAAGGGGTAATGATCTTTCTTAGTAGCTTTATTTAATTTTCGGAAATCAATTACCATCCTATAACCTGTGATAATTCTTTGTGGTATCAATTCATCTTTATCATTAGGAACAACAATAATACCTCCCTTCTTAGGGACACAATGGACAGGACTTACCCACTGACTATCAGCAACGGGATAGATTATACCTGCCTCCAGAAGCTTGAGTATTTATTTTCTTACCACTTCTTTCATTTTAGGATTCAGACGTCGTTGAGGATCACGAACTGGTTTGGTATCTGCTTCCAAATTTATTTTATGTTGACATAGAGTGGGACTAATGCCCTTAAGATCATCAAGAGTATATCCAATAGCAGCACGGTGCATCTTCAGAGTTTTCAATAATCTTTCTTCTTCATGCTCTGAAAGGTTAGCACTAATAATAACAGGATATATCTTCTTTTCATCAAGATAAGCATATTTAAGATTATCAGGAAAAGGTTTAAGCTCAAACACGGGATCACCCTTGGGTGGAGGAGGATCCCCTAAAATTTTAACAGGCAAATTGTGTTGCAGAATAGGTTCCTCTTTAAAGAATACTTCATCTATTTCCCTTCTTTCATTCATGAACATATAATTTTCATGGTCTAGCAAATAGTGTTCTAAAGGATCACTAGGAGGTACGGCAATAGAAGCAAGACCAATACTTTCATCCTTACTAGGTAATTCTTCCTCACGATGTTGTTTACTAAATTTAGAGAAATTAAACTCATGAACCATATCATCAAAGCCAACAGTAACAACATTCTTTGTGCAATCTATGGTAGCATTAACAGTATTTAAGAAGGGTCTACCAAATATAATGGGACAAAAGCTATCTTGTGGGGAACCAAGAACAAGAAAATCAGCAGGATATTTAGTTTTCTCACACAAGACTTCAACATCTCCAACAATTCCCATTGGTGAAATAGTATCTCTATTAGCAAGTTTAATAGTAACATCAATTTCTTCTAACTCAACAGGTGCAATGTCATGCATAATTTCTTTGTATAAGTTAATAGGTATTGCACTAGCACTAGCACCCATATCACATAAGCCATGATAACAATGATCTCCTATTTTAACAGAAATAACAGGCACACCTACCACAGGTCTATGTTTATCTTTATCACAAGGTTTAGCAATTCTAGCAGTTTCACCTTCAAACTGAATAACATGCCCATCAATATTATCAGACAAGAGATCTTTAACAATAGCAATATTAGGTTCTACTTTAACTTGCTCAGGAGGTGTATAAGTTCTAATATTGCTTTTATGAACAACAATTGAAGCTTTAGCATGATCCTTTATTCTAACAGGGAAAGGTGGTTTCTCAACATAAGAAGTAGGAACAATAGGATCATTATAAGTGACAGTCTTTTCTTCAACTTTAATAGGTGCAGCTACTTTTATTTCTATGGGAGGATGATATTTAAACCACTTCTCCTTAGGGAGATCAACATAAGTAGCAAAAGATTCACAGAAAGAAGCTACTATCTCAGAGTCAAGTCCATATTTAGTGCTAAACTTACGGAAAATATCGGTATCCATAAAAGATTTAACACAATCAAACTTAGGTGTCATACCTGACTCCTTACCTTCGTCGAGGTCCCAATCTTCAGAGTTGCGTTTAATTCTATCCAATAAATTCCTTCTGACTTCAATAGTCTTCATCATAAAAGAGACAGCACAGGAAGTATCGAGCATGGTGCGATTGTTTTCAGAAAGGCGAGCATAAAAACTTTGCATAATTATTTCCCTCGAGAGCTCATGATTGGGGCATGAATATAACATTGATTTAAGCCTCCCCCAAGCTTGAGCGATGCTTTCTCCTTCGCGAGGCCAGAAATTATATATATAATTGCGATCACGATGAACAAGGTGCATAGGGTAATATTTTTGATGAAATTCCAATTTCAATCTTTTATAGTCCCATGATCTCATATCATCACATAGCCTATACCATATCAATGCGTCTCTCTTTAAAGATAAAGGGAAGACCTTCTTCTTAGCAACATCATCGGTTATACCTGCAAACTTAAATAATCCACAAACTTCATCCACATATATTAAGTGCTCATGAGGATGCTTTGTTCCATCTCCTGTAAAAGGGTTAGCTAGCAGTTTTTCCATCATACCCGAAGGAAATTCAAAAGGAGTTTCATTTTCAATAGGTTCAGTAGGTTGAGGAGCAACTCTTTGCTCCACTGGACAGGGTGAAGATACCCCGAACAAGCCCCTCAGAGAATTACTTTCCATACTAGCATGTGACAGTAAATTTCAGCACACTATATACATTTTTCCTTACCAAATTCCACCTAACAAAGGCGCTACACTCCCCGGCAACAGCGCCAGAAAAGAGTCTTGATGACCCACAAGTATAGGGGATCTATCATAGTCCTTTCGATAAGTAAGAGTGTCGAACCCAACGAGGAGCGGGAGGACATGATAAGCGGTTTTCAGCAAGGTATTCTCTGCAAGTACTGAAATAAGAGGTAACAGAAAGTTTTGTGATAAGATAAATTGTAACGAGCAACAAGTAACAAAAGTAAATAAAGTGCAACAAGGTGGCCCAATCCTTTTTGTAGCAAAGGACAAGCCGGAACAAACTCTTATAATAGGAAAAGCACTCCCGAGGACACATGTGAATATCGTCAAGCTAGTTTTCATCACGTTCATATGATTTGCGTTCGATACTTTGATAATTTGATATGTGGGTGGACCGGTGCTTGGGTGCTGTTCTTACTTGAACAAGCATCCCACTTATGATGAACCTCTATTGCAAGCATCCGCAATTACAGCAAAAGTATTAAGGTAAACCTAACCATAGCTTGAAACATATGGATCCAAATCAGCCCCTTACGAAGCAACGCATAAACTAGGGTTTAAACTTCTGCCACTCTAGCAACCCATCATCTACTTATTACTTCCCAATGCCTTCCTCTAGGCCCAAATAATGGTGAAGTGTTATGTAGTCGACGTTCACATAACACCACTAGAGGCTAGACAATATACATCTTATCAAAATATCAAACGAATACCAAATTCACATGACTACTAATAGCAAGACTTCTCCCTTGTCCTCGGGAACAAATGTAATTACTCACAAAGCACATTCATGTTCATAATCAGAGGGGTAATAATATGCATAGAGCATGATACTTATATGACCTCGCTTCTTAATTGTTCTGCCACATCGGCTTATTTGTTTGTATTGCAATATACATCAATGAATTTCCCATTGGGCTGGCTTAAGAATGTGGCGTCACAAAGGTCCCATTATTTGATTTATATAATAAGATCACGCTTGTTACATGCTTCCTAGGCTCGGTGGTGAGGCAGACCTGTCGGTAGTTGGATCTAGCGTCCTCTTGATTTGCGTATAATACATTGTACGAAGTCCTCAAGGCTGCCATCAAGCTCATGCATGTGGACTCAGATGGGCATATCTGATACGGTTGTCTACTAGGAGTTGCGCCTGGTCTTTTTCCTGCCCTGGAGGAAAAACAAAGGTTTTGTCCGTTGCCCATAACCGTATAAGTCAATGGTTTCAAACACCTAACTTTAAAAAAAATTGGTAAAATTTCCTATAATCCTAATGAAATTGAAGATAGTAATTCTCCGTATAATTCAAATAATAATAACAGCCATTGAACAACCTAATACCTCTTTCTCCATCTATAGTTCTTATATTTCTGAAGTGATTTTTTGGTAAATCTATAATTCTAGTTTGCTTCATTATTCTTGAGAAGCTAAATACACGTGCATGCCAGCCACTAATGAAGAAGAATTACCTATTTTTCAAATTTATCGTTTAACTTTGTTATATTTTGCATGGAATAAAAAGACTAAATCATGTTCTTAATGCATGAATAAAATTTTGCGTGACCATCTGTTATGCCCGCAAAAATGTGGCTAGCGATCTCCATTATGGCTCTTCGCACAGAATGCCTTCCTAAGAAATGTCTAGGTATTTTTAATAAGCCTACGTCCAACCTTTATTACAAAACAATTGTCCCTTATTAATTATATATCATTAGATAAATCTTATCTTTACTAAGTGGAAGCACCAATGAAGCCTCGACGTTAATTCTCAGAAATCATATAAATTCAGCCTTTGGATTTTAAATCAACGATTCAGATTAAAGAATTAATTGTGGTTAGAGTCCCATTGGTGCACGATCCACAATGTCCAAAAAAAAGGAGCCTCCACGCCCACATCTAAGCTCAGATGAAAAAAAAACAAAAAAAAAAGTTTCATCTACGACCACATCCAAGTTCCCAGTGAAAAAACACGTGACTTCCCCATGCAAGAAAAAAGACACGTGTATACAACTTAAAAAATCTTCAGACCTGGATCTAAAAAAAGACCATGCCTTAATGATTAAGATTTACTGGAGGGCCACGCAAGGAAACACCATGTACGTAAGGGATGAGATCCACCAGCACAAAGAAAATGAGAATCCTGTCCTATTAAAACAATCACCACGTACATCAAGGATTAGATTTCTCACCACGTACATAAAAGAAACTCGCACGTCAAAAGAAAAATAGCACTCGACGCCCACGTCTAAGTTCCTAGAAAAAGCATGTGCCGCCTTGAAATAAACATGTGCCTTATACTTGAAAAAAAGCTTGAATATAAAACTAAAAAATGTTCATATAAAAAAGTAAACAATATCCACGCACCCAGCTAAAAAGTGCCTGTTTGAAAAACTAATAACTAAATCTCATCGTACAAAATAAGACGGTGCCAAGTAAAATAAAACAGGTAGTAAATTTGCATGCATAAGAAAATACGAATATAATCATCTTAATAAATATCAAATAAATGAATGCCATTCCTATTTGTGCAAGATGTTGAATAAATTAGCATTTGTCCAGTTACATGATATACATAATTTAAACACTTGCATTTTACTTATAAATATAAATTTATTTATCAATATGTGTACCTATAATTTCTAGGCCATGCAAGTGCACGGGTAGATGGCTAGTATATCTAGTTGCAACTCATATTTTCGCACCATATAGGTACGGTACTTGATAAGACGTCACAGCATAAACAATAGTATAGTAGTATAATTTATAGGATACTAGTTTACGATAGGAACAATTGTATTTGTGCCCCTAGTTGGGTCACGTTCGACTGATTTGCCCCTATTTTTTCAACAATTACGGTTTTGCCCAGCTCACTTCACTCGCCTTGTGTTTTTGCCCTTCCGGGGCGGTTCCGACCAATCACGGTTCGCCACGTGGCGACTGCTCACTGGTCCGAACCGCCCCGGAAGGGCAAAAACACAAGGCGAGTGAAGTAAGCTGAGCAAAACCGCAATTGTTGAAAAAATAGGGGCAAATCAGTCGAGCGTGACCCAACTAGGGGCACGAATACAAAAATCCCTTTACGATACTAACACCATAATGCATAACATGTCAAACAAGTATCCCAGTGTAACCATATTTATTTATTTTGAAAATCTTAATGCAAAACTATTTACAATGTCTATTTTTATTTGTTTTTCAGAATCTATGTGTCATGATACTGTAATAGAGAAGGATACTGATATGACCTCTCTTTATTAATTGTTGTTCTCCATCGGCATACTATCGATTGTACTGCAATATTCATCAACGAATCTGCCATTGTGGGAGGCATAAGAAAGTTACGCCACGAATATCCCATTATTAGATTACACAATGATATCACGCTTGCTACTTGCTTCTCAGGTTCGGTGGTCAGGGGACCAGGCGGTAGTTGGATCTAACGTCCTCTTGATGGGCGTGTTGACATAACTCAATCAATTCTGTCCAGAAGTAAAACATAAGAGGCCCCACGAAGCAGGTCCACAAAAGATATGCATATTATGCGTTGTACGAAATCATCAAGGATGCCATAAAGGTATGCGTGTGTACTCGAATGAGCATATCTGTAAGAGGCCCCACGTAATCCTGATATTTTTCCTGGCATAGAAAAAATATCAATGTGTTGTCCATTTCTTATAATGGTAAATGTCCATGGTAGGTGGTTCATCCAACCTTGACAAGATACTAGATCGGCTCTGCCAATTTCATGGCACCCTGGATAAGCCTGCTAACCACTCCAACAGACACTGCTGGGTTTTCAAACAGGCCGGTAAGATGAAGATCAAACACAAGAGGAATGTGCCTCCTAGCGAGGAGGATGAGGATCCTCGTCCATCATTGGTGCTTTCATTGAGAGTTCCACTGTGTCGTCGATGAAAGGCTCGATGGCTCGTCTCGTCGTTAAAGACAACGTTACCGCGGGGGTAGTTTTGGCCTCGGGCCAAGCCCTCCGGCTGGGCGATTTTACTATGATCGCCCGTTCGGCTGCGGAGCCAACGATGACCTCTCGGGCCATCGAAAATCCCCTTCGCATCAACTCCGAGCACTCCAAGCGGATGGACCCGGTCGAGTTTTCGTCCTTAAACGAGCTCCTAGATCGCATCGCCGCTTTGGGAATCGCCACAGATTACTATCATATCGGGCCTAAAAGCGACCAGGGAGAAATCGAAGCTCCACTTGGCACCCACTAGATCACGGCAGTCCTGGAGCAAGACGGCGTGTCTTCTTCTATATCGAAGACGGACTATGTTCGGGTCGTCGTTCATAAAGAGTCGGATACTCAACCGTGAAAAGACGCAACCAACCCTCCGAACATAGCATCGGACGGCGACTCCAAACAATCAGAAGATGTTCCAGAACCCGGACTGTCCAGTCCGGAAGGTCGTCGGACCCCGGACCACCGGTTAGGTCAGGGTTCGGATTTAATTCCACCCACCCACCCGGACATAGAGGCTCTCATGAGCATAAAACAGCAATCTCAGGAGAAGGTCCACCACTTTTGGGCCAGATTCCTCCTTGTTAAGAACAAGGTAAAATATTGCCATGACGAGGACGCAATATCAGCGTCCTGCAAAAACTGTGCGGACGAAGGAATACTCAATGCCATCAATCGACGCCGCATACTCAAATTTGCTGACTTAGCAACAATCGTACAAAAATACTGCGCGATGGACAGTGCATGGGAAACTCGGGCAGCTCGCTGGGAACCACCAGCCCCAACCCAACTTCCCCTACAGGAGAAACGGGCGTACCCTCGGGGCACGCCCAGTCCAACAGTCAAAAAAATACAAAGCCACTATACGGCACGGCACCATTCTAGAAGGGTGGCTCGATGGCCCATGCAAAATACATACAACAACAGATACCATAGCAACCCACAACTTTAGAGCATGTTGGATACTATGACAGGTAGCCAAGAGCGGCGAGAACATCCTTATCAAGGACGCCCCAGAACAACACCCCAGAAGACGACGACCCAAGAGTATTGACAGTCTTCGAGACATTCACTTCAAATAACAAGAGCAAAAGGGCACTTCGCGAGCTCAACGAAGTCTGCCAAATTGCTGTAATAAACCCATGGAACGACACGGCAATAACATTCAACGCCGATGACAAGCCAAAGTACAGAACAGTACGAGCACCAGCCGCGTTAGTCCTCAGCCCCATCGTGGATGGGTTTCGACTCACCAAGGTCCTCATGGACGGCAGGAGCGGACTAAATCTCATTTACAAGGACACACTCCATAAAATGGAAATAGACAGGTGCCACATCAAACAAAGTAACACAACCTTCTGGGGAATTATTCCTAGTCAGGAGGCGCGGTGCGCGGTGATACGTCTCCAACATATCTATAAATTTTGATTGCTCCATGCTATATTATCTACTATTTTGGACATTATTGGGCTTTATTATCCACTTTTATATTATTTTGGGGACTAACCTATTAACCGGAGGCCCGCCCAGAATTGCTGTTTTTTGCCTGTTTTAGGGTTTCGGAGAAAAGGAATATCAAACGGAGTCCAAACGGAATGAAATCTTCAGGAACGTGATTTTCTCATCGAATACAACTCAGGAGACTTGGACCCTACGTCAAGACACGTAACAAGAGGCCACGAGGTAGGGGGGCGCGCCTACCCCCCCAAGCGCGCCCTCCACCCTCGTGGGCCCCCTATTGCTCCACCGACGTACTTTGTCCTCCTATATATATCCACGTACCCCAAACGATCAGAACAGGAGCCAAAACCCTAATTCCACCGCCGTAACTTTCTGTATCCACGAGATCCCATCTTGGGGCCTGTTCCGGAGCTCCGCCAGAGGGGGCATCGATCACGGAGGGCTTCTACATCAACACCATAGCCCCTCCGATGAAGTGTGAGTAGTTTATCTCAGACCTACGGGTCCATAGTTAGTAGCTAGATGGCTTCTTCTCTCTTTTTGGATCTCAATACAATGTTCTCCCCCTGTCTTGTGGAGATCTATTCGATGTAATCTTCTTTTTGTGGTGTGTTTGTTGAGATCGATGAATTGTGGGTTTATGATCAAGTCTATCTACGAATAATATTTGAATCTTCTCTGAATTCTTTTATGTATGATTGGTTATCTTTGCAAGTCTCTTCGAATTATCAGTTTGGTTTGGCCTACTAGATTGATCTTTCTTGCAATGGGAGAAGTGCTAGCATTGGGTTCAATCTTGCGGTGTCCTTTCCCGGTGACAGTAAGGGCAGCAAGGCACATATTGTATTGTTGGCATCGAGGATAACAAGATGGGGTTTTCTTCATATTGCATGAGTCTATCCCTCTACATCATGTCATCTTGCTTAAGGCGTTACTCTGTTTTTAACTTAATACTGTAGATGCATGCTGGATAGCGGTCGATGAGTGGAGTAATAGTAGTAGATGCAGGCAGGAGTCGGTCTACTTGTCTCGGACGTGATGCCTATATACATGATCATGCCTAGATATTCTCAAAATTATGCTCAATTCTGTCAATTGCTCAACAGTAATTTGTTCACCCACCGTAGAATAGTTATGCTCTCAAGAGAAGCCACTAGTGAAACCTATGGCCCCCGGGTCTATCTTTATAATATTGTTATCCTACTACTTTGCTATTTACTTTACCTTTATTTTACTTTGCATCTTTATCATAAAAATACCAAAAATATTATCTTTATCATATCTATCAGATCTCACTCTCGAAAGTGGCCTCATAGGGATTGACAACCCCTATTTGCGTTGGTTGCGAGGATTTATTTGTTTTGTGCAGGTACGAGGGACTTGCGCGTAGCCTCCTACTGGATTGATACCTTGGTTCTCAAAACCTGAGGGAAATACTTACGCTACTTTGCTGCATCATCTCTTCCTCTTCGGCGAAAACCAACGCAGTGCTAAAAGAGGTAGCACGCGGGAAAAATCACACTTGACGTGGTATTCGGATCGCCGGAGAACTATCGGTGCGAAGAAATAACCTTCCAAGTGGCCCTTTTCAGCAGCGGATATGACGCCCTGTTAGGGTGGGATGCTTTTACACGCTTCCAAGCTATACCTCACTACGGATATATGAAGCTCAAAATGCCCGGACCAAACAGTATAATCACCCTCGTCAGTGATCCGGACATAGCACTCTGCGCTGAAAACAAAACTGCATCCCTGGCCCTGGAGGCGCTATCCGAAGCCCTGGCGGCCGAAGAATTAACCGTGCTATGCTCCATAGTAGACAGGGACAATGTGATCCTCGACAAATGCTCCAAATCCAACTCATTTAAATCGACAGAAGAAATAATCAAATTCTAGGAGCACCCAATGGACCCCAAGAAGACGGCATCCATCAGAGCTCAACTAAACCCAACAGTTGACGATGCACTACGAAAATTCCTGCGCGAAAACTGGGACATATTTGCCTGGCACCCTTCGGATATGCCAGGGATCCCACGCAAGCTGGCCGAACATAGCCTCAATATACTAATGGGTGATAACCCACAAGTATAGGGTATCGCAACAGTTTACGATAAGTAAGAGTGTTGAACCCAACGAGGTGTTAAAGGTAGAACAAATATTCCCTCAAGTTCCATCGACCACCAATACAACTCTACACACGCTTGGCGTTCGCTTTACCTAGAACAAGTATGAAACTAGAAGTACTTTGTAGGTGTTGTTGGATAGGTTTGCAAGATAATAAAAGTACGTAAATAAAAAGTAGGGGCTATTTAGATAAAGAAACAATAAAGTAAATATAGCGAGTGTGGAAAAGTGGTGGTAGGAGTTGCGAAATTTCCCCTAAGCAATTGACTACTTTACTAGACCGATATCAAGTATTATGTGGGAGAGGGCACTGTTAGCATGTCATCCCTGACTAGGAATTCTATGCACTTATGATTGGAACTATTAGCAAGCATCCACAACTACTAATGTTCTTTAAGGTAAAACCCAACCATAGCATTAAGATATATTGGTCCCCCTTCAATCATGTATGCATCAATTTCTATGCTAGGTTGAAGCTTCTGTCACTCTTGCCCTCCAATACATAGTCCTCTCAACATACAACTAACCCTAGGGTGTGATCCACGCGCGCAATCATATGATGGGCACCAAAGGACAGCAACATAACCACAAGCAAATTAAATCAATCATAGCAATTCATCAACCACCGATAGGACAACGAAAATCTACTCGGACATCATAGGATGGCAACACATCATTGGATAATAATATGAAGCATAAAGCACCATGTTCAAGTAGAGGGTACAGCGGGTTGCGGGAGAGTGGACCGCTGTAGATAGAGAGGGGAAGGTGATGGAGATGTTGGTGAAGATGGCGGAGGTGTTGGTGTAGATCGTGGTGATGATGATGATGGCCACGGCAGCGTTCCGGCGCCACCGGAAGAGAAGGGGAGAGGGGGCCCCTTCGTCTTCTTCTTCCTTGACCTCCTCCCTAGATGGGAGAAGGGTTTCTCCTCTGGTCGTTGGCCTCCATGGCATGGGAGGGGCGAGAGCCCCACCGAGATTGGATCTGTCTCTCTGTTTCTGCGTTCTCAGATTCTTCCCTTTCACCGTTTCTTATATTCCCATAGATCCGTAACTCCGATTGGGCTGAAATTTTTAACACGGTTACTATCCGGATATTAGCTTTCTTGCGGCGAAAGAAGGGCACAAACCGCCTTACGGGTGGCCCACGAGGGTCAGGGGCGCGCCCAGGGGGGTAGGCGCGTCCCCCTGCCTCGTGGCCACCTCGGGCGCTGTCTCGCGTGGATTTTTCTTCCCAAAAATCATATATATTCCAAAAATATCTTCGTCAGTTTTTATCCCGTTTGGACTCCGTTTGATATGGATATTCTGTGAAACAAAAAACATGCAACAAGCAGGAACTGGCACTGGGCACTGGATCAATATGTTAGTCCCAAAAATAGTATAAAAAGTTGCCAAAAGTATAGGAAAGTTGTAGAATATTGGCATGGAACAATCAAAAATTATAGATACGACGGAGACGTATCAGCATCCCCAAGCTTAATTCCTGCTCGTCCTCGAGTAGGTAAATGATAAAAAAGATAATTTTTGATGTGGAATGCTACCTAGCATAATCTTGATCATGTAATCTAATCATGGAATGAATATTAAGATACGAGTGATTCAAAGCAATAGTCTATCATTTGACATAAAAACAATAATACTTCAAGCCTACTAATAAAGCAATCATGTCTTTTCAAAATAACATGGCCAAAGAAAGCTATCCCTACATAATATTCACATCATGCACAACCCCGATGACAAGCCAAGCAATTGTTTCATACTTTTGACGTTCTCAGACCTTTTCATCTTTCACGCAATACATGGGCGTGAGCCATGGACATAGCACTATAGGTGGAATAGAATGGTGGTTGTGGAGAAGACAAAAAGGAGAAGATAGTCTCACATCAACTAGGCGTGTCAACAGGCTATGGAGATGCCCATCAATAGATATCAATGTGAGTGAGTAGGGATTGCCATGCAACGGATGCACTAGAGCTATAAGTGAAGGAAATATGCCCTAGAGGCAATAATAAAGTTATTATTTATTTCCTTATATCATGATAAATGTTTATTATTCATGCTAGAATTGTATTAACTGGAAACATAATACATGTGTGAATACATAGACAAACAGAGTGTCACTAGTATGCCTCTACTTGACTAGCTCGTTAATCAAAGATGGTTATGTTTCCTAACCATGGACAAAGAGTTGTCATTTGATTAACGGGATGACATCATTACTTGAATGATCTGATTGACATGACCCATTCCATTAGCTTAGCATCCGATCGTTTAGTATGTTGCTATTGCTTTCTTCATGACTTATACATGTTCCTATAACTATGAGATTATGTAACTCCCGTGTGCCGGAGGAACACTTTATGTGCTACCAAACGTCATAACGTAACTGGGTGATTATAAAGGAGCTCTACAGGTGTCTCCAAAGGTACATGTTGGGTTGGCGTATTTCGAGATTAGGATTTGTCACTCCGAATGTCGGAGAGGTATCTCTGGGCCCTCTCGGAAATGCACATCACTTAAGCCTTGCAAGCATTGCAACTAATGAGTTAGTTGCGGGATGATGTATTACGGAACGAGTAAAGAGACTTGCTGATAACGAGATTGAACTAGGTATTGAGATACCGATGATCGAATCTCGGGCAAGTAACATACCGATGACAAAGGGAACAACGTATGTTGTTATGCGGTCTGACCGATAAAGATCTTCGTAGAATATGTAGGAACCAATATGAGCATCCAGGTTCCGCTATTGGTTATTGACCGGAGACATGTCTCGGTCATGTCTGCATTGTTCTCGAACCCGTAGGGTCCGCACGCTTAAGGTTACGATGACAGTTATATTATGAGTGTATGCATTTTGATGTACCGAAGTTTTTTCGGAGTGCCGGATGTGATCACGGACATGACGAGGAGTCTCGAAATGGTCGAGACATAAAGATTGATATATTGGAAGCCTATATTTGGATATCGGAAGTGTTCCGGGTGATATCAGGATTTTACCGGAAAACTAGGAGGTTACCGGAACCCCCCGGGAGGTACATGGGCCTTAATGGGCCTTAGTGGAAGAAGAGAAGAGGCGGCCAGGGCTGGGCCGCACGCCCCTCCCCCCCCCCCCTAGTTCGAATAGGACAAGGAGAGAGGGGGCCGGCGCCCCCCTCCTTCTCCCTCTCTCTGTTCCCACCTCGCGAATCCTATTCCAACTAGGATTGGGGGGGGAAGTCCTACTCCCGGAGGGAGTAGGACTCCTCCTGGCGTGCCCTATGATGGCCGGCCGGCCTCCCCCTCTTGAACCTTTATATACGGAGGCAGGGGCATCCCTAGAGACAAGTTGATCCACGTGATCATATTCTTAACCGTGTGCGGTACCCCCTTCCACCATAATCCTCGACAATATTGTAGCGGTGCTTAGGCGAAGCCCTGCGATGGTAGTACATCAAGAACGTCACCACGCCGTCGTGCTGACGGAACTCTTCCCCGACACTTTGCTGGATCGGAGTCCGGGGATCGTCATCGAGCTGAACGTGTGCTAGAACTCGGAGGTGCCGTAGTTTCAGTGCTTGATCGGTCGGGCCATGGAGACGTACGACTACATCAACCAAATGCTTCCGTTGTCGATCTACAAGGGTACGTAGATCACACTCTCCCCTCTCGTTGCTATGCATCACCATGATCTTGTGTGTGCGTAGGAATTTTTTTTGAAATTACTACATTCCCCAACAGTGGCATCCGAGCCTAGGTTTTATGTGTTGATGTTATTTGCACGAGTAGAACACAAGTGAGTTGTGGGCGATATAAGTCATACTGCTTACCAGCATGTCATACTTTGGTTCGGCGGTATTGTTGGACGAAGCGGCCCGGACCGACATTACGCGTACACATACGCGAGACCGGTTCTCCCGACGTGCTTTGCACATAGGTGGCTTGCGGGTGACAGTTTCTCCAACTTTAGTTGAACAGAGTGTGGCTACGCTCGGTCCTTGCGAAGGTTAAAACAGCACCAACTTGACAAACTATCGTTGTGGTTTTGATGCGTAGGTAAGATTGGTTCTTGCTTAAGCCCGTAGCAGCCACGTAAAACTTGCAACAACAAAGTAGAGGACGTCTAACTTGTTTTTGCAGGGCATGTTGTGATGTGATATGGTCAAGACATGATGCTAAATTTTATTGTATGAGATGATCATGTTTTGTAACCGAGTTATCAGCAACTAGCAGGAGCCATATGGTTGTCGCTTTATTGTATGCAATGCAATCGCGCTGTAATGCTTTACTTTATCACTAAGCGGTAGCGGTAGTCGTGGAAGCATAAGATTGGCGAGACGACAACGATGCTACGATGGAGATCAAGGTGTCGCGCCGGTGACGATGGTGATCATGATGGTGCTTCGGAGATGGAGATCACAAGAACAAGATGGTGATGTCCATATCATATCACTTATATTGATTGCATGTGATGTTTATCTTTTATGCATCTTATCTTGCTTTGATTGACGGTAGCATTATAAGATGATCTCTCACTAAATTATAAAGATAAAAGTGTTCTCCCTGAGTATGCACCGTTGCCAAAGTTGGTCGTGCCCAGACACCACGTGATGATTGGGTGTGATAAGCTCTACGTCCATCTACAACGGGTGCAAGCCAGTTTTGCACACGCAAAATACTCAGGTTAAACTTGACGAGCGTAGCATATGCAGATATGGCCTCGGAACACTGAGACCGAAAGGTCGAGCGTGAATCATATAGTAGATATGATCAACATAGTGATGTTCACCATTGAAAGCTACTCCATTTCACGTGATGATCGGTTATGATTTAGTTGATTTGGATCACGTGATCACTTAGAGGATTAGAGGGATGTCTATCTAAGTGGGAGTTCTTAAGTAATATGATTAATTGAACTTTAATTTATCATGAACTTAGTCCTGGTAGTATTAGCATATCTATGTTGTAGATCAATAGCTCGCGTTGTTGCTTTCATATGTTTATTTTGATATGTTCCTAGAGAAAAATTGTGTTGAAAGATGTTAGTAGCAATGATGCGGATTGGATCCGTGATCTAAGGTTTATCCTCAGTGCTGCATAGAAGAATTATGTCCTTGATGCACCGCTAGGTGACAGACCTATTGCAGGAGCAGATGCAGACATTATGAACGTTTGGCTAGCTCAATATGATGACTACTTGATAGTTTAGTGCACCATGCTTAACGGCTTAGAATCGGGAATTCAAAGACGTTTTGAACGTCATGGGCCATATGAGATGTTCCAGGAGTTGAAGTTAATATTTCAAGCAAATATCCGAGTTGAGAAATATGAAGTCTCCAACAAGTTCTATAGCTAAAAGATGGAGGAGAATCGCTCAAGCAGTGAGCATGTGCTCAGATTGTCTGGGTACTACAATCGCTTGAATCAAGTGGGAGTTAATCTTCCAGATAAAATAGTGATTGACAGAATTCTCTAGTCACCATCACCAAGTTAGTAGAACTTCGTGATGAACTATAATATGCAAGGGATGACGAAAGTAATTCCCAAGCTCTTCGTGATGCTGAAATCAACGAAGGTAGAAATCAAGAAAAACATCAAGTGTTGATGGTTAACAAGACCACTAGTTTCAAGTAAAGGGCAAAGGGAAGAAGGGGAACTTCAAGAAGAATGGCAAGCAAGTTGCTGCTCAAGTGAAGAAGCCCAAGTCTGGACCTAAGCCTGAGACTGAGTGCTTCTACTACAAAGGGACTGATCACTGGAAGCGGAACTACCCCAAGTAATTGGCGGATAAGAAGGATGGCAAAGTGAACATAAGTATATTTGATATACATGATTATTGATGTGTACTTTACTAGTGTTTATGGCAACCCCTCAGTATTTGATACTAGTTCAGTTGCTAAGATTAGTAACTTGAATCGGGAGTTGCAGAATGAACAGAGACTAGTTAAGGGTGAAGTGACGATGTGTGTTGGAAATAGTTCCAAGATTGATATGATAATCATCGCACACTCCCTATACTTTCGGGATTAGTGTTGAACCTAAATAAGTGTTATTTGGTGTTTGCGTTGAGCATGAATATGATTTGATCATGTTTATTGCAATACGGTTATTCATTTAAGTTAGAGAACAATTGTTGTTCTGTTTACATGAATAAAACCTTATATGGTTACACACCCAATGAAAATAGTTTGTTGGATCTCGATCGTAGTGATACACATAATCATAATATTGAAACCAAAAGATGCAAAGCTAATAATGATAGTGCAACTTATTTGTGGCACTACCGTTTAGGTCATATTGGTGTAAAGTACATGAAGAAACTCCATGCTGATGGGATTTTGGAATCACTTGATTATGAATCACTTGATGCTTGCGAACCATGCCTCATGGGCAAGATGACTAAGACTCCGTTCTTCGGAGCGAGCAACTGACTTATTGGAAATAATACATACTGATGTATGCGGTCCGATGAGTGTTAAGGCTCACGGCAAGTATCGTTATTTTCTGAACTTCAGAGATGATTTGAGCAGATATGGGTATATCTACTTGATGAAACATAAGTCTGAAACATTTGAAAAGTTCAAAGAATTTTAGAGTGAAGTGGAAAATCATCGTGACAAGAAAATAAAGTTTCTACGATCTGATCGCGGAGACAAATATTTGAGTTACGAGTTTGGTCTTCAATTAAAACAATGTGGAATAGTTTCACAAACTCATGACACATGGAAGACCACAACATAATGGTGTGTCCGAACGTCATAACCGTACTTTATTGGATATAGTGCAATCTATGATGTCTCTTACCGATCTACCACTATCGTTTTGGGGTTATGCATTAGAGACAGCTGCATTCACGTTAAAAAGGGCACCATCTAAATCCGTTGAGGCGACACAATCTGAATTATGGTTTGGCAAGAAACCAAAGTTGTCGTTTCTTAAAGTTTGGAGTTGCGATGCTTATGTGAAAAAGTTTCATCTCGATAAGCTCAAACTCAAATCGGAGAAATATGTCTTCATAGGATACCCAAAGGAGATAGTTTGGTACACCTTCTATCATAGATCCAAAGGCAAGACATTCGTTGCTAAGGATGGATCCTTTCTAGAGAAGGAGTTTCTCTCGAAAGAAGTGAGTGGGAGGAAAGTAGAACTTGATAAGGTAATTGTACCTTCTCCCTTATTGGAAAGTAGTTCATCACAGAAATCTGTTCCTGTGACTACTACACCAATTAGTGAGGAAGCTAATGATGATGATCATGTAACTTCAGATCAAGTTAGTACCGAATCTCGTAGGTAAACCAGAGTGAGATCCATACCAGAGTGGTACGGTAATCTTGTTCTGGAAGTTATGTTACTAGACCATGACGAACCTACGAACCATGAGGAAGCGATGATGAGCCCAGATTCCGCAAAATGGCTTGAGGCCATGAAATCTGAGATGGGATCCATGTATGAGAACAAAGTATGGACTTTGGTTGACTTGCCCGATGATCGGCAAGCCATAGAAAATAAATGGATCTTCAAGAGGAAGACGGACGCTGATAGTAGTGTTACTATCTACAAAGCTAGAATTGTCGCAAAAGGGTTTCGACAAGTTCAAGGTGTTGACTACGATGAGAGTTTCTCACTCGTATCTATGCTTAGATCTGTCCGAATCATGTTAGCAATTGCCGCATTTTATGAAATCTGGCAAATGGATAACAAAACTGCAATCCTTAATGGATTTCTTAAAGAAGAGTTGTATATGATGCAACCAGAAGTTTTTGTCAATCCTAAAGGTGTTAACAAAATGTGCAAACTCCAGCGATCCATCTATGGACTGGTGTAAGCATCTCGGAGTTGGAATATACGCTTTGATAATTTGATCAAAGCATATAGTTTTATACAGACTTGCGGTGAAGCCTGTATTTACAAGAAAGTGAGTGGGAGCACTACAGCATTTCTGATAAGTATATGTGAATGACATATTGTTGATCGGAAATAATGTAGAATTATTCTGCAAAGCATAAAGGAGTGTTTGAAAGGAGTTTTTCAAAGAAAGACCTCGGTGAAGTTGCTTACATATTGAGCATCAAGATCTATAGAGATAGATGAAGACGCTTGATAAGTTTTTTCAATAAATACATACCTTGACAAGATTTTGAAGTAGTTCAAAATGGAACAGTCAAAGAAAGAGTTTCTTGCCTATGTTACAAGGTGTGAAATTGAGTAAGACCCAAAGCCCGACCACGGCAGAAGATAGAAAGAGAATGAATGTCATTCCCTATGCCTTGGTCATAGGTTCTATAAAGTATGCCATGCCGTGTACCAGATCTATTGTATACCCTACCATTGAGTTTGGCAAGGGAGTACAATAGTGATCTAGGAGTATATCAATGGACAGCGGTCAAAATTATCCTTACTGGAATAAGGATATGTTTCTCGATTACGGAAGTGACAAAAGGTTCGCCGTAAAGGGTTACGTCGATGCAAGTTTTGACACTGATCTAGATGATTCTAAGTCTCAATCTGGATACATATTGAAAGTGGGAGCAATTAGCTAGAGTAGCTCCATGCAGAGCATTATTGACATAGAAATTTGCAAAATACATGCGGATCTGAATGTGACAGACCCATTGACTAAACTTCTCTCATAAGCAAAACATGATCACTTTTTGGGTCTTAAATCACATAGCGATGTGAACTAGATTATTGAATCTAGTAAACCCTTTGGGTGTTAGTCACATGGAGATGTGAACCAATCACATAAAGATGTGAACTATTGATGTTAAATCACATGGCGATGTGATCTAGATTATTGACTCTAGTGCAAGTGGGAGACTGAAGGAAATATGCCCTAGAGGCAATAATAAAGTTATTATTTATTTCCTTATATCATGATAAATGTTTATTATTCATGCTAGAATTGTATTAACCGGAAACATAATACATGTGTGAATACATAGACAAACAGAGTGTCACTAGTATGCCTCTACTTGACTAGCTCGTTAATCAAAGATGGTTATGTTTCCTAACCATGGACAAAGAGTTGTCATTTGATTAAAGGGATCACATCATTACTTGAATGATCTGATTGACATGACCCATTCCATTAGCTTAGCATCCGATCGTTTAGTATGTTGCTATTGCTTTCTTCATGACTTATACATGTTCCTATAACTATGAGATTATGTAACTCCCGTGTGCCGGAGGAACACTTTGTGTGCTACCAAACGTCACAACGTAACTGGGTGATTATAAAGGAGCTCTACAGGTGTCTCCAAAGGTACATGTTGGGTTGGCATATTTCGAGATTAGGATTTGTCACTCCGAATGTCGGAGAGGTATCTCTGGGCCCTCTCGGAAATGCACATCACTTAAGCCTTGCAAGCATTGCAACTAATGAGTTAGTTGCGGGATGATGTATTACGGAACGAGTACAGAGACTTGCCGATAACGAGATTGAACTAGGTATTGAGATACCGATGATCGAATCTCGGGCAAGTAACATACCGATGACAAAGGGAACAACATATGTTGTTATGCGGTCTGACCGATAAAGATCTTCGTAGAATATGTAGGAACCAATATGAGCATCCAGGTTCCGCTATTGGTTATTGACCGGAGACATGTCTCGGTCATGTCTGCATTGTTCTCGAACCCGTAGGGTCCGCACGCTTAAGGTTACGATGACAGTTATATTATGAGTGTATGCATTTTGATGTACCAAAGTTTTTTCGGAGTGCCGGATGTGATCACAGACATGAAGAGGAGTCTCGAAATGGTCGAGACATAAAGATTGATATATTGGAAGCCTATATTTGGATATCGGAAGTGTTCCGGGTGAAATCAGGATTTTACCGGAAAACCAGGAGGTTACCGGAACCCCCCGGGAGGTACATGGGCCTTAATGGGCCTTAGTGGAAGAAGAGAAGAGGCAGCCAGGGCTGGGCCGCGCGCCCCTCCCCCCCTAGTCCGAATAGGACAAGGAGAGAGGGGGCCGGTGCCCCCCTCCTTCTCTCTCTCTCTGTTCCCACCTCGCGAATCCTATTCCAACTAGGATTGGGGGGGAAGTCCTACTCCCGGAGGGAGTAGGACTCCTCCTGGCGTGCCCTATGATGGCCGGCCGGCCTCCCCCTCTTGAACCTTTATATACGGAGGCAGGGGCACCCCTAGAGACAAGTTGATCCACGTGATCATATTCTTAACCGTGTGCGGTACCCCCTTCCACCATAATCCTCGATAATATTGTAGCGGTGCTTAGGCAAAGCCCTGCGATGGTAGTACATCAAGAACGTCACCACGCCATCGTGCTGACGGAACTCTTCCCCGACACTTTGCTGGATCGGAGTCCGGGGATCGTCATCGAGCTGAACGTGTGCTAGAACTCGGAGGTGCCGTAGTTTCGGTGCTTGATCGGTCGGGCCGTGGAGACGTACGACTACATCAACCAAATGCTTCCGTTGTCGATCTACAAGGGTACGTAGATCACACTCTCCCCTCTCGTTGCTATGCATCACCATGATCTTGTGTGTGCGTAGGAATTTTTTTGAAATTACTACATTCCCCAACAGTGGCATCCGAGCCTAGGTTTTATGTGTTGATGTTATTTGCACGAGTAGAACACAAGTGAGTTGTGGGCGATATAAGTCATACTGCTTACCAGCATGTCATACTTTGGTTCGGCGGTATTGTTGGACGAAGCGGCCCGGACCGACATTACGCGTACACATACGCGAGACCGGTTCTCCCGACGTGCTTTGCACATAGGTGGCTTGCGGGTGACAGTTTCTCCAACTTTAGTTGAACAGAGTGTGGCTACGCTCGGTCCTTGCGAATGTTAAAACAGCACCAACTTGACAAACTATCGTTGTGGTTTTGATGCGTAGGTAAGATTGGTTCTTGCTTAAGCCCGTAGCAGCCACGTAAAACTTGCAACAACAAAGTAGAGGACGTCTAACTTGTTTTTGCAGGGCATGTTGTGATGTGATATGGTCAAGACATGATGCTAAATTTTATTGTATGAGATGATCATGTTTTGTAACCGAGTTATCAGCAACTAGCAGGAGCCATATGGTTGTCGCTTTATTGTATGCAATGCAATCGCGCTGTAATGCTTTACTTTATCACTAAGCGGTAGCGGTAGTCGTGGAAGCATAAGATTGGCGAGACGACAACGATGCTACGATGGAGATCAAGGTGTCGCGCCGGTGACGATGGTGATCA
>NC_041384.1:736126770-736173243 GCF_002162155.2 Triticum dicoccoides | reverse complement strand
ACAAGATGGTGATGTCCATATCATATCACTTATATTGATTGCATGTGATGTTTATCTTTTATGCATCTTATCTTGCTTTGATTGACGGTAGCATTATAAGATGATCTCTCACTAAATTATCAAGATAAAAGTGTTCTCCCTGAGTATGCACCGTTGCCAAAGTTCGTCGTGCCCAGACACCACGTGATGATCGGGTGTGATAAGCTCTACGTCCATCTACAACGGGTGCAAGCCAGTTTTGCACACGCAGAATACTCAGGTTAAACTTGACGAGCGTAGCATATGCAGATATGGCCTCGGAACACTGAGACCGAAAGGTCGAGCGTGAATCATATAGTAGATATGATCAACATAGTGATGTTCACCATTGAAAGCTACTCCATTTCACGTGATGATCAGTTATGATTTAGTTGATTTGGATCACGTGATCACTTAGAGGATTAGAGGGATGTCTATCTAAGTGGGAGTTCTTAAGTAATATGATTAATTGAACTTTAATTTATCATGAACTTAGTCCTGGTAGTATTAGCATATCTATGTTGTAGATCAATAACTCGCGTTGTTGCTTTCATATGTTTATTTTGATATGTTCCTAGAGAAAAATTGTGTTGAAAGATGTTAGTAGCAATGATGCGGATTGGATCCGTGATCTAAGGTTTATCCTCAGTGCTGCATAGAAGAATTATGTCCTTGATGCACCGCTAGGTGATAGACCTATTGCAGGAGCAGATGCAGACATTATGAACGTTTGGCTAGCTCAATATGATGACTACTTGATAGTTTAGTGCACCATGCTTAACGGCTTAGAATCGGGAATTCAAAGACGTTTTGAACGTCATGGGCCATATGAGATGTTCCAGGAGTTGAAGTTAATATTTCAAGCAAATATCCGAGTTGAGAAATATGAAGTCTCCAACAAGTTCTATAGCTAAAAGATGGAGGAGAATCGCTCAAGTAGTGAGCATGTGCGCAGATTGTCTGGGTACTACAATCGCTTGAATCAAGTGGGAGTTAATCTTCCAGATAAAATAGTGATTGACAGAATTCTCTAGTCACCATCACCAAGTTAGTAGAACTTCGTGATGAACTATAATATGCAAGGGATGACGAAAGTAATTCCCAAGCTCTTCGTGATGCTGAAATCAACGAAGGTAGAAATCAAGAAAAACATCAAGTGTTGATGGTTAACAAGACCACTAGTTTCAAGTAAAGGGCAAAGGGAAGAAGGGGAACTTCAAGAAGAATGGCAAGCAAGTTGCTGCTCAAGTGAAGAAGCCCAAGTCTGGACCTAAGCCTGAGACTGAGTGCTTCTACTGCAAAGGGACTGATCACTGGAAGCGGAACTACCCCAAGTAATTGGCGGATAAGAAGGATGGCAAAGTGAACATAAGTATATTTGATATACATGATTATTGATGTGTACTTTACTAGTGTTTATGGCAACCCCTCAGTATTTGATACTAGTTCAGTTGCTAAGATTAGTAACTTGAATCGGGAGTTGCAGAATGAACAGAGACTAGTTAAGGGTGAAGTGACGATGTGTGTTGGAAATAGTTCCAAGATTGATATGATAATCATCGCACACTCCCTATACTTTCGGGATTAGTGTTGAACCTAAATAAGTGTTATTTGGTGTTTGCGTTGAGCATGAATATGATTTGATCATGTTTATTGCAATACGGTTATTCATTTAAGTTAGAGAACAATTGTTGTTCTGTTTACATGAATAAAACCTTATATGGTTACACACCCAATGAAAATAGTTTGTTGGATCTCGATCGTAGTGATACACATAATCATAATATTGAAACCAAAATATGCAAAGCTAATAATGATAGTGCAACTTATTTGTGGCACTGCCGTTTAGGTCATATTGGTGTAAAGTGCATGAAGAAACTCCACGCTGATGGGATTTTGGAATCACTTGATTATGAATCACTTGATGCTTGCGAACCATGCCTCATGGGCAAGATGACTAAGACTCCGTTCTCCGGAGCGAGCAACTGACTTATTGGAAATAATACATACTGATGTATGCGGTCCGATGAGTGTTAAGGCTCACGGCAAGTATCGTTATTTTCTGAACTTCAGAGATGATTTGAGCAGATATGGGTATATCTACTTGATGAAACATAAGTCTGAAACATTTGAAAAGTTCAAAGAATTTTAGAGTGAAGTGGAAAATCATCGTGACAAGAAAATAAAGTTTCTACGATCTGATCGCGGAGACAAATATTTGAGTTACGAGTTTGGTCTTCAATTAAAACAATGTGGAATAGTTTCACAAACTCATGCCACATGGAAGACCACAGCATAATGGTGTGTCCGAACGTCATAACCGTACTTTATTGGATATAGTGCAATCTATGATGTCTCTTACCGATCTACCACTATCGTTTTGGGGTTATGCATTAGAGACAGCTGCATTCACGTTAAAAAGGGCACCATCTAAATCCGTTGAGACGACACAATCTGAATTATGGTTTGGCAAGAAACCAAAGTTGTCGTTTCTTAAAGTTTGGAGTTGCGATGCTTATGTGAAAAAGTTTCATCTCGATAAGCTCAAACTCAAATCGGAGAAATATGTCTTCATAGGATACCCAAAGGAGATAGTTTGGTACACCTTCTATCATAGATCCAAAGGCAAGACATTCGTTGCTAAGAATGGATCCTTTCTAGAGAAGGAGTTTCTCTCGAAAGAAGTGAGTGGGAGGAAAGTAGAACTTGATAAGGTAATTGTACCTTCTCCCTTATTGGAAAGTAGTTCATCACAGAAACCTGTTCCTGTGACTACTACACCAATTAGTGAGGAAGCTAATGATGATGATCATGTAACTTCAGATCAAGTTACTACCGAATCTCGTAGGTAAACCAGAGTGAGATCCATACCAGAGTGGTAGGTAATCTTGTTCTGGAAGTTATGTTACTAGACCATGACGAACCTACGAACCATGAGGAAGCGATGATGAGCCCAGATTCCGCAAAATGGCTTGAGGCCATGAAATCTGAGATGGGATCCATGTATGAGAACAAAGTATGGACTTTGGTTGACTTGCCCGATGATCGGCAAGCCATAGAAAATAAATGGATCTTCAAGAGGAAGACGGACGCTGATAGTAGTGTTACTATCTACAAAGCTAGAATTGTCGCAAAAGGGTTTCGACAAGTTCAAGGTGTTGACTACGATGAGAGTTTCTCACTCGTATCTATGCTTAGATCTGTCCGAATCATGTTAGCAATTGCCGCATTTTCTGAAATCTGGCAAATGGATAACAAAACTGCAATCCTTAATGGATTTCTTAAAGAAGAGTTGTATATGATGCAACCAGAAGTTTTTGTCAATCCTAAAGGTGTTAACAAAATGTGCAAACTCCAGCGATCCATCTATGGACTGGTGTAAGCATCTCGGAGTTGGAATATACGCTTTGATAAGTTGATCAAAGCATATAGTTTTATACAGACTTGCGGTGAAGCCTGTATTTACAAGAAAGTGAGTGGGAGCACTACAGCATTTCTGATAAGTATATGTGAATGACATATTGTTGATCGGAAATAATGTAGAATTATTCTGCAAAGCATAAAGGAGTGTTTGAAAGGAGTTTTTCAAAGAAAGACCTCGGTGAAGTTGCTTACATATTGAGCATCAAGATCTATAGAGATAGATCAGGACGCTTGATAAGTTTTTTCAATAAATACATACCTTGACAAGATTTTGAAGTAGTTCAAAATGGAACAGTCAAAGAAAGAGTTTCTTGCCTATGTTACAAGGTGTGAAATTGAGTAAGACACAAAGCCCGACCACGGCAGAAGATAGAAAGAGAATGGATGTCATTCCCTATGCCTTGGTCATAGGTTCTATAAAGTATGCCATGCCGTGTACCAGATCTATTGTATACCCTACCACTGAGTTTGGCAAGGGAGTACAATAGTGATCTAGGAGTATATCAATGGACAGCGGTCAAAATTATCCTTACTGGAATAAGGATATGTTTCTCGATTACGGAAGTGACAAAAGGTTCGCCGTAAAGGGTTATGTCGATGCAAGTTTTGACACTGATCTAGATGATTCTAAGTCTCAATCTGGATACATATTGAAAGTGGGAGCAATTAGCTAGAGTAGCTCCATGTAGAGCATTGTTGACATAGAAATTTGCAAAATACATGCGGATCTGAATGTGACAGACCCATTGACTAAACTTCTCTCATAAGCAAAACATGATCACTTTTTGGGTCTTAAATCACATAGCGATGTGAACTAGATTATTGAATCTAGTAAACCCTTTGGGTGTTAGTCACATGGAGATGTGAACCAATCACATAAAGATGTGAACTATTGATGTTAAATCACATGGCGATGTGATCTAGATTATTGACTCTAGTGCAAGTGGGAGACTGAAGGAAATATGCCCTAGAGGCAATAATAAAGTTATTATTTATTTCCTTATATCATGATAAATGTTTATTATTCATGCTAGAATTGTATTAACCGGAAACATAATACATGTGTGAATACATAGACAAACAGAGTGTCACTAGTATGCCTCTACTTGACTAGCTCGTTAATCAAAGATGGTTATGTTTCCTAACCATGGAAAAAGAGTTGTCATTTGATTAACGGGATCACATCATTACTTGAATGATCTGATTGACATGACCCATTCCATTATCTTAGCATCCGATCGTTTAGTATGTTGCTATTGCTTTCTTCATGACTTATACATGTTCCTATAACTATGAGATTATGTAACTCCCGTGTGCCGGAGGAACACTTTGTGTGCTACCAAACGTCACAACGTAACTGGGTGATTATAAAGGAGCTATACAGGTGTCTCCAAAGGTACATGTTGGGTTGGCGTATTTTGAGATTAGGATTTGTCACTCCGAATGTCGGAGAGGTATCTCTGGGCCCTCTCGGTAATGCACATCACTTAAGCCTTGCAAGCATTACAACTAATGAGTTAGTTGCGTGATGATGTATTACGGAACGAGTAAAGAGACTTGCCGATAACGAGATTGAACTAGGTATTGAGATACCGACGATCGAATCTCGGGCAAGTAACATACCGATGACAAAGGGAACAACGTATGTTGTTATGCGGTCTGACCGATAAAGATCTTCGTAGAATATGTAGGAACCAATATGAGCATCCAGGTTCCTCTATTGGTTATTGACCGGAGACATGTCTTGGTCATGTCTACATTGTTCTCGAACCCGTAGGGTCCGCACGCTTAAGGTTACGATGACAGTTATACTATGAGTTTATGCATTTTGATGTACCGAAGTTTGTTCGGAGTCCCGGATGTGATCACGGACATGAAGAGGAGTCTCGAAATGGTCGAGACATAAAGATTGATATATTGGAAGCCTATATTTGGATATCGGAAGTGTTCCGGGTGAAATCGGGATTTTACCGGAAAACCGGGAGGTTACCGGAACCCCCCGGGAGGTACATGGGCCTTAATGGGCCTTAGTGGAAGAAGAGGAGAGGTGGCCAGGGCTGGGCCGCGCGCCCCTCCCCCCCTAGTCTGAATAGGACAAGGAGAGAGGGGGCCGGCGCCCCCTCCTTCTCTCTCTCTCTGTTCCCACCTCGCGAATGCTATTCCAACTAGGATTGGGGGGAAGTCCTACTCCCGGAGGGAGTAGGACTCCTCCTGGTGCGCCCTATGATGGCCGGCCGGCCTCCCCCTCTTGAACCTTTATATATGGAGGCAGGGGCACCCCTAGAGACAAGTTGATCCACGTGATCATATTCTTAACCGTGTGCGGTGCCCCCTTCCACCATAATCCTCGATAATATTGTAGCGGTGCTTAGGCGAAGCCCTGCAACGGTAGTACATCAAGATCGTCACCACACTGTCGTGCTGACGGAACTCTTCCCCGACACTTTGCTGGATCGTAGTCCGGGGATCGTCATCGAGCTGAACGTGTGCTAGAACTCGGAGGTGCCGTAGTTTCGGTGCTTGATCGGTCGGGCCGTGGAGACGTACGACTACATCAACCAAACGCTCCCGTTGTCGATCTACAAGGGTACATAGATCACACTCTCCCCTCTCGTTGCTATGCATCACCATGATCTTGTGTGTGCGTAGGATTTTTTTTGAAATTACTACGTTCCCCAATAATAAGTGTAGGAAAGCTCCAACTGAAACTAAGTGGGTGTGCATCCAACTTGCTTTCTCATGAAGACCTCGGGCATTTGAGGAAGCCCATCATCGGAATATAGAAGCCAAGTTCTATAATGAAAATTCCCACTAGTATATGAAAGTGATAACTCAAGAGACTCTCTATATGAAGAACATGGTGCTACTTTGAAGCACAAGTGTGGAAGAAGGATAGTAGCACTGCCCCTTCTCTCTTTTTCTGTCATTTTTTTGTTTTTTATATTTTTTTTACTTTTTGTTGGGCATCTTTGGCCTTTTTTTTATTTGGGCTTCTTTGGCCTCTTTTATTTTTTTGTAAAGTCCATAGTCTCATCCCGACTTATGGGGGAATTATAGTCTCCATCATCCTTTCCTCACTGGGCAATGCTCTAATAATGATGATCATCACACTTTTATTTACTTACATCTCAATATTACAACTCGATACTAGAACAAAAATATGACTCTATATGAATGCCTCCGGCGGTGTACCGGGATGTGCAATGATCTAGCGTAGCAATGACATCAAAAAACAGACAAGCCATGAAAACATCATGCTAGGTATCTTACGATCATGCAAAGCAATATGACAATGAGTGCTCAAGTCATGTATATGGTGATGATGGAAGTTGCATGGCAATATATCTTGGAATGGCTATGGAAATGCCATAATAGGTAGGTATGGTGGATGTTTTGAGGAAGGTATATGGTGGGTTTATGGTACCGGCGAAAGTTGCGCAGTACTAGAGAGGCTAGCAATGGTGGAAGGGTTAGAGTGCGTATAATCCATGGACTCAACATTAGTCATAAAGAACTCACATACTTATTGCAAAAATCTATTAGTCATAGAAACAAAGTACTACGCGCATGCTCCTAGGGGGATATATTGGTAGGAAAAGACCATCGCTCGTCCCCGACCGCCACTCATAAGGAAGACAATCAATAAATAAATCATGCTCCGACTTCGCTACATAACGGTTCACCATACATGCATGCTACGGGAATCACAAACCTCAACACAAGTATTTCTACAATACACAACTACCCACTAGCATGACTCTAATATCACCATCTTTATATCGCAAAACTATTGCAAAGAATCAAACATATCATATTCAGCGATCTACAAGTTTTATGTAGGATTTTATGACTAACCATGTGAATGACCAATTCCTGTCATCTCTCTAAATAGATATAAGTGAAGCAAGAGAGTTTAATTCATTCTATAAAAGATATGCCCACACTCTAACAAATCTAAGTGAAGCAAAAGAGCATTCTACAAATGGCGGTTTTCTATGTAAAGAGAAACAGGCAATCCAAACTTCAAATGATATAAGTGAAGCACATGAAGCATTCTATAAAGCCATACTCAAAAGATATAAGTGATGTGCACAGAGCATTCTATAAATCAACCAAGGATTATCTCATACCAGCATGATGCATAAAATAAAAATGAAAACTAAATGCAGAAGACGCTCGAAGATTGCACATATCGCATGAACGAAACGAATCCAAAAACATACCGATACTTGTTGAAGAAAGAGGGGATGCCTTCCGGGACATCCCCAAGCTTAGACGCTTGAGTCTCCTTGAATATTTACTTGGGGTGCCTCGGGAATCCCCAAGCTTGAGCTCTTGCCTCTCTTCCTTCTTCTCACATCGAGACCTTCTCGATCATCGAACACTTCATCCACACAAAACTTCAACAGAAAACTCGGTAAGATCCGTTAGTATAATAAAGCAAATCACTACTCTAAGTACTGTTGCAAACCAATTCATATTTTGTTTTTGCATTGTTTCTACTCTAATATAACTTTTTCATGGCTCAATCCACTGATATGAATCGATAGTTTCATCAAAACAAGCAAACTATGCATCAAAAACAGAATCTGTCTACAACAGTACAGTCTGTAATAATCTGAACATTCACCATACTTCTGATACTTGAAAAATTCTACCAAAATTAGGAAAAATAAACAATTTGTATAGGAATACAGTGCCAAAAGAATCAGAACCATTTGACGTTCCAGAAAAAATTGTAAAATCGCGCACGACAGCCAAAGTTCCTGTCCTGCACCGCACAAACCATCAAGGAAATGTAAACATCCTAAAGGCAAACCTTGGCACATTATTTTTATAATACAATGGAACTGTACAAGGGGATAATTATTTTTATTGAAAAGTTTCTGTAATCAAGATTCACAAAGTTTCCATGAGCATGAACAAAGTTCAAGGCTAGCCCCCACTTCAACAATTTTTGTCTTTCTCACTTTCGCTTTCATTTTTGAAAAAGTTTTCGGTCCCCCTCTTTAATTTTGTTGTTTTTAAACTATGTAAAAGAACTCAACAGAAATAAATGACTCTCTAAAACTTCCGGGTTGTCTCCCTGGCAGCGCTTTCTTTTAAGCCATTAAGCTAGGCATATAGTGCTCAAGTAGTGAATCCACCTGGATCCCAAGGTATATCAAAGCCAATTTTAATTAACAATGATTCGTAATTTAGTAGTGAGCACAGAGTAACATATATCATGTAACAACGAAGTCTAACTATCTTCCTATGCATCAGCATGTCATAACAGAACAATTCATGCACACATAGTAAAGGCCAATGCATAGTATAAATAGTTTCTTGCAATTTTATCATATTGGAAACATAGAGAGGTGGAGATATAGTTAGTCTCTCATAATAATTGCAAGTAGGAGCAGAAAGTACATGCATATTATATTCATCAAAATCATCATGTGCAATGGTAAAAGGAAACCCATCAATATAATCCTTAATAAGGGCAAACTTCTCCGATATAGTGTAGTCGGGGGAATTTAAAAAGATAATAGGACTATCATGTGTGAATGCAATAGCAACAATTTCATGTTTATCATAAGGAACTATAGCAAATTCATCTCCATAAGCATAATTCATATTGGCATCTTGGCCACAAGCATAGCAAGCATCATCAAAAAGGGATATTTCAAAAGAATCAACGGGATCATAACAATCATCATAGCAATCATCCTCCGATAAGCACGAAGGGAAATTAAACAATGTATGAGTTGAAGAGTTACTCTCATTAGAAGGTGGGCACGGATAGCTAATCCGCTCTTCTTCCTTTTGTTCTTCGCTCTCCTCCTCATCTTTTTCATCCAATGAGCTCACGGTTTCATCAATTTATTCTTCCATAGACTCCTGCAAAATATTAGTCTCTTCTTAGACAGTGGAGACTTTCTCTATAAGCGCATTAATATAGGAATTATAATCATAATTATCATAGCAATATTTTAAGCTAGCTAAATTTTCAGGCGTATAAACATCATCATCATAAGCTTCATGCTTTTCAAACAAAGATTCAATTTCATAAGCACCCTCAAAAGCAACAAATTCTTCTATTTGTTCCACATCATAGTAATCATATATACCATTAGCATAAGAAGCTAAGGTTTCATTATCATTAAATTCACATGAAAAGGGAAGGTGTGGAGCCTTCACCTTAGAGCAACAAGTATAATCATATCTCAAGCGTAGTTGCCTAGCATACCAATTCAATATATGACTTTGATCCCATAATAGTTTCCCTTTTTGTGTCAAGCGGTAATCCCTAAAGTATTCACGTTGATCCAACGTTACTCCCATTACATAATTGAATGGGGTTTTCACAAGATTATTAAAGTAGTACATAATATTTTTCACATAACCAGCATCGAGGGTTTTAGGAGGTTCCCCATCTCCATGAGTAGCAACTACACCTAATTTTTTTGGTATTTCCTGATCCATATCCATAACTAAAGAGAGAGAACAACTAAGAACAGCAAATAAAAATTACTTAGTGATAAAGCAAACAAGCACACACGAGAATATTCACCCCACGCTATTGCTCCCCGGCAACGGCGCCAAAAAAAGGTCTTGATAACCCACAAGTATAGGGGATCGCAATAGTTTTTGATAAGTAAGAGTTTCGAACCCAATGAGGAGCTAAAGGTAGAACAAATATTCCCTCAAGTTCAATCGACCACCGATACAACTCTACGCACGCTTGACGTTCGTTTTACCTAGAATAAGTATGAAACTAGAAGTACTTTGCAGGTGTTGTTGGATAGGTTTGCAAGATAATAAAGAGTACGTAAATAAAAAGTAGGTTCTGTTTAGATAAAGAAACAATAAATTAAATATAGCGAGTGTGGAAAAGTGGTGGTAGGAGTTGCGAAATTGCCCCTAAGCAATTGAGTACTTTACTCGACCGATAGCATGCATTATGTGGGAGAGGCCACTGCTAGCATGTCATCCCTGATTTGGGATTCTATGCACTAATGATTGGGACTATTAGCAAGCATCCGCAACTACTAATGTTCATTAAGGTAAAACCCAACCATAGCATTAAGATATATTGGTCCCCGTTCAATCCCGTATGCATCAATTTCTATGCTAGGTTGAAGCTTCTGTCACTCTTGCCCTCCAATACATAGTCCTATCAACATACAATTAACCCTAGGGTGTGATCCACGCGCGCAATCATATGATGGGCACCAAAGCACAGCAACATAACCACATGAAAATGAAATCAATCATAGCAATTCATCAACCACCGATAGGACAATGAAAATCAACTCAGACATCATAGGATGGCAACACATCATTGGATAATAATATGAAGCATAAAGTACCATGTTCAAGTAGAGGGTACAGCGGATTGCGGGAGAGTGGACCGTTGTAGATAGAGGGGGGAAGGTGATGGAGATGTTGGTGAAGTTGGCGGAGGTGTTGGTGTAGATCGCGGTGATGATGATCATTGCCACGGCAGCGCTCCGGCGCCACCGGGAGAGAAGGGGAGAGGGGGCCCCTTCGTCTTCTTCCTTGACCTCCTCCCTAGATGGGAGAATGGTTTCCCCTCTGGTCGTTGGCCTCCATGGCATGGGAGGGGCGAGAGCCCCTCCGAGATTGGATATGTCTCTCTGTCTCTCTCTGTTTTTGCATTCTCAGATCCTTCCCTTTTGTTGTTTCTTATATTCCTGGAGATCCGTAACTCCAATTGGGCTGAAATTTTAACACGATCTCTATCCGGATATTAGCTTTCTTGCGGCGAAAGAAGGGCACCAACCGCCTTACGGGTGGCCCACGAGGGTCAGGGGCGTGCCCCCCTGCCTCGCGGCCACCTCGGGCACCGTCTCGCGTGGATTTTTCTTCCCAAAAATCATTTATATTCCAAAAAAATCTCCATCAGTTTGTATCCCGTTTGTACTCTGTTTCATATGGATATTCTGCGAAATAAAAAACATGAAACAAATAGGAACTGGCACTGGGCACTTGATCAATAAGTTAGTCCCAAAACTAGTATAAAAAGTTAAGTTGTAGAATATTGGCATGGAACAATCAAAAATTATATATATGACGGAGACGTATCAATGGGGTTTAAAACAGTTAAGCAAGCACTTTGGCGCTTTTCCGAACCCAAGCGACAAGCCATGGGGGAGGAGATGGACAAACTCATTGAGGCCGGATTCATTAGAGAAATCAAACATCCGGACTGACTGGCAAACCTGGTGATGGTACCAAAGAAGGACAAATCCTGGCGCCTGTGCATCAATTTCAAGGACCTCAACAAAGCCTAGCCTAAGGATCCGTCCCCCCGCCCCGCATTGATCAAATCATTGACGCCACCGCAGGACACGACTCACTGTGTTTCCTCGATGCATACTCTAGATACCATCAAATCAGAACGAAGGAATCCGATCAAGCTGCAACAACATTTATTACCCCATATGGGCCATTCTGCTTCAATACCATGCCCTTCGGGATCAAGAACGCCGACGTCACAAATCAGCGCATGATTCAAACATGCCTGCAAAAACAGATCGGCAAAACAGTAGAAGCTTATGTTGATGACGTCATAATCGAAACCAGGCATGTGGAAACACTAATAGATGACTTACGTCCTACATACGACAACCTCAGAGCATTAGACATTAAGCTCAACCCGGAAATGTGTGTCTTCGGCGTCCCCGCTAGAAAATGGCTGGGCTTTATCATTTCCAATAGAGGAATCGAAGCAAACCTAGCCAAAATCCGAGCTTTGTCACAATTGGCTAAGCCAACAGACCTCAAGCAAGTTCAAATACTCACAGGTTGCGTGGTAGCTCTAAGCCGCTTTATCTCCAGATTAGGAGAAAAGGCACTTCCTCTCTATCGCCTTCTACTACGAACCGACCACTTCGAGTTGACGGACGCGGCAACAACCAGATTGGAAAAAATAAAAACCCTTATGTCGAGCAATCCAATCTTGGCCGCACCAAACTGTGACGAACCTATGTTACTATACATATCGGCAACACATCAGGTGGTGAGCGCCGTACTCGTTGTTGAACGAGAACAGGACGGACATAAATTCCCGCTTCAGAAGCTAGTATACTACGTCTACTGTCCTTACACCATGCAAATCCTGGTACCCTCATTATCAAAAAATAGCATACGCAGTCTTCATGGTATCCCAGAAGCTCCGACACTACTTCCAGGAGTGTTCGATCATGGTGGCCTCCGAAGTGCCACTCAACGACATCATAAATAACCGCGATGCTACGGGCCGGATTGCCAAATGGGCCATTGAGCTCCTGCCATTTGACATTACATACAAACCACGTCGAGCTATCAAATCCCAAGTAATGGCCGACTTCATCGCCAAATGGACAGAGGTCATACTCCCTAAAGAGTACGGCACATACTCCAATTGTGTCATGCACTTCGACGGCTCCAAAATACTAGTAGGGTTAGGAGCGGGTGATGTCTTAATGTCCTCTACGGGAGACATCGTCCAGTACGTTCTCCAAATACTATACACAGACTCCAATAATGCAGCCGAATACGAGGCCTTATTGCATGGTCTCCGGATGGCTGTCTCCATGGGCATACAACGCCTAGAAGTGCGCGGGGACTCAAACCTTTCAATATCTCAAATAAATGGAGATTTCGATGCTAAAGATCCGAAGATGGCAACGTACCATAGCGCAGTCATAAAAATGTCGACCCGGTTCGAGGGGCTCGAGTTCCATCATGAGGCTCGAGAAAGTAATCAAGCGGCGGATGTTCTTTATCGTATTAGTGCTAAGCCCGACCCCATCCCACCTAATATCTTCCTGGAAAGGCTCTTTAAGCCATCCGTGGTGTGGCGGGGGGCGGGGGGGGGGGACGGCAACTCTAGTCCGGACCCAAACATAACCCCAGATCCCGGAAACATTGACATAACACCATCAACGCATCTCATCACGGCAGTCATTGCCCCATAGACCGAACCCTTCCTGGCCTACCTTAATAGTAAGAAGCTTCCTGAGGACCAGAATGAGGCCTGCTGCATTGTCCGGCGCTCGAAGGCCTACAAGGTTGATGATGGAGAGCTCTACAAGAAAAGCGCCACCAGAGTCCTTCAACGATGTATATTTGAGGAAGAGGTGCGGCAGCTCTTGGCTGAAATTCATGCCGGACTCAGCGGGAACCACGCCGCAGCTCGGGCCCTTGTTGGCAAGGCTTTCAGTACATGGTTTTATTGGCTGACGGCCCGAGCAGATGCACAGGACCTTGTATGTTCAAGCAATTATGATGCCTACGCCTAGTTTTCCAGGCATGCCACGGCCTATTCGGCTGCGATGCTATTCGGAAACACTCCGTACCTTCAGGATCAGAGGCTGAAGCAAAAAGATCTGCCATGACAAATGATATACAAATCAGCTAGATGAGGAAAGTACACAGTCACTTGAACTCGAAGCTGCATCACTATGGGGGCCAGATTGGCCCTGGCCCCCATCTTCGGCCATCGTGGGGACCGTATCCCCCATGTTTTCGACGGCCCAGGTATCACCCTCGGCCGCCGTCTCACCCATCTCTCCATGCCTGGAAGAGACATGTTGCAACACCACTTCGGTGTCATCCGCAGCCGCCGGTGAATTAGTCCATTGTGGCGAATCACTCTCCACCAGGTCAACTTGCAGAGAGTTCCCTTCCGACAGGGAGGGGTTGGGGTGACTGCGGACTGGGTTCCAAGGCACAAGACATATATGTTATGCTTCGATCTCAAGGACATGATCGTAATAAGGAGACTTATAGTACTTACGATATGGGCGGAGATCGGAGGCGAGAACTCGGCACAAGGATATGATCCGAGGTTTCCTACGATTCATCCGCATAGACGATCTTGCCCTTCTTGGAGAGCCCCTCTTCCGCCGCTGCGGGGGCCGCTCTCTTCTTGCTCTTGGGAGGGGAGTTATTCTCCTCCTCCTCCACTTCTTCCTCATCCTCGTACCCTTCATGGGAGGATTGGACTTCATTTTCTCCAGACACGTCGTCTGGAGAACCTTTTCGGCGGGGGCCGCGCTTGGTCCCCTTGCTCGCCTTCTTCTTCGGCAGCTTGTATGGCACCGGCTCTAGCATCTACATCAGCACAGGAGTTGCTGGAGTCTCCGGCAGTGGAGCCAGCCACCGAATCTGCTCCGCCTTTGCAATCCAACCCTGCATGAGAAACTTATACCTCGAAAATGCAATCTGGCTGAGAAAAACCGACATTGAGTCCGGATTTGGTTATGTACCGTGGTCTTCGGTCTCCTTCGGCCAGTCCTCCAGGGCCTTGAACAGCTGCTTCCATATCTCTTCGTGCGTTGTGTCGAAGAAGCGGGTGTAACGCCCCGGACACACCCACCGGTGGTCGTTACTCCTGGCGGGATCTAGACTGGCCCCATAGTTCAATACTAGTCTTTTCTGCGCACTTTGTCCTCACTCGTGCGCACCCGGGAGCAACTTCCCGGTCGGTCACCCATCCTGACACTACTCCAATCTGAGCACGCTTAACTTTGGAGTTCTGTCCGAATCGACTCCCGGAAAAGAAGGAATTCCTTATTGATATGAGTAGTCTATTTTCCGTAATAAGCCAGGCCATCACATACACCCCCACTCAGAGGAACCGACGTCCTCGTCGGGCCACAGGAACGTTCCCTTTTGGCACATACGTCTGTGCATCCAGTCCGGTGCATGTACCATGTCGTGTGCCACGACAGGTCACAACCGTCATGAACAACATGACCGCGCACTTTTCCGCAAACATCCGTGTAACCGCGAGGGTCGGCTCTGATACCAACTTGTAACACCCCGGACACACCCGCCGGTGGTCGTTACTCCCGGCGGGATCTATGTTGAGGAACGTAGTAATTTCAAAAAATTTCCTACGCACACGCAAGATCATGGTGATGCACAGCAACGAGAGGGGAGAGTGTTGTCTACGTACCCACGCAGACCGACTGCGGAAGCGATCACACAATGTAGAGGAAGTAGTCATACGTCTTCCCGATCCGACCGATCCAAGCACCGTTACTCCGGCACCTCCGAGTTCTTAGCACACGTACAGCTCGATGACGATCCCCGGGCTCCGATCCAGCAAAGCATCGGGGAAGAGTTCGGTCAGCACGACGGCGTGATGACGATCTTGATGTTCTACCGTCGCAGGGCTTCGCCTAAGCACCGCTACAATATGATCGGGGTGGAATATGGTGGCAGGGAGCACCGCACACGGCTAAGGAACGATCTCAAGGATCAACTTGTGTGTATAGAGGTGCCCCTGCCTCCGTATATAAAGGAGCCAAGGGGGAGGGGTGCGGCCAGCCCTATGGAGGCGCAGGAGGAGTCCTACTCCTACCGGGAGTAGGACTCCCCCCCCCCAATCCTAGTTGGAACTAGGATTCCCCGAGGGGGAAAGAGAGAGAGGGGGGCCGGCCACCTCTCCTAGTCCTAATAGGACTAGGGGAGGGGGGAGGTGCGCAGCCCACCTTGGGCTTCCCCCTGCTCCTTTCCACTAAAGCCCACTAAGGCCCATTTAGCTCCCGGGGGGTTCCGGTAACCTCCCGGTACTCCGGTAAAATCCCGATTTCACCCGGAACACTTCCGATATCAAAATATAGGCTTCCAATATATCAATCTTTATGTCTCGACCATTTCGAGACTCCTCGTCATGTCCGTGATCACATCCGGGACTCAGAACAACCTTCGGTACATCAAAATGCATAAACTCATAATAATTGTCATCGTAACGTTAAGCGTGCGGACCCTACGGTTCGAGAACAATGTAGACATGACCAAGACACGTCTCCGGTCAATAACCAATAGCGGGACCTGGATGCCCATATTGGCTCCTACATATTCTACGAAGATCCTTATCGGTCAGACCGCATAACAACATACGTTGTTCCCTTTGTCATCGGTATGTTACTTGCCCGAGATTCGATCGTCGGTATCCAATACCTAGTTCAATCTCGTTACCGGCAAGTCTCTTTACTCGTTCTGTAATACATCATCTCACAACTAACATCTTATTTGCAATGCTTGCAAGGCTTATGTGATGTGCATTACCGAGAGGGCCCAGAGATACCTCTCAGACAATCGGAGTGACAAATCCTAATCTCGAAATACGCCAACCCAACATCTACCTTTGGAGACACCTGTAATGCTCCTTTATAATCACCCAGTTACGTTGTGACGTTTGGTAGCACCCAAAGTGTTCCTCCAGTAAACGGGAGTTGCATAATCTCATAGTCATAGGAACATGTATAAGTCATGAAGAAAGCAATAGCAACATACTAAACGATCAGGTGCTAAGCTAATGGAATGGGTCATGTCAATCAGATCATTCAGCTAATGATGTGATCTCATTAATCAAATAACAACTCTTTGTTCATGGTTAGGAAACATAACCATCTTTGATTAACGAGCTAGTCAAGTAGAGGCATACTAGTGACATTCTGTTTGTCTATCTATTCACACATGTATTATGTTTCCGGTTAATACAATTCTAGCATGAATAATAAACATTTATCATGATATAAGGAAATAAATAATAACTTTATTATTGCCTCTAGGGCATATTTCCTTCAATCTAGACTGGCCCCACAGGTCAATACTAGTCTTTTCTGCGCACTTTGTCCTCACTCGTGCGCACCCGGGAGCAACTTCCCGGTCGGTCACCCATCCTCACACTACTCCAAGCTGAGCACGCTTAACTTTGGAGTCCTGTCCGAATTGGCTACCGGAAAAGAAGGAATTCCTTATTGATATGAGTAGTCTATCATCCCTAATAAGCCAGACCATCACAGCCGAATTGCTAGGTGAGCTCTAAACGTGCCTGGCAATCCTCTTGCGGGGTACTTCGGACTCGTTTGAAGGTGTCCGGGGTCTTTTTCGCTGAATTGGCGGTTTGCCTCGTAAGGCTGTGGTGTGCTTCTGCTACGAGGGCCGTAGTGTGCTCCTTCGTGCGGAGCGAGCGTTTTTTGTTTCCATTAACTGTTATAACCCCGCGAGGTCCTGGCATTTTGGGCTTGAGGTATGCATAATGCGGTACCGCATTGAATCTGGCAAATGCGGTTCGTCCGAGCAGTGCATGATAGCCACTGTGGAAGGGGACAATATCGAAGATTAACTCCTCGCTTCGGAAATTGTCCGGAGATCCGAAGACTACCTCCAGTGTTGTTGAGCCCGTGCAACAGGCCTCTACACCTGGGATGACACCTTTAAAGGTGGTTTTGGTGGGTTTGATCCTCGAGGGGTCTATACCCATTTTGCGCACTATATCCTGATAAATCAAGTTCAGGCTGCTGCCACCGTCCACAAGGTCTCAAGTGAGGTGAAATCCGTTAATGATGGGGTCAAGGACCAATGCGGTAGAACTGCCATGACGGATACTGGTGGTTGTGGCCCCTGCGATCGAAGGTGATCGGACAAGAAGACCATGGGTTGAACTTTGGGGCGACTGGCTCCATCACATAGACGTCCCTCAGTGCACGCTTCCGTTCCCGCTTGGGAATATGGGTTGCGTATATCATGTTTACCGTTTTCACTCGGGGAGGAAATTTCTTCTGTCCTCCTGTGTTCGGCGGTCGGGGCTCCTCCTCATCGTCGCTATGCAACCCCTTTTCCTTGTTTTCAGCATTCAACTTGCCAGCCTGTTTGAACACCCAGCATTCTCTGTTGGTGTGGTTGGCTGGTTTATCGGGGGTGCCGTGAATTTGACACAAATGATCGAGTATGCGGTCCAAGCTGGACAGGCCCGGATTGCTTCTTTTAAACGACTTTTTCTGCTCACCGGATTTAGAGCCACTGAATCCGGCATTAACTACCGTGGCTTCGGCATTGTCGCCGTTGTTACGGCGTTTGTGTCTCTTGCGACGTGGCCTGCCGTTGCTATCTTTGGCATCTGAATTGCCAGGGTTTCTTGATGTGTTGTTGCTGCGAGCCAGCCAGCTATCCTCGCCCGCACAAAAGCGGGTCATGAGTGTCGTGAGGGCTGCCATGGACTTCGGCTTTTCTTGGCCAAGGTGTCGGGCGAGCCACTCGTCGCGGATGTTATGCTTAAATGCCGGTAAGGCCTCGGCATCCGGACAGTCGACGATTTGGTTCTTTTTAGTTAGGAACCGAGTCTAGAATATCCTGCCTGATTCCCCTGGCTGTTGGGTTATGTGACTCAAGTCATCGGCGTCCAGTGGTCGCACATAAGTGCCCTGGAAGTTGTCAAGGAATGCATCCTCCAAATTCTCCCAACTGCCAATGGAGTTTGTCAGGAAGCTATTGAGCCAATGCCGAGCAGGTCCTTTGAGTTTTACTGGGAGGTACTTGATGGCATGTAGATCGTCACCGCGGGCCATGTGGAGGTGGAGTAGGAAATCTTCGATCCATACCGCGGGGTCTGTTGTGCCATCATATGATTCAATATTCACGGGTTTAAACCCTTCTAGGAATTCGTGATCCATTACTTCATCTGTGAAGCATAGGGGATTTTCTTTTAGTATATCCGGCGTGACAGTCGTCGTCACGCGTTGGGGCGCGCCCCCGTGATCCGTAGATCGTTCTTGTATGTCCTGCTTTGTTTTCCAATACATCTCGCAGGTTCTGCGTGTTGCCCGGGGCCTTGGTGTTTTTGTTTGACTGGCGACGGGGTGCGGGCTGGACTTCGGGCTGATACGCCGCTTTGTCTCGGCCACGAGGTGGCCGGTCAGCCGCATCATACGCTGGTAGTTTAGGTTTTAATGCTTCCTCCTTGAGTTGGGCTAGCAACCAGCGCTTTGGGTAACTTTTGGTTGGGCGCTCAAGCTCATATTCCTCGGCTGCCAGCACCTCGGTCCATCTATCCGCTAGCAGATCTTGATCAGCTTGAAGTTGCTATTGCTTTTTCTTCAGCTTTTTGCCGTGGCTATAAGCCGGCGCTTGAAGCGCTCCTGCTCAACTGGATCCTCAGGCACGATAAATTCTTTGTCGCGGAGGCTAACCTCGTCATCGGAGAGGGGCATGTAATTGTCATCCTCTGATTCTCCGTCTGCCGCCTGTTCCTTAGGGCTAGCTTTCCCATCCTCCTGCTCGAAGCCTGGCTGGAGTGGATTGTTTTCGTCTTCGGCATTGTCTGCAGCGTCATTGTCTCTTGTGCCGGTATTGCTGCTTTTGCTATGGCGCGGCTTAGAGCGGCGCCGATGACGCCGGTGCTTAGATTGCTTCTTGAGGGGATTATCCGCCGTTGCCTTATTGCCATCGCTTTCTTTGGGGGGAGTCCACCATGTATATATCATATGATGAGGTGGCTGTCCAGCGCCCTGTGGGCGATGGTTCCTGTTCTTCTCCTGCATCGTCGTCCATACCGTCGATTTCTTCGGAGCCGAAATCAAGCATGTCGGTTAAGTTGTCGACAGTGGCTATTAAGTGGGTGGTGGGTGGGGAATGAATTTCTTCGTCGTCCGCTTCCCACTCAAGCCAGACATAGTTCGGCCAAGGGTCTCCTGACAAGGAGAGAGACCACAAATGAATTTAGCACGACGCCCAAGGGCGACTGCTGAAAGATATCCGCGGAGGTAAACTCCATGATCGGTGCCCAATCAGATTCGATAGGCACGGACGCAGGCGGCTTGGAGCCTGTGGCCAAGGACGAATCCAAGGGTCCGGCAACACATGTCTCATAGGGAGTGAAGTCAGTATTCGGCTCTATCGCTGCTGAGTGTGCGGCCTCCGTGGCGGGGTCCATCCACCCATCCTCGGACGGCACGATCTGCTCCGGATTGAGGGTCAGACTAGCCACAGGTGTGATCTCCCGAACACCGTACGACGACAGAGCTAAGTGATGCTCGTCGTGACTGTGCAGCGCATCTGATATGGGATCGAATCCGTGGAAGATCAAGTCTTCGCGGATGTCGGCAGTATAGTTCAAGCTTACAAACCTGACCTGATGGTCAGGAGCGTAGCTCTCAACCTGCTCAAGATGGCCAAGTGAGTTGGCCCGCAGTACGAAGCCGTCGAATACGAAGATCTGTCCAGGGAGAAAAACCTCACCCTGGATCGCATCGTTGCCGATGATCGAAGGAGCCATCAAGCCTTATGGTGAAGACACAGTGGAACTCTCAATGAAAGCACCAATGTCGGTGTCAAACCGGCGGATCTCGGATAGGGGGTCCCGGAGTGTGCGTCTAAGGCGGATGGTAACAGGGGGCAGGGGACACAATGTTTACCCAGGTTCGGGCCCTCTCGATGGAGGTAATACCCTACTTCTTGCTTGATTAATCTTGATGATATGAGTATTACAAGAGTTGATCTACCACGAGATCACAGAGGCTAAACCCTAGAAGCTAGCCTATGATTACGATTGTTGTTGTCCTACGGACTAAACCCTCCGGGGCTAGGGTTACACAGAGTCGGTTAGAAGGGAGGAGATTTACATATCCGAATTGCCAAGCTTTCCTTCCACGCAAAGGAGAGTCCCACCCGGACACGGGACGAAGTCTTCAATCTTGTATCTTCATAATCCAATAGTCTGGCCGAAGGATATAGTCTGACTGTCCGAGGACCCCCTAATCCAGGACTCCCTCACCCCCACTTCCGCCTCTGGCTCAAAGTGTTCAATGTTAAGCCTAAAGTGGTTAGTGGGGAGCACGCGGACTGCGGTGGCACTATGGTGAGCAAGCTCACAAATCCTATCTGGCCCAAAGGCAACTTTATGGACACCGTGAAGCTCTGGCAGCAGGGGTGGTTCTACATAACCGAACCCCGTGGCACCAAGTGGGTGGCTACTCCATAGTTCAGATCCGAGACCCAATGCGGCTCAAATCCTGGAATGCCAACGGCCTAGATTGGGGGGAAGACGGAGAAGTGGCGGCGTTGCAACAACGCATCGCCAAGAAGATGAGGCAGGGTATCAAGCTCACAAACATTATACAGGTGATGCTCTTCCGCTGGATACTCCCATGCCAACGCCGGCTAAGCCCATGTGGGAATTCGATCCGGAGGGCGGCCGCACCCAGACGCACTGTGACGCCCCGAGACCGGCGCTCCAGATGCCTTCCTTGTTTTCCGAGCTTCGTCGTGTGTTTTGTTTGGTTCGTTGCTTTCATTTTTGCATCATGTGCATTGCATCATGTCTTCTTGCACCTCTTCTTAAAACTCAACCAAATAAATTGCATGGTCTTCGGTCCATTTAAACCGAGGGAATTCACGTGGTGGTTCTCTTTACAACATATATCCCAATATTAGGGAGCTATAATAAATATTCCACTATTTTGGAATTCACCTTAACATACTTGCAATTTAATTCCCATGCCCATCCTATCTCAAGTTCTTCCTCAAACTTTCCCAACAATTCTTGTCACTTCTTAGCGAGGCTCCTCTAAAATCTCAGTCTATTTAGAGTCTTTTCGAACGGGATTCAAAATTCAAACATGTGCGAATCTTTTTTTCTCCAAAAATCCTCTTGGCATTTTATTTAAATTCCTCACATTTTTGTGAGTCCAGAAAAATTACCCTCGTGCGCAAATTATTTCCCTAACCCTCTCTTTCTATTTCTTCTCTTTATTTTTCTCTCTTTCTTCTAAGGAGAATAAGAGAGAATAGAAAGAGAGACAGAGATAAGCCAGCCCAGCTGGGCCTCCCAACCTCCTGCGCCGGCCCACCTAGGCCATTTGCACCCTAGGCCCAGCGCCCTGATCTAACCCTAGGCGCAACCTTCCCCCGCTCGACCCCCCTCCTCCTCGTTCCTCCTCCCGCCGCCTCTCGCTACTGCACCGCGTCACCAGGGAGAGGAGCTCCCCAGCACGCGCCCAACCCCCATCTCTACCTCGCAGCCTCTCTCTTCCAATCCCAGTGCCGCCTCCCCCTCGTTTCCCTTCCTCTCGATCCACTGGCCTCTCCCTTGTCTCCCTCCAGCGCAGCTACACACACAACACAGAGAGGGCAGCGCCCAGTGCCCGGTCTCCATGGCTGCGCCCGTTGCCGCCTGCCTTCCTTAGTCAGCGCCCGCCTCCCCATCTCTCCTGTGCCGCAAGCGCTCGAGCCCCCGCTCCGCGCCGGCCCTTGCCCTGTCGTCCGCCGGCCCAGCGAGCCAGACCTCTCCGATGCCCACAGCAGCGACCTCCACGCCTCCCCACCATCATCTCTGGTAGGAAGACACCGCCAAGCTCCGCCCCACGCCCGAGCACCTCCACTGCGAGCTCGCCCGACCCGCGCGGCCATGGCACCGCCGGCGTCCATGGTGTGCCTGCGCCCTGCCCTCCTCATCGTCCTGCTCATTCTGGCCGTGGGCCATAGACGTGCGTTGCCGCTAGCCTCTGTTGCACGCGTCCCATCTTCCATGTTGCATCCCGGCAACACTTTTGTTGTTCGAGCCTACCGCTGCACCTTTGCACCACAACGTTGCTCGCTGCACACCAAGTACCCTGGATCGCCATTTCGTCTACCGCCTTCAAGTGGACGACCGTGGATGTGTGCTGGTGCCACTTGGAATCGTCGAGCCCGTCAAGATCCATACCTGGATCGTCAAGTACCGTCTCCCGGATTCGCCAAGTACCACGCCATCGGTGTCCCTCCAAGATTGATGTTGGAACGTGCACGACTACACGGATTCACCAAGTACCACGACGCCCCCGAAGATTTCGGATTCGACAAGTCCGATGTCGCGCTTGTACAACTACGCTGCCGAGACCGAGAACGGCGAGACCGACCTTGTAATGCTATGCAAAGTACCTCTACTAGTGACTCGAACATCTACAAACCATGTACAACTACCGCCGCTGTGATTTTGACAAGAAAACGTGAACCTCTACCGTCGCCAATATAGCGAGTTCCTCTACCATCGTCATTTACCACTACATCCCCTACTACCGCTGCGGAACGACTACTTCCTCTACTTCCCTCGACGAACTCATTCCGCCCCGAAAAACGCACAGTTCGAAGGTATAGCCACTGAGACGACGCCCGTGAACGAATGCATGTGATGTATGAGATGATCGTGGTTGCACCGTGTCCGAGCTGTTCTTTGCGAGTTCCTCGTTGCCTTGCCGTCGACATGTGGGAACCCGTTATCCGGGAGCACCCCATCATCTTGCATGACACACTCATCGGTATCCTTGTGAGCTACCGGATCATCGGAATGTTGTCGTGGCATCATTTCCACTTCGCCGCCGTGGCACCTTTTCTGTCGTAGTTGTCGTGGCACCCCTTTCCTTTCCGCCACGATGACGTAGAGTTTTGACTCTTCTCTCCTCAAATTTCACGAATATTTTTTTAGGCTCACGCGGGTATCTTGCAATCGTTCCGATGGTTTTGTGATGAGAACATTGTTTTTGGTGCCTCGTGACATTTAGAGGTTGTGGCAGTGTCCCGGGGAGTTGAGCTCTGAGGTGTTGTCGTCACAATTTTATCAGTTTTTTTTTGCAGAATATGAAAATTTGATCCAAATATTTGTATCTTTGTAGGGAAATAACAATAAACTCTTAATTCTATTGCCCAAATTAGTTCATATTTTAAAGATTATAAATGTGAGGGCGTACAATATATCAAAGTTTTTAGGAATTATTTTAGTCTTTATTTTGTGTGGTTATGTAGTACCAGGAAAAAGTGAAGTAAGTTCATTTTCTCCAACATGACAGATAAGTGGCTAATTGAGTTGGTTACCCTGACGATCCTTTGTCCATCCAGAACAGATTTTCTTTTCTTTGTCAAGGAACATATTGTTGGATGCGGATGTATGTAGATGGGCTGTAGGTTGAAGGTGTGCGTGTGTACATTCGGGTGGGCTGAGTAACAGCAGTAGTAGGATTTATGTTTTCATAGGACTTTTCTCAGAGATTACTGCTCAGTCGCAGACACTACCTCAATTGTGCTGCAGAGGAGGAGGGGCCAATGCCGCGCGTTGACGCCCGAGGTGAGCCCATGCTGCGGGTCGAGGATGAAGAGAAGGACATGTCTGAACAGGCTGTGGTGCGGCGGGCACGCGCTGCGTCGCGGGGTTATGAGGAGTGGAGGGCGAGCCATCCGCTCAGTTCAAGTGCATGATTGTTGATTACTGATGCAGTACCTTCGTTGATTATACTGTATGATTGTTGCCTAGTGTGTTTACATGCATAAGCCCTTTTCTTAAATTCCCATCCTTTGCTTTTTCTTCATTTTATTTTGTTTACACAGGTGGTGTGCATAACCTTCGACAGTACTGCAACAGGCCCAATGAAGATGGGTTGACATTTACCATGAAGCTAGATGGGACACTTCAGCTCTGGTATAAATAATCATGTCAATTTTTACTTGTATTGTGTTTGTTCCCCTCTACTTTGAACATTAACAATATGTAGGAAATATATAGCAATTAAATTCAACATCTACAGATCGTGTCATGCTACGCAAGGCACCAGTTCAACGCCATCCCAGACCGTTCATTGCTTTTTCAAGCAAGAGGGAGCCGCATGTATGATTTTGGCATGTACAAAGGGAATTCAAGGGCGATCATTTGTGGTGAAAACTGGTGCAGGTTTTTGAAGACTTCAACCTACGAGAAGGCGACCTTGTCTCCTTCGATTTGACTGAAGACATTCCTATGGTGTACCGCTGCAACCTACCAAGAACATGCGATCAAAACGAAGAGCGTAAAGATCATCTAGAATTAGCTGTCATAACAAAGGGAATTAATCTTACGAAGCAAGAGGAGCGTAACCTACATGACCTTTTGGCGATGAAGAAAGGTTATATAGGTGCATTTTTTGTCCACCGCTTCACCAAGTCGAACATAGCAGGAAAGACAATGGTATGTTTTTGGTTTACTAGTATTTTCTATTTTGTATGCAATTTTCTTTGTTTTTTCATGGAGAGAAAGTTTAATGATATGCTATTGTAGCTGAAACCAGTGAATACACTGATATGTGTTTTTGCATATCCTTTTGTTTCCCATAACTGAAGATCCTTATGTAATATATGTAGATGTAGCTGAAGATCCTTTTGTTTACTGCTCCTTCACATATTTGATAAATTTTCTTCCTATGACGGTGCATACAGAGATTACCGGTGAAAGTTGTCGACGCCCTGAAGACCCCAAGAGAGGAGATACTAGGAGATGGGCTTGCTGGCATTCGGCTGTGCAAGGACAGTTTCATGCCGGTCAAGTACCACAAGTGTGATGATGGCCGCATCATCTTCGGCAAGGGATGGAGTGATTTTTGTTGACAGTGAAGATCTTAAGGTTCATAAAGCCGTTCTTTTCGGTTTCAAGACCACCACCCGTGAAGATCATCAGATCGAGGTGGTTATGATAATGCTGACCGAGGAACCACAAATGTAGCACAACAACGCAAGAGTGTCCTTTACACTAGGTATAGTGCGAAAACTATTTTGATAGCAGTTATGCATCTATGGGGTTACGTCTTCATTATGTCTTGGGTGATGATGACTATGAGAGGAGGAAATGTTGCAGTTAGAGTAAATGCTAGGATTCGGCACTATTCAAGACTTAAAATTGGTCTTTCACATGTGGTTGCTTTATTGGCTGTTGTTTCCCTGGCTATAATCATGAACAATGATAATGCAAATGGAATCGTTAAGGGGGGTTTATTAATATTTTAAATCATGGAGTTAAGATGGTAGAACTACCTATGAGTGTTTGTGTAGGAGATGTGAGAAGGGCATCAGTTTTGTTCTTGACTCTTTGGCAATGCAGGAATAATGTGAGATTACAAAATAAATGGTATAGTGATCTTATGATTCTTGTTTAGCTAATTTTCTTGTGGATCATGGGATGGTCTATATTGCAGATGAAGGTGGTAAACAAAGAGGTGCTGATGTTGGGAGCAAAGAGGTGATGATGGTCTATATGCGCATGCTAGAGCATGTAGCAGGTGAATTGTACAGTTCATCCCAAGTGTCGAGTCATAGGGTGCTGCGGTGTCGCCGGCGCATCTCTGCCGTAGTTTTATTTTTTGGACCATCATGTTATGTCTGGCTGGGCTTGCTACCATGTACGACTTGTGCTGCTAGTTGATTACTTTAGTTTCTAGATATAGTTTGTATCAGGGGCTTGAAAGACCATGTGGTTTCTGTTAATGGAAAATCAGAGGGGACGACCCTTCTTTTGATTAAAAAAATGGACTTACTCTATGCAATTAAAAAATAAAATTTCTCTATTCAAACCCAGGTGAGAACAGTATTCATTATAAATCTAAAATAATCTTTTGGTAAAATGGCTATCGCATTCTGTATCATAGCTAGCGAAACCGAAACAAAATAAACGTCTTAAGTATAATATCTCGTGAACATGGATCAAATTAGGCAAGACAGCTAGAATAAAGGATGAGTCAACTTGCAGGAAATTTGAACTTTCGACTTACTAGCAGTATAATAAAGTTTACAGACTATCAGCTAGATAAATAGAAGAAACATTTTAGGTTGATTCATTCTTCCTTTCGGACTTCTTTGACCACCTAGATGGTTTGGCGAGATGCTGGCACTGACTCTCGAACCCCTTCTGGAAGTTCACCAACCGCCTGTATACGTCGTAGGTGGCATACACATCCATGGAAGCATAATAGATGTTCTTCAAGGGAAGGGAGCTTCTGCCCATATATGGTGGTCATCTTCTATGAGAGCGTCCTTCAACTTGTTGTAGCTGTGGTGGATCATGGAACCAGCATAGTCAGCCAAGCCATACTTTGGATTAATCGTCACTGGATCAGGCACTCTCCACATATTTTGGATATCCACAAAGTTTTGTACCACCAGACTAACATGCTTGAGTTTTTTCTTGTCATTGTTGATGTCCACCCCAACAAAGGTGTACTCCTCGTCGAGCAGGAAGGTGGCAAGCAGACCGCAGTGCTCATCAGCAACGCTTATGTGGTACACGAGGACGTAGATGCCAACGCATAACTGGACCACGACCGCCATCTGTGTCGGACCACGAGGCCAGGTGTACTCCACAACTAGTGCAACTATCTTCTGGTCATCATTCTGCAGCCAGTATTTGAATCTGCCAATGTAGTACTCAACACAGCTAGCCTTGTTCGTATACTTCACACAAATTTCGGTATTTCCATCTGCCCTAGTAGCATAATCATTCTCGAATGCCATGCCGAAGGACTGTAATTGATGAAACCAGTATAAGACATGAAGAATGACAATAACATGATGACAATAAGCTGAGATGAATATGACGACAGATAGTATAGCAATTATGGCGCAATTGAAAGTTTATATAAACAAGTGCATGAACAATTTAAACTAAACAAGTACTCCCTCTGTAAAGAAATCACTAAAGCAGTGAACCAAAATTGTTATATTTCCTTGCAGAGGGAGTATATGCGAATTAACAATCAAACTTTACGCTCTTGAAATATTTATCTGAACAACTTCATCAACAATCAAGAATAAACATGTATCTATGAATTGTTCATCTCCCATGCAGATGAAACTGTGTGTACAAACTAAAGAAGCAGGAGAAAAACAAGAAATTGACAAGAGAACGAACTAGATGTTGCATGCACATGAATCTGTGTGCAAAATTCTCATAAGGCAACGGACTACATGTTGCAGGCAGATTAATCTGTGCGCACAAAATAAAGAAGCAAGAGAACAAGAAATTGACAAGAAGAAGGCCATCGTATGTGCTGCTACTGGAGAACTAGTAACAAAATTGACAGGAAGGAGAACTCACCGATCCAAAAGCCAGATTGTTGGGAGAGTGGGCGACGGAGAGGAAGAGGGAATGGAGAGGATGCAGAGGCGGAGGAACCGTTTTTGGAGAGTCGTGGCAGTGAGGACGAAGCGCCCTCACGCATGCCCGTCCTAAATAATTGGGACGGGGCTCGTCGCGCCTGTTGGAGTCCTCACTTCCTTTCTCATGTTCACATTTAAAATGGGCTCATCCCATAGGCCCGTATAAGAAAGCACAAGAAGCCCAAACACTTCACGGTTGAGATTACTGATCTAAACTTGCTAAAAAAATCTCAAAATAAAAAAATAGCAAAAAAACATTACGTGATCTAAAACTACCTCTTCGTGAGATCCCAAATTCCCAATATTTCCTTGTGGTGGGTTGTTAGAGAATCCCCTATAAATAAACATTACGTGATCTAAAACTACCTCTTCCTGAGCTCCCAAATTCCCAATATTTCCTTGTGATCGGTTGTTAGAGAATCCCCTATAAATATGAAGCTTTTCACGGCATAGATCGTATACCTCGACCCCACGCCTCCCATACCTAGCCTTCCATGACTACACCGAATTACCAACCCACGCCGCCCAAAGTAGCTCCCAGGTCGGTGAAGCCGACGGAGCCGTCATCTTCAAAGCCTGCATCGGTGAATCCTGAGATGAAAGAGAAGGGCACGTCAGAGAAGCCGACGAAAGAGAAGGGCACGTCGGAGAAGCCGGCGAATCAAAATATGAAAGTGAATGGAAATGGAGCCGGTCGCCATCGAGAGAATCCTCCGGTAACGATCGCGATCCTTGTATTTTGTATACACCCTCCTTCCCAAGTCTGCATGTAATCCCAAGTCTGCATTCAACTTTGTTTAAAAAGAAGCAATCGAATCAAAAAAATACTCATAGTACTCCTAAATGCCTGATCAAATACACAGTAGACAGAATACAAAGTAGTTTTGTACGTAAGTTGCACGCCTCACTTATTTGGCATTGAGAACATCAAATGTATGTACTATATTAAATTTTAGGTTGACGAGAAAGAAATGAAAAAACTAAAGAGAAAGATGGACAGTAGGATCACATGTTACATTCCTAATATGGTGATTATCTATAAACTATTGATCTTGTGATCATGTATGCAATTATTTTCGTAAGCGTGACGCCTGAAACTTTAGTAGTGTACATAGAACAAATTTTGCTCTTCCTACAAAAAATCTATACTATTATAAGTCAATTTGCCCACAGAGATAGCTAGTTTTTCTATGTTTGGTGTTCATTATATGTCCTAGAAGCTCTATAATTTCATGGAGTACTATAGAGCACAATTTTGATATTGGCATAGATTAGATCTAGTCGGTTCTATGCGTGTTTAACTGAATATCATACAGAATCTAATCACACTATTTGTACATTCAGGGAACTCAGGTTTCTTCATTCCTGCAATACGAGAAATTCATAAAAGAATTGAACGCACAGCAACTGACGTACATCAAGTTGATTAGACTGGGTGAACTTCTCAAGACTCCTGGCATGAGAATGAGACGTCTACTGTGCCAGGCCATCGCTTATTCATATGATGCAGAGCAGGATGCCTTTATAATTAATGGGAGACCATGTAGGATCACACTAAAAGATCTGGAGCATATAACAGGCCTGCCCTGCATGGGGAAGAATCACGTCTCTTCAAATCACAACGATACTTTCGAGTTGTGGAAAGAACTGAAAGACCCCAATGACACAAAAGTTACTTTGAAAGGATTGCTAGCCAAGATGAAAGGCGACAGCACACCTAATTTTGTTAGGCCAATTGTCTTGTACACCATAGGCAAATATGTATGCCCGACAACACAGCAGTATGTGGACAACAGATACCTTGGGATTGTTAGAAACGTTGAGACAATAAAGAGCACCAATTTTGGATGGCTTACACTTGACCATCTTATGACTAGCGTCAGGAAATTTGTAAATGGTGGAGCAAATCTGGAGGGCAACCAACCACTGCTGCAAGTAATACAATCATTATTAAGATACAATACATTTAATTTTATGGACAATTTTCTAAGCTCTTTTTGTTGTAATGCAGACGTGGTACTACGAGAAGTGGAGGGTGCACCAATTGGACTCTACCATCTCGTATGCATCAAGGTTAAGGCCGCTGATCCAAAACTGGAGTGAAGAGAAGGCACGGAAGGTTGACAACATAATCAACAAAAATTATATAGGGGTTGGAGAGGTAAAGTGTTAGTACCGTGTGCCTGGATTATCTACCATATGTTTTGAATGATACTAACGACACTAACATACAGTATGTCGATGACCTGCTGCAGCCTTTCAATCTGCCACCAGTTGGGACGCCGGTCAAACCAAAGACTGACGGTCAGGTAAATGATGAACATCAGGCACAAATATATATTATAACTTTGCAAGTACAATCGAAGTCATATGCTTCCAACTGCTTGTAATTTGCAGGATAAGGCACTCATGGGCCGTGTATTGACTGATTTGAAAGAAGTTGCCTCCATTGTGCGGGAAGCCAGTGCACAACAATTTGATAGGATGAGCACTCTTGAAAAAAGGGACGAGTGCCCTAGGCGTACACTTGCGAACGACTGACGCACGGACGACCTCATCACAGAATTCAATGTAAGTATACCATTATGAGTTTCTATAAATATTTTTACTATCAATACTCTCCACACTAACACATTTTTTTAAAGAACCATCGCTATGGAATATTTGATGTTGATCGCCTAGGAGTAGAGGACATACAGCTATCTGACCTGGGAGTACCTACGGACCAAATGGAGGTCCCAGGAGAGAATACTACTCACCAGCAAAAACAAAAAAAGACACGGAGGTCATTACCAAAGGCATTTCTACTAAGGGAATAGAAAAAGATAACATGGATGCCCCCATAAAGAACGTAGCCGAAGATTTGCAGCCTGCTCCTAGTTTGCAATCGCGAAAGCATTCAAAAACCACCACAAGCCTTGAAGCTTTCATGGTGATACATATTTCACATCTAACTGATTTTGTTTTAAGTTAATGCAGATTCGTAGCTAACATTTGATCTTCCACGTTCAGGATGAAGAAGACAGAGCAGGTACCAAAAGAAGAGATCAAGATGATGAAGATGTCAGTATTGAGGTGGGGGGAGAGGCAGGTATCAAAAGCAAACACCGGTCTGCCAAGGCTAAGGCAATAAGGGACCCGGAAGAGATCCATGTCTTCCCAGTTGACGAGGACAACTATGATGATTCTTTAGCAAAGCAGCGACAAGATAGTGTGGTTGATTCCATGCTACCAACTCATACGAGCATCCGGAAAAGAGTGTCATCTTCATTATTGTGCAATGAAGATTATGTTCTGTACGATAGTGATAAGAAGAGAAAGAAAAACACGACTCCATCGGAGTCTACCAACGATTCCATGTACACAAAGAATACAAAGAGGAAAAACCGTGCAAGCATTTTTAAAGATACAGACACAGGTGCTTCGAGGCTAGAGACCGACCTTGACGAGTTTCGACAGAATTACGTGGCCGAAATTGTCAACACCTCAGATCTTGATAAACAATTGGTGGTAATTGATGACATTGTTCTACTACAGAAGCATCTGCAATGCCTCACCAAGACAGATGGAGTTTTAGATGACAAATGGTTGGGTGACGAAGTAAGATATTTGCCAAATTATTTTATCAATTTTCTTTTGCACAGTACAATTAACTTGAATTTTGTTTTAGTTGGTTATTGCTATGATTCAGATCATGTGTCATGCTCATCCTAAGGACATAAGGGATGGGAAACTTGTTTACATTGAGAGGGTGGCCGGCGTCGCTATGCTCGAAAGAGATGGTAAGGTAGAGAACTGCCACGAGGACGCTTTGGCGGGCAGTCATGGAACAACAGAAGGAGACAACTACCTCAGACATGATCTGGTACCATCTAACCATGACATAAACACATTTATTTTTGTAATCATTATGCATGTTGATGTAATCATCTTTGCTGTCCAGGTTTTTCTATCTATGAACATGGTGAACACCCACTAGTTCCTTGTGGTCGTAAACCCCAGAAGGAGGGAGATTCAGATTCTTGATTTACTTTTCAGCTACGTAGTAACACAAGTGCTTGACGTGGTGAGATTTTAAAAGTCTTTCAATATAACACATCAGTTAGCATCATACCTATCCTTGAACCATGATAAACTTCTCATACCATGGGCTTTGGCAGACACGTGGGGTGGAAGCACATCTGAGAGCATCGATGCGAATCAATGGACCACAAAGCTATGCATGGCAAGACATTAGCGTGACCCAATGGACAGTAAAGCATGTTCCTATGCCAAGACAAGATGACAAGTCAGTCAACAGTATTAGCTTCTAAATATGTTTTTAATTGTTAATACGTGAAATGGTGCTAACAGAATTAATTGTTGTAGTTATTATTGTGCACTCTACATGCTGAAGAACATCGAATTCTTTACGGGAGAAGATCTTACGCTGCGTTATGACCAAGTACGTAGAGTAACACCTAAAATTCTGTCAATTTTGTAAACATATGGAATGATACTAACATATCCTCCCATGCGGGCATACATTGACAATTATAGAAGAGAGCTGCCTGTTGTCCTTCTTAATTCGCCCTACAAAAAATTGAAGTCCATGAAAAGGCTGAAGAGTACAATGCTAGCCTATCGGATGCAGCTGCGATTGAAGATCATGAAGATGCAAGCAGTTAATCTAGTAGTGGTTCATTCTTAGATCTGGAGTGTACACTTGGTTATGAAGCGGTAGAGTAGGGTGTGGTTTGGTTTTAGTCCCGAAGAAGGTTTCCTAGCCATATTTATAGTCCAGTGCAGATTAATCAAGTTGTAATATTTCACGGTACTGGTTCCAAATACTATTCTTGAAATAAATTTGGTCTGCATGGGAGACGCTGAAACATATATTTGCTTTTTACAACCAAAACTTTTGAAGCTTAGGAAGTTTAAATGAATTCTTAAATTTATATTTAAGTGTCGTCGGAGTCTGGACAATATTCAGAATAATTACATCGCAAGTTAAAAGTTTCAGAATTTTTGTAACATCGCTAGTTAGAAGTTTCAGAATTCTTTTAACATCGCTAGTTAGAAGTTTCAGAAAAAATTCAACGAGTGCTGAAATATTTTGGCATCGCTAGTTAGAAGTTTCAGAATTTTTTAACATCGCTAGTTAGAACTTTTAGAAAAATTTCAGTGAGTGCTGAAATATTTTGGCCGAAATTCAGTGAGGCTAAAATATTTTGGCTCAAAGGCAAATATTGCAGTGAGTGCTGAAATGAATGAAGTTCAGTTGTTTCATCGAATTTTCACCGAAGTGAAAACCATGGTGGCAAGCCATCTTAAGCAGCACCAGACATGATTCAGTATTATTAACAAAATTTGGTCTCACATATACGAGGAAAAAAGGTATGAGCATGAGCATGCAAGATCGGATGGGCAATAAAATAGCTTCACAAGAGAGTAAAATACTTCACGTGTGAAGACTCAATCTTAGTTGACTTTAGAACCAGTTTTCATCCTAAAAGAGGTCCAGTGAACTACTTATAAGCAATAATAAAAGCGATCCAGTTCTTTTGGCTGATTTTCAAAGAAACGGCAACGATATCTTTTTGATGATCGTGATTCTCTGGAGACCTACGTGTTGTTACGCAACTTACCTTGTTTTTTTAAGCCATAAATTACCTTTGCTAAACTCTCCACGCCCCCCTAATATTCAACCAGGTGGATCCCCTCCCTTGATTTCCTCCAACCAAAGAAATCTATACGTAGATATATGCCCGCGTTGTTACGATCCCTATAAATAGGGATCCTTTGAAACCTCGTAGATCATAGTCCGTCCTTCTGCGCCGCCCAAACCAGCAAGACAGAAGGACGGAGCAACCCAGGAATCCAGCAAGACCGAACGACGGAGCCAAACATGAATCCTCTGGTAACTCCCCATGATCTCAGTCGCTGCTATTTTTCGTGCCACAATCTTCCTCCCATGATCTCTTGCTGCAACCCCACTCAGCACATTTAAAAAAAATTTAGTTGGGGGCGTTAGGAGAGGGCGCTAGGATTTGTTTTCTACCAGATTGGCAGTTCATTGATTAATTCCAGGCTAAATCTTAGCGTCTGGTCTTGTCGATGCCAATTAGTGCAGCGGGCGCTTGCCTTCTTTTTTTCCTTCCGCATGAGTTATGGAAGGCATCGATGGCCCATGTTTTAATTCCATACTACTGACCATGATTAGCGCCTATAGTTGAGGAGACCATGGTTGGATAGTTTTTTATTTTCCAATCTTTATTTTATTTCAGATAAGTGCCTTGCAATGGAGATTACCTTAGATGACCATTCAAACGTAACCAAGCTGAATCACATGATAGTATTTGCACATACATGGAACTCAGCATGCTTGTACCTCATGTAGTAGCGTAGAGCACAATTTTTATGTTGGTATATATAAGCTGTATTCATCTGTATGAGTGTTTAAATTGTATACCATGCTGAATCTAATCACACTTGCACATCCAATGAACCCAGGATGCTTCTTTGCCGCCATATGAGGAGTTCATAAACGGATTAAACACGCAGCAAAGGATGTACATCCAGTTGATAGGAATGGTGGACTTCTCAAGACACCTAGCATCAAAATTAGACGTGTACTCCACCTGCCGTTTATGTTAACTTAATTATGAAACAATCATTGTCGTTTCACAAATAACATTTGATCTTCCACGTACAGGATGAAGCATTCGAAAGAGCTGCTGCAAAAATCAAACAGGATCTCAGTGGTGTTCATAAGCTTTTGAAAGAGGTGGATGATATCCAGGGAGCTCCTAGTTTTGATAAGCAAATGCATTCCAAAGCCACCACAAGCCTTGAAGATTTTCAAGTGATGCACATTTTACCTATAATTGAGCAAGAATCTGCTAAAGGCTATTTTGTCTGATAGAATCCGTTCAACAGATGGAGTAAGCAGCACTCTGTGAAGGCTACGGGATCGCGAGATCCTGAAGAGCCTCGTGCCTTCACACATGATGACAGCCATGATGAATCCTTTCAAAAGCAGCAACAAGTAAGTGTGGTTGAATCGATGCCACCAAATCATGGGCGCGAAAAGAAAAGGGTGGTATTGCAATTATTTAAGAATGACGAGTATGCTTCGTACGACACTGAGAAGAAAAAAAGGAAAAACAATACTCCACCAGAGTGTACAAATGATTTCGAGGACACGAAAAGTAAAAAGAGGAAAATCGGCTCCAGCAACTTAAAAAAGGGGTCAGAAGTTCCTGAAACCCTGACGGACCAGCTAGACGTGGTTCGACAGGATTTCGGGGCGTCATTGATCAACACTACCAATCATGAAAAACAAATGGTCTTAGTTGATGACATTGTCGTGCTAAGCATTTGCAATGCCTCACCCATAAAGATGAATTTGAGGATGGTGTATGGTTGGGTGACGAAGTAAGATAGCATTTCACAAATTAGTTTATGAAGTTTTATTTTTGTACAATACAATTAACTTGATTATTGTTGTAGGTGGTTGATGCTGCGATCCAGCTCATGCGTCATGATCAGCCAATTGACACAAGGGACGATCAACTGGTTTACATTGAGAGGGTGGCCGGCGTCGCTAAGCTCGACAGAGATGGTAGGATAGAGGAGTGCGACGAGGATGCTTTGGCAGGCATTCCTGTAACAACACAAGGCACCACCTACCTGAAACATGATATGGTATTTTAAGCTGATGTAGAACAGATTTTTTTATTACTATGCACGTTGATCTAATTATACTTGCACTCCAGGTTTTCCTACCTACGAATAGTTTAAACACCCACTGGTTCCTTGTGGTTGTAAACCCCAGAAGGAAGGAGATTCAGGTTCTTGATTCACTTTTCCACTCTATGATACCCAGAGAAGTAAATAACATGGTGAGAATTTCAACATATTTAATTATAAGAAAGGATTTAACATAGTACGTAAATATTAGTAGTTGGCAACTTCTCGTCCCATTGGGCTTACAGGTACGTTGGATCGAAGAACATCTGAGAGCAGCGATGTGAGTCAATGGGATTAAAAGCAATGCATGGGAAGACATTAACGTGACGCAATGGCCAGTACGGAATATTAATGTGCCAAAAAGCTGATGAGACGTCAGTCAACAATATTAGCTTTTGTTTTTGTTTTAGATTGTTAATATCTAAAATGCTAATCTAACAACATAAAATGTTGCAGTTCTTGTTGTGCACTGTACATGCTGAAGAACATCGAATTATTTATGGGAGTAAAACTGAGGTTGCAATATGACGAAGTACGTAGAGTAACACCTAAAATTCTGTCATTTTCTGAAACATAAGGAACGATACTAACATATCCTCGCATGCAGGCCTACATCGACAAGTTCAGAAGAGAGCTACCTGTTGTGCTTGTCGATTCACCCTACAACAAAATGAAATACATGAGTAGGTTCAAGCAGTACCATGCTAGGCAATCGGATGAAGCTGCGGTTGAAGACAACGAGGATGCAAGCAGTTAGTCCAGCATTGTGGTTCATTCTTACATGTGGAGTGTACACTTTTCCATAAAGCGATAGAGTAGGGTGTGGTTGGGTTTTAGTCCCGAAGAAGGTTTCCTAGCCGTGTTCTTTGTCCATTGCACATGAGTCAAGTTGTAAAACTTCAATAATATTGGTTACTATATTTTGCTTCAAATAAATTTGGTCTCTATGGGATCTCGTAGAAATCTATATTTGCTTTTTACTACCATGTGACAGTAATGGTGCTTGGGGCAACCCTAGAATAATAGTGGATTATGATATGTCTATTTTCATACGAGAGAAAAATTTATTAAAGCATGAGCATAGCCTTACAACATAAGTCAAAAATACTGCCTGATTCAACATGCAATCCCAGCTATGTCTCGTAGGCAGGCCGCAAAGCCAAAAAAATAGAGCATAGGATAACAAGAGTAAAAGCACGTACCATAGGGGGCGTCTGCAGGTGCGGCAACGCTGAATTGAAGCGATCACCTTCAGGAGCACAGTGGTGTGGCCATGGTACATCCATCCTGCCTCAAGGAATCACATAGCATGTTCTGTCATAGCCCTGCAAAACAGAGGAAAAATTACTACTTGTACTAACCTTGTCAAGTGTGTGCATGTAACAAATGTTGGACATAACTAAACATGGAAGAATGAAATGCAACATATGGAAGAATCGAATGCTCATTCCTTTCTCTCTGCTTTTTGCAAGGACCATTACTCTCCCTTTAACAAGGCTAAAACATCATAATAAGACTTAACAGCAATCTTGAAAAGGTGGATATCCCATGTGAATCTAATTTTTCATATAAAGCACATGCCAAGTCTGTTGATCCCAGTCCAGCAATTGCACAAGAAGAAGCGAGCATCATCAATATTGAGCAACATAAGCTATGAATTGTTTATAGTACATTCCAAAATTAATAGCTTATCATCTCTATTGATCTCCAAATCTGACCTATCAGCCAAATTGAAAGAATACATGTTAAATGCAACGATTGAACGTTCGTAGATCATGCAGTCGGGGCTGGACGAATGGGGCTGGCCGTCGAGGCCGGCGGCCGGCTTCATCTAGTCACACAGAACATGATCCATGCCCAACCACCTTGCCATCAGACGAGATGCATGGCCAGATCAAAGCTGCAGCCATGGCTGAGAAATGATATGTAGAGGACGCAAACAACCAATTGGAGTGTGGGAAAGAGGTTGCCTATAACCTTGTGACTATAGGCACCCGCATGGAGGACTGGGAGGTGGGATGGCGCCGACTCTTCACCGGCGGCCGCAGCGGGGAGGACAGTGGGCCTCCTCTCGTGTTCGTTGAAAAGGTGGTGCGAGATCGCGAGGGAATTGGGTAGAGGAAGGGAGGGTGTCGGTGTCAAAACCAGCGGATCTCGGGTAGGGGGTCCCGAACTGTGCGTCTAGGCCTGATGGTAAAAGGAGGCAGGGGACACGATGTTTTACCCAGGTTCGGGCCCTCTTGATGGAGGTAAAACCCTACGTCCAGCTTGATTAATATTGATGATATGGGTAGTACAAGAGTAGATCTACCACGAGATCGGAGAGGCTAAACCCTAGAAGCTAGCCTATGGTATGATTGTATGTTGTGGTTATGGTATGATTGTATGTTGTGGTTGTTGTCCTACGAATTAAAACCCTTCATTTTATATAGACACCGGAGAGGGTTAGAGTTACACAAGATCGGTTACAAAGGAGGAGATATCCATATCCGTATTGCCTAGCTTGCCTTCCACGCCAAGTAGAGTCCCATCCGGACACGAGACGAACTCTTCAATCCTGTATCTTCATAGTCCAACAGTCCGGCCAAAGGATATAGTCCGGCTGTCCGGAGACCCCCTAATCCAGGACTCCCTCAGTAGCCCCTGAACCAGGCTTCAATGACGATGAGTCCGGCGCGTAGTATTGTCTTCGGCATTGCAAGGAGGGTTCCTTCTCCGAATACATCATAGAAGAATTTGAATATGAGGATAGTGTCCGACCCTGAAAAATAAGTTACACATACCACCGTAGAGAGAATAATATTTTCGCAGATCTAATTTGCAGGCTTGTTTTGGCAGCATGACGATATGTCATGGCCCGGTGATTATTCGAACCGTTACCTTTAACCAGCCCCGCACATAACGCGAGGCAGTTTTCGACACGTTTTGTCAAAGCAGATATTGTGTCCCCTTATTACGGGATTCTCATCAATACGGGCGTGGGTAACCCAACCGCGCCATCAATTACGGCGCTTGGGGTATAAGCAAGTTTTACCAGGCAAGTGGGGAGGCTTAGCTTCGTCCGCCCATATAAAGGGATAAGGATTCACCTTTCTATCCACGCCTTCTTCCTCCTTCGCTCATCCGCTTTCGCACACTCGAGCTCTAGCGCCCAAGTCCGCACTTCCCACCTCAACCTTCCCCAATCACATCCGGAGTGGGAGGCAGCTGGATGGTCTCCTCCGTCATGGAGGGAGACATTAAGAAGCTGCACGGAGCCGGATACTTAGCCGTGAACATCACGCATCGGCTGCCCGCCGCGGGGCAGATCGTCCCTACCCCGGAACCTCACGAGAGGGTAGTTTTCCTTCACCACTTCCTCCGCGGACTAGGGTTTCCCCTCCATCCATTTGTCCGTGGTCTCATGTTCTACTACGGGCTGTACTTTCATGATCTGGCCCCGAACTTCATCCTCAACATTTCGGCATTCATCGTCGTGTGTGAGGCTTTCCTCCGCATCCGGCCCCACTTCGGCCTGTGGTTAAAGACCTTCAATATCAAGCCGAAGGTGGTACGAGGCCAACAAGCAGAATGCAGCGGAGCCATGGTGGGCAAGATGCCCAACATTATATGGCTCGAAGGCTCCTTCGTGGAGACAATAAAGGGATGGCAGTCGGCGTGGTTCTACACCACCGAGCCGCGCGACGCCAAATGGGCTGCAGCCCCCGAGTTTCGATCCGGATTCCCTACACGGCTCACTTCTTGAAAAGAGAAGGGCTTGTCATGGGGTTCATCGGTAGAGCTGGATGGACTCTAGAAATGTATCCGGAGTATGGCGAGCAAGAAGCTCAAGCTTGTCAACATAGTCCAAGTTATGCCCATCCGCCAGATGCTCCCGTGTCAACAATGGGATTTTACCTTATGGGAGTTCAACCCGGCCCAGCACCAGACTCTGAGCGAGCTCTTCGATATGACGCACAAGGACGTCTGGAAGGTGCTGTTCAAGGGCGCCGAGGTCCCCCCTTCTCTCGCCAAGGACCGCGGACTAAGCGCAAAGCGCCTAGCGCGTTCGGTGAGTTCAATACGTCCCGTATGACTTTTATTTTCCCTAGATTAATCATGTGCGGGGTCTAATCTCCATGCCATTGATAGGACTGGGTGGAGATGTCGGGGTGGATTAACTTTCCGACCCCTTTGCCCGAAGATACTGCGGGCACTCTCCTGACGGAGATGCTGACTCTGGCTCCTTACAAGGTGCCGGAGAAGACCAACAAGGCCAAGGGAGCCCGAAAGAGTTCCCGGCGCCAGGTGTTATCGGACTCATCGTCTGATAACTCTGCGGCACACTCCTCCCCCGAAGACAAGGAGGAAGAAGAAGATGCTCCCCTCCAGGCGGGGGAGACAAGAAAAGGAAGGCTGCCCCAACTAGGGAGGCCGAAGGGTCCAAGAAGGGGAGGACTCTCCTTCTGGACAGTTCCACCGCCGCCGACGAGGGCGAAAACGAGTGGTTACCCAAGTCCAAGCCCCCGGGGAGATCGTAAATATTCTTATACCAGAGTAACTCATAGAATTCCTTTGTACTGTTTTTCCTAATGCCGAACATAATTATGCAGGCCGCCACGAGCCAGTATCGATGTATCATCGGATGGCTCCCTGGGCTCGTCGGACATGGATAGCGATCCAGTCCCGACCGCCGCCTCCCCTCATCCTGCTGACGATGCCAAGGTGCTGTCTCAAGAGGCACCAGGTCGAGGGGATACAATCCTGGAGGCGCCTCAAGGCGACCTTCCGAACTCCGGGAGCCGAGGGGACGGGGCCCCTGAGAGCTCCAAGTTCGGCCCTCAGCCGAACACCGCGCCGGAACCTCTAGCAGTTCCAGGCTCGGGCAGGCGGCCTCCTTCTAAGAGGGGCAAGACGCCTGTGCTAGTGACCTCTGTCCATCCAAAGGCGCCGGACAATCTGCTGGAAGCGCTTCGCAGCGCTTCCATCGACGAGGAGCACCGCACTATCATGAGTGTGGTGATCCTGAAGGTTCAGTCCGCCAAGAGCGGATTGACTGAAGCATGTGCCGGCCTTCTAACAGGCTTTGAGGTAAGTGTTTTTAAAATGTAGTAGAAATATTACCGCATATACAGTAGCCCCTGATGCTTTGTTCGGTGTTCACAAAGAAAAGCCGAACAGAGGATCAAAAAATATCGCAGGAGTTTAATAGAAGTATGTCAATATGCATATGCAGGCTTCGCTCCTGGCGTCCGCCGCACTGACTGCGGAGGTCGCCGTACTGAAGCAGGACCTCGAGGGTTCCAGGAAAGAGCTCGGCCTTGCCAAGAGGCAGCTCGAGGAGAACAAGGGTAAGTAGTACCCTGTCTATAGATATGTGTATATAGAAGAAGATGCGATTGCAAAATGACAGGATCATTGTATGTTTGCCAGGGGCCACGACCGAGGTGGCGACCCTGAAGCAAGCGCTAACCAAGGCCGAAGATAAAGCGGCCAAGGAGCGCACCGAGCGAGAGAAGCACGAGGCTCGGGTGGGCGAGGTGCAGCAAGAGCTCCAGGATCTCGTGACGAAGCACGTGGCGTTGGAGCTTGACTCAAAGACGCGGAAGTCCGAGCTTGCCGCGGCCCTTGAGAGTGCAAAAAGTGCCAAGGCCGAGGCCCAAAAGGCCCTCCAAGAGATCGACGCGATGAAGAAGATAGCGGCGGGTAAGGCTTTCTATATGCAAAGAAGGCATGTAAAAGTAAATTAGCGATTACTTACCCCAATCCGGAGCCCTCCAGGAGCATTCACAGATTTACCCCGCAGTGTGTCCGATGCCGTACAATTTTACCAGGCCGAGGATGGAAGCTCAACGGAGAAGCTGTTCTGGTCTCAGTATGCTGAGGCCGAACACCCGGTGCCAATGAGCGACCAGCTGAAGCAGATGGTCGAGCTACATAAGGCGGCCGATCAGGCCATGAAGAGCTTTATAGTCCGGCTGTGGCCTGGCGACGCCCTTCCGAACAGCTTCTTCGGCCTGGTGAGGTGGCTTGTGGATGCCTGCCTGCGGCTGGAGGTCGTCAAGCAATCTTCCTGCATTGAAGGTGCACGCCGGGCTTTTGCCCGTGTGAAATTGCAGTGGGTCAAGCTAGATGCCGTGAAGCTGATCAAGGAGGGGCTGCCGGAGGGCAAGGAGCACCTCCACCCCGAGATGTACTACGAGGGTGTTCTGCCGGGTACCCGTCTCATCGCGGACGAGTGTTCGAAAAAAGTAATATTTGAATGAGACTCGCTCGTTTTATCCTGTGTTTATGAAAACTTGTTTCATATGCGCTACGCAACGCTTGTTTGAATTTAAAATATTACCTTCTGTTTGGCTGTTTATCCAATCTGAGAGATGGCTAGTCCTCGGCTTCTGCCCCCATGCTACGAGTGCTGGGGTGTTCGGGATAAACCTGAGCACTCTTGTTCCCATGTTTGGGTCCTTCAAGGGAGGTGCTCAGCACAGTGAACAAGGCAACCGGACTAATAATGCATTATCACTCTCACTTAGCCATAGAATTCTATAATTTTAAATTTCGGCGAAGCCCCTGGTATTCGGAAGGCTGAATTCGGGGCGCGATACACGCCTTTAAGCCGGACAGGCCCGGCTCCTCGCTCTAAGCGGCATAAGTCTTTAGGGACTCGAAATCCTCGTCAAACAGTGAGCAGTCTCTCGCCTTATCATGACAGTCAGTTTAGCTTTCTCTACTGAGGTGCTGAACCCAGCAGAACTGGGGCACAATCGCAGTAGTTCTCCTAGCGCTACCTTAGCCGATAGAGCGGAACGTAAGGTACCAAAACATAGGAGCCGAGCAAACCCAACATTTGACCAAAGACATGATTCGGAGCTGATGCATATAATGCTATAAGTTCGGGGTGCCGCACTTGTGAAAGTGTTCGGACTTTTCACACCGTGTTATGGGGTACGTAAGCCCCTGGTGTATTGGCCGTACCAAAGTGTATGGTTGCAAGGTGTCATTAATGAACACATAGATATATATATAACAAGAATGCAATAATAGTCGTAATGTCATGCGTTGTTTATTAAAAAAAATGCGTTAAGGCAGAGTGATACAGATACTGCGATAAGCAAAGAGTAGGACTATGTCCCTTCCAAGGGCAAGCTAAGGAATGATATTAAATCGAATATTTCGCTCGCTACTGTAATCAACCTGGGAATTCCGTGGTATGATGTAGCTGTCTGCCTCCTTGGTTGCTGCATCATGGGTTCGGCAATAGTGCTACCGGACAGTGTTTCCAGAGATTAAGGTCCTGAAAAAAAGAAGATAACCAAACGGGAAGACCCTAGTGCGGTTTAGGCCGCGTCTTGGGGCGTGCCGCAGTTGTGCCCCCCTCCCCATCTGTGCCCATGGTATTTTTAATGCGTAATTATGTACGCGCGACACGAGTTTCACCGTTGGGCTGGGATTGGGGTGGCCGCCGCATTGCTACGCGAGCTCAGATCGCGCCAGGCGGTCTATTTGCCGATTGCCCCGAGCGTGCTTGAAAGTGTCCGGGCTTTGAAGTGCCGAACTGGTTGATTGCCTTGAGAGGCTGCTTTGCGCTTCTGCTACGAGGGCGCGGTGTGCTCCTCTGTTCGGAGAGAGCGCTCTATGTTTCCATTGACTGTAATAACTCCGCGAGGTCCTGGCATATTGATCTTGAGGTATGCATAATGCGGTACCGCATTGAATCTAGCAAATGCGGTTCGCCCGAGCAACGCGTGATAACCACTGCGGAACGGGTCTATATCGAAGATTAACTCTTCGCTTCAGAAATTATCCGGGGATCGGAAGACCACTTCCAGTGTAATTGAGCCTGTGCAATGGGCCTCCACACCTGGAATGACGCCTTTAAAGGTCGTTTTTGTGGGTTTGATCCTTGAGGGGTCTATACCCATTTTGCGCACTGTGTCCTGATAAAGCAGGTTCAGGCTACTGCCGCCATCCATAAGGATTCGAGTGAGGTGAATTCCATCAATGATTGGATCTAGGACCAGTGCGGTGAATCCGCCATGACGGATACTAGTGGGGTGGTCCCTGCGATCGAAGGTGATCGGACAGGAGGACCAACGGTTGAACTTTGGGGAAACTAGATCCAATGCATATACGTCCCTGAGCGCATGCTTCCGCTCCCTCTTGGGGATGTGGGTTGCGTATATCATATTCACCGTCCGCACTTGCGCGGGAAACCTCTTCTGTCCTCTAGTGTGCGGCTGCCGGGGCTCCTCCTCCTCATCGCTATGCGGCCCCTTGTCCTTGTTTTCGGCAATTAACTTGTCGGCCTGCTTGAACACCCAACAATCCCTGTTGGTGTGATTGGCTGGCTTGTCTGGGGTGCCATGTATTTGACACGAGCGATCGAGTATAAGGTCCAAGCTGGACGGACCGACGTACTTTGTTTGAATGGCTTTTTCCGCTAACCGGGTTTAGAGCCTTTGAATCCAGCATTGACTGCAGTATCCTCAGTATTTTTCGCTGTTAATGCGGCGCTTATGTTTGTTGTGACGTGACCTGCTATTGTCGTCCTTGGTATCTGAGGTACCATGGTTCTTTGATATGTTATTACTGCGAGCCAGCTAGCTGTCTTCTCCCGCGCAAAAGCGGGTCAAGAGTGTCGTGAGAGCTGCCATAGATTTCGGCATTTCCTGACCAAGGTGCCGGGCTAGCCACTCATCTCGGATGTTGTGTTTGAAAGCCGCTAAGGCCTCTGCATCCGGACAGTCGATGATCTGATTTTTCTTTGTAAGAAACCGAGTCCAGAATTACCTTGCCGACTCTTCTGGCTGCTGAATTATGTGGCACAAGTCATCGGCGTCTGGTGGTCGCACATAAGTGCCCTCAAAGTTGTCGAGGAATGCGGCTTCCAGATCTTCCCAATAGCTAATGGAGTCCGCTGGCAAGATGTTAAGCCAATGTCGTGCTGGTCCTTTGAGCTTTAGTGGGAGGTATTTGATGGCGTGTAAGTTGTCACCGCGGGCCATGTGGATATGGAGGAGGAAATCCTCAATCCATACTACGGGGTCTGTTGTGCCGTCGTAAGATTCAATATTTACAGGTTTGAAACCTTCTGGGAATTGATGTTCCATTACTTCGTCTATGAAGCATAAGGGGTGTGCGGCGCCTCTGTATTGGGCTATATCGCGACGCAGCTCGAATGGGTCTTGCCCGCTGTGTTCGGCCCGGCCGGATTAACTTTTACTGTATACGGCGTGACGTTTATCGCCTCGCAGAGTGGTGCGCCGTCATGATCCGTAGATCGATCTTGCATGCTTTGCTTTGTCCTCCAATATGTCTTGCAGGTCTGGCGTATCTCCACATGCCTTTTTATTTGAATGGTGTCGGGGTGGAGGCTAAGCTTTTGGCTGGAAAGCCTCTCTATCGCGGCCACGAAGTGGCTGATCAGCCGTATCATACGCTTCTTCCTCCAGTCGGGGTAGTAACCTGCACTTTGTGTAATTCTTGGAGGGGTGCTCAAGTTTATATTCCTCGGTCGCGAGGACTTCAGTCCATCTGTCAGCTAGCAGATCTTGATCAGCTTGAAGCTGGTTCTGCTTTTTCTTCAGGCTATTTGTCGTGGCCATAAGCCGGCGCTTGAAGCGCTCTTGTTCGACGGGATCCTCTGGGACGGCGAATTCACCATCGCCGAGGCTTGCCTCGTCTTCGGAGGTGGGCATGTAATTCTCATCCTCCTCCTCTTCGTCTGCCGCTCTCTCAGGAGAGCTGGCTCCTCCATCCTCCTGCTCTCACTAGTAGGAAACAGGGCTTTGGTCCAGGCCCGGTCAGCCCATTAGTCCCGGTTCAGTCCAGAACCGGGACCAATGTGGGCATTGGTCCCGGTTTGTGAGCCCAGGGGGCCGGCCGGGCCACATGGGCCATTGGTCCCGGTTCATCTGGACCTTTTGGTCCCGGTTGGTGGGACGAACCGGGACCAATGGGCCTTGCTCCTGGCCCACCACCATTGGTCCCGGTTGGTGGCTTGAACCGGGACCAAAGGCTCCCCTTTAGTCCCGGCTCATGCCACCAACCGGGACCAATGAGGTGCCTATATATACCCCTCGCTCGCGAGCAGCGCACCCCAGTGCTCTGTTTTTCTCTGGCCGAGGGGGAGAGGGCTTGGTGGTGCTCTAGCTCACCTCCTATGCACACAAGGTGTTCGATGGAATGCCCGAGCCACACTACTTAAGCTTTCTCCTCTCCAAGCTCGACCTCCAAGCTCCATTTTCCATAATATTTGTCTAGGTTTAGCGGTCCGTCACGCCTCGTCCCCGTCTTCACCGCCGTCGATCACCCGCGCCGAGCTCATCGCCGGCACCACCATGGTGAGCCTCTTGTTTTATCTTCTTTCTGAAAGGAAAAATATTCTTACTTGCATGTTTACATAGATACTTGTATTATTTTCTTACTTTTATCATTGCATCTTATATAGTGTGATGGTTTTGGTATCCGCCCCCATCGGCCCTCGTCCTGTCTATGATTCGGATGTGGTATATATATTATCTTTATAACTATTGGTTCATTTATTGTTTATGAAAATTATGCCGACCAACGTGACATAGATTTTATTTATGTAGGATGTATGTGAAA
>NC_041384.1:736123857-736124347 GCF_002162155.2 Triticum dicoccoides | reverse complement strand
ATCAGACGAGATGACCCTGGTGATGTTGACGGCGAGCCCCCCAGGAAGAGGGTTCCTGCGAAGGTGATGTTGTATGCTCCTATAATACCACGGTTGAAATGTCTGTTCAGAAACGAAGAGCATGCCAAGTTGATGCGATGGCACAGTGAGAACCGAAAGAAAGATGGGAAGTTGAGAGCACCCGCTGATGGGTCGCGGTGGAGAAAAATCGAGATAAAGTACTGGGATGAGTTTGCAAAGGACCCAAGGAATGTATGGTTTGCTTTAAGCGCGGATGGCATTAATCCTTTCGGGGAGCCGAGTAGCAATCACAACACCTGGCCCGTGACTCTATGTATGTATAACCTTCCTCCTTGGATGTGCATGAAGCGGAAGTTCATTATGATGCCAGTCCTCATCCAAGGCCCTAAGCAACCCGGCAACGAAATTGATGTGTACCTAAGGCCATTAGTTGAAGAACTTTTACAGCTGTGGAATGGAAACGGTGTAC
>NC_041384.1:736119770-736120683 GCF_002162155.2 Triticum dicoccoides | reverse complement strand
AACAAAGAAAACAAAAAAACTAGAAAAGTGTTTTCAAATTTGAAAACTAATGGCACTAACAGAAAGTTTATAATTTTTCTAAAACTAATGGCACTAACAGAAAGTTTATAATTTTGCTAACCTAAAAGCAAACAGAATAAAAAATTAAAGCAAAAAACAAAAGAAAATAAATAATGCAAAAAACAAATCAAAAAAACAGGAAAAACTATTTTTATAGTAAAGTTAATCACAAAATAAAATAAATAAAGCAACAAAGAAAAAAAAACTAAAAAAGTATTTTCAAATTTGAAAGCTAATGGCATTAACAAAAAGTTTATAATTTTTCTAAAACTAAAAGCATAAAGAAATAAAAAATAAAGCAAAAAACAAAAGAAAATAAATAAAGTAACAAAAAACAAAAAATGCCACCTACTGGGCCACCACGGCCTGAATACGACTAGAAACCCTACCATGGGCCAGGATTCAGGCCTGCAGCAGGCCCAGTAGGCCCACAGGCATTGCAGTGACAGATTAGGCCCGAAAGCCTGCAGTTGAGAGGAGCTCGGGAGGGTTGGCGCAGCAGCACTTATAAACCACTCCCGAGCCCTCTCAACTAGCGAGGTGGGACTAAACTTTTGGGCGCGGGGCAGCACAAGGCCATTGGTCCCGGTTGGTGGCACCAACCGGGACTAAAGGCGGCATTGGTCACGGTTCGTGTCACCAACCATGACCAATGCCCCCCTTTAGTCCCGGTTGGTGCCACCAACCGGGACCATAGGCCTCTGCTTCCCGCCCTTTCGGCTGCTGAAAAGAGACCTATGGTCCCGGTTGGTGCCACCAACCGAGACCAATGCCCCCTTTAGTCCCGGTTTGTGCCACGAACCGGGACCAAAGGCCTGGGTATATAAGTAGCACTTGGGAAGATTTGACGAAC